>NC_050588.1:28772500-29372500 GCF_013368585.1 Megalops cyprinoides | reverse complement strand
TTCGCGAGAATAACCATTTATTCTAATTAAGCGATTGGTGTTGATTATTCTGTGAATTATTTGTTTTATTGTTAATCAAGGAGGATAAAGGGGAACAGGTTGAAAGTAAGGATAGATTTAAAGGTAATGTTCGGGCTTCCCCTGTTTCCAGCTCACCACCACCACCACCAGCTCGCTGCCATTGGTTGAAATATATGCAAACTGTTGTGTAGGATTTTTTTTTTAATTAACAACATCTTATGTCTGATGACCAAGCACACCAAACAGCCTGCTGCCTCAAGTGCCAAATTTGATTTATAAACAACACAAATTTTGGACACAAGTAAAGTGATTGCTTTAATGCTCTTTAGAGTACAGAGAGTTAGAATTATATTATAGAATTATATCAGTATCATACATTACTGTGCATTTGTGGTACTCTAGGGGAACCCCTGCCATGATTAAAAATTGAATCTTTAAACCTCCGATTCTTAAACGTCAGGCAGTGATCAACTGCTAGAGGCACTAGCTCCCCTGATGTGTGCTAGCCACTAAATGCATAAATGGTGCTTGTATTTCTTCAAGTAAAAATAAAATAATCTTGCATCCAATGACTGATGTAAAACATTCAAATGGAAAACAAGGTGAAAGTGCGTTGCTGAGAAATACTCAGCGGAAATGGGAGTTGGCAAACTGATGTGAAAAAAATCTATGGGCTGTTTATGCATGTTGTAAACGTGTGTCAGTCAGTGTCAGTGGTCATAACAAGTTTACAGCGTTAATTCTGTAGTTTGCCATGATTCTAGCAGGTACTCTGTGACATAGGGAGAGAGCAAGTGCATATCTAACAATGCACTTGCTTTTCTGCAATTACTCAGAAGCAAAGAAATTTAAGAGCATCATTATTTAAGATGCTTTTGGGAAACACTCTGGAAATGAAACATGCTTTAATGTGGTGTTAACAAGGTGTTAACAATCAATTTACCCTTTAGATTCCTTTGGTAAACAAGGCCTTGGCCACTATTCCTGTCAAAAAAGGAATCCCAGTGGCTTCTTATTGGGCTCTGTAGAACCTCATGGTAGTGACCACATTTTTGTGTTTATTAGTGTAATTCTATGGCTGTTGTACAATTTAGTCATGGGCAATAGCATCACTAAGTGCTGTCTTGCTTCCTGCTGCCATGTGTGTAAATGGACCTCTGTGTCCCATCTTGGCTTGTATTCTTTCTGGAAACAACTGGCTGAAGATTAGATGTAATCTTGTGTAATAGCATTGGCTGTAATGGTGAGAAAGCCAGGCAGTTCACTGGCAATGAACCTATCCTCTGGAAAGAGATAACTTCCACCTATTTGTTTGCAGTATGTCATATTCTTTATTACTATGTGATGTACTGATGCCACATAGGTTTTTCTTTGGAAGCAGAATTGACACACCATCAGCTGAGTAACATTTTATTAAATGGTATGTAGACATAATGAGCCATTGACCTTGACAGTTAACCAGAGGAGAAACAAACAGGGGATCATGTAAATTCCTCAGACCATACTATCTTAACCTTTGACTGTATGGTATAGTCAAGGGCCTCTTCCTCCAAACAACATCAGTTTATATCATGATATTGTAACTTTTTACATCTCTTGGAAGCTACATTACAGAATGCATCTGAAATTCTTTAAACTGATGAAAATTGTCAAGATGAAACAGTGAGAACTTAATGCTACAGGATGCAGGGTGAACTACACTTAAAGTCTGACAAATCGTCACTTCGCACAATTGTGCATGTTACACACTGTGGGATTCCCCACGACCACCTTTTCCCAACTGCAAGTAAATCCGCCCGGCCCCCAAAAGGCATTTACATGTCAAGTACAAAAAATATTTAAAATGAACACAATAATCAGGATGGCTAATGCTCAGAATTTGTATTTACCCAGCTGCCCCACACTCCCAGATTCCTCCTAACCCTAAGGTCAATGCAAGCTTAGCTTTAGCTGTTACACTGCATGATAGCCACTCCACTTCTGGCTTCCATGAGACCCAGGCAGAAATCCCCCACCTTTACATTCTATGCCTGCAGCAGAGCTATTTGAGTAATGCCCCACACACACACAAACATACAGACACACAAGAAGAGGATGGCGTTCCAGCCTGTATCATTCTGTTGAGTTGCATTGCCATCCAACGAGTGTAAGCTGCAGTGCATGGCCCCTCTTGTCTGCATTGTCCAGGTTGGAGAAGCTGCCACACAGCCAACCTGTTCTCCAACCTGTTCTCCATCAGCACACTGGTGGCTGTCCAAAGGTAAGGCATCTTAGCATGGCAGACAGCACTTGACCCCTCATACCACACACCAACACACACACACACACAGACACACACACAACTAAAATGCTGGCTTCCAAACTGATTGCTCTCCATACTCTGAAATGACACTGCCCTGAATTCCGGCTTTGTACTCCTACTGGTCTGGCTTGTCCATTGCGTCTGGAATATAAACTCCAGGTAACTTCCCAAGTTCTGATCATCACCATCTTGCCTGGCCACTTTTTCCTCTCACTTTGCTCAGCTCAGCTGTGGTCACAAAAAAATCTAGAACATAACACTCAAGGCACACATAACATGGACTGCTGCTCTGCCCAAGATTCACCATTTTCATTAGTGAGTCAGCTACAGCTGCTCTATTCTTTTTCCAGACTCATTACAAATAACTCCCTGGATGCCAATTTTCCCACTAAGCCAATGAGACACACCTGTACCTTGTTAGCTCACTCATGTACTCACAGTCCCACCCCCTTCAGCTCCACTTGCAGGTAGGCTTCCCTGCCTGAGACATGCAGTACAGTACGACAGAACACAGAACTCCTAAACCTACTCCTAATAATTGTCTACATAACTGACATTTAGAGCATCCCTTAAAGCTAACATACATTTGTACAGCTAATTTTCTTTTAACATTTTTAAAATTGATTAGCATTTTACAATCCAACAATCCATGGTACACACCCATTGGTGAGTTTCTTGCTTTCAGCATAATTCATCATGTATTGGTAGTGTCAGTACTTCAGCCCCCTAGCTGATGTTTTTGTCTTCTCCCTGTCTGTCAATGTGGTCCATGTGCTTTTGTTTACTGTTCCCATGTGTTCCAGCCCTGCCCCGCCCACCTGTTTTCCTGATCGCCTCCACCTGCCTGCCTGCTCACCTGCACCCCATCGCCTCATCAGCCCAGCCCTATTTTTACCCTGCTTGTCTCTATCTTCTTGTTAGCTTGTTCCAGTGTTCTCTGTTGTGTACCTGCTTGTTAATCGTGCTGCTGAATCTGTGTTGACTCCTGCCTGTCTTTGTACCTTGTCTCTGCCTGCTGCTCCTGCCTTGGTTGCCTGATCTGACTGCCTACCCGGTTCTGACCCAGCTTATTCCCGTCCCTGATCCCTGCTCCCGGTTTGTGCCTGCTTTGGACTGTCTTTCTGGTTTTGACTCTGCCTGTACTGCTACCTTGAGCCTGCCCAGCAATTCCAATTAAAGCCCTTGAAACCCATCATGCCTGCATCTTGACAGGTAGGGCCTGGATTTTGTCACCATCACGTAACCTGCAGGACTTTCAACGTGTATTTCAATTATCCTCTGGGCGTCCCTGTAGGCATTTGAATCTCAATGTTGAGGCATGTGAGTGATTATACAATTGTCAATTGTGTAATTGGAACAATTTGGAGTTCATCAGCAAAAAATAGAAATTGATGACTTTATGGGTAAGGGAGGAAGAAATGAATCATGGATGTAAAGGTTTTTTTTTTTTTTTCCCCCCTTTGAGCAAATGAAACAATATATACCTGGTACACTGCATACCGACAGAAGTAATTTATTTGCATGACTTGAAATGTATCCTTAAACCACACACAAATGGGAAGAAACCACCATTTAAAATCACAAAAAGCAACATCTGACATCTGATGTGAGGGAGAATGCTCTGTGAAAAATACAAATCATTCATGATTTGACTACTGTGTAAATATTCCCCTTGAATAAGCAGATCAACCAATATTACATGCATTTTTAAAAAGCATGTAATAAATGGCAGGGAAATTCTGTCAGCCAGTCAACTTGTGAGGTGTATCTGCAGCAGACTGCTGAGTCTCATGAAATAAAAATAAAACTCTAAAAACATCTGACAGTCAGTCAACAGGTGTGAAAGATCATTGTTTTACATATTTTGTTTTGCAAGGACAATTAATTTACGGCTGATTTTAAAGTTATTCTGGCAGAGCATAACAAAACTCTGTGAATTACTGTTCAGTAACAGATGGCATGGTTGAAATATTCAAATACATTTGAAGTCAGTTTTAAAAACATGACTGTTTGTGCCAGACAATGCAAACTACATGTTGAAGACTTACAATGGCATCCTTTCAGGCTTGTTGCCAGAATGAACTCCAGAATCCACAAAACCTGGCTCCCGAGTATCGTAGCGTTTAAGGCGCTTGTCCTGAGGGCAAACAAACTCTACAGCCTGGGTTTGATGCTTGCCATCAGCCAATGAAGATCGGGAACCTACAGCAGCAGAACAAATTTGCCTTGTTCCAGAGTGGGTATCATAGGGTATGTTGGCAGAGACAATTTATCAGGCGCCTTGCTTGGATTATGTTCGTGGAGTAGCGCGTATCCTCCAATGAGTGCCCACCCTGCAGGAGTACACTGCGTCACAGTGTACAACTGGTTATTGTAAAGCAGGAATGCTTAAAGGGAATTTTAAAAAACAAAGAAATCCAAAATAAACTTGAGTTGACATGTGGATATCTAACACAGGCAGAACAGATGTACTGTGTAGACGGAAAAATGGACCACCAATTTAAACATTCAGCAACGTTGTAGAAAAAAGTACAGTATATTACAGCCCCACTAAATTGAAGAAAACCAGGTTACAAATGTATTGAGGGATTCAGCATTTTTATCACTTAGCAAATTTGCAGTTTGAATTTGGAAATCCTCTTAGGTTATAATCTTGGTTTTGATGAGGACTGTACATTGAAAATGTACAAACACAAACTATACACAAAAAGAAAATGACCAGAAAATCTGATTTTTGGATACTAGAATTAATCATTTCTAAAATGGAGGGACCAGTGATATTCGTCAGTTGTTACCAACTCTGATGCTCAAGGACGTGGGCCTCTGTACAGGCACAGTTTTAACACAGAATTGTCAATCCACAAAAGAAACAGTGAACTAACTGACTAGTTAAATGCAACCGCAATCTCTGTGGAATCTGGATCTCTGTGGAAGACATTTACATACTTTTATTTAATTTCATGTGCTTCTACTGTGTAAATCCTATTTTTTCACTTGAGTACTTTTTATACATGTTACTGCACTAATTTTGTCAATATTCACGCATCCTTTCATATAAAGAGAAAGTATTCTGTATACATGTTCCTAGGTTGTAATTTACTGCTACATTATCTGCATTGGTAAAGACTGACTGAATCTACTTAAGCATCACTGTCACTCTTCATAACTTCATAACTCCAAGTTAAACACACGGGCATAAAAACATTTTTTGGTATGATGAACAAACTGACCCTTTCCTTTGCAAGTAGGATAATTATTTGATCAAAATTGATTAGGTTTATTCTTTTGATGTATTGAAGTTCTCAACATCGGCACTGTAGGAGTGAGGGTTTTTTTTTTTTTGCTTGTTTGTTTTTCATGTGACTAAAATGTTCTGTTCTGTAGTTGAATAATTGCCTTTTCATGATGTATTTCACCAGTTTATACAGCCAACCTCATAAAGGAAAACAAACTACTAGAATAAACCTGTCAGCCCAATGACTCATTAACGATTAAACAGGTATTTTTAGAAAAACTATGGCAGCTACAGCAAAATGGGTGGAAGTGAAAAAAGGGGACCTGGTGCCGTCAACATCTCAACTTCTATCATCTCTCCTCACTGACCTGCAGACCGCAATTAAGAGGCTCCAGAACACCAGGCGCCGTGCGCATATCTTTGTAAGATTAACTGGTGAGAGATTGCACTCAGGAAAATTAAAGTCTGCTGCCAAGCATTAAGGGGTAGAACGGTACCTGAGTTGAGGTACAATACATCGCTTTATGTATGATATTTTGTCCTGCAACAATCCAGAATTAGGCAGCCTAAAATTACATACAGAATATTAATCAGCTTTTATCTAGCATAGTGCCCTTTATAGTTATATTGTTAGAATGTTGTACAGGACACTGGTTCCAGAAGGAATAAAATGTTTATTTTTAATATGTCCCCAGTAATTGTTCACCACAACATGCATATGCATTGAGTGAATGCCTGAAAACTACAAATGAGACAGAGGTTCCACTGTAATGAAGGATTTGAATTTTGAGTTTGCATTGTCTTTGTCCTTTTAGTTTTCATCCAGTTAATTTGTGAGAGGAAGGTGAAAAGGATGCATTATTTTTATTTGTGTCTTGAGTGTGTGCACTGTCTCATTTGCACTGTTTAAACACCTTTCTGTCACTCCCAAACCATAAGTGTATTTTAATATACTGAACATACTGTACTTCATGTGAGTTAAATTTACAAATGTTTATACAGTATCAATATCTTGTCAACATTCATCTTAATACCATACTAATATAGCCTTATTTTATGGAGAAAAAATACTATTTTTAGTCTGTTGAGGAATGAAGTCTGTTTATGTTGTGTCTATGGGGGGGGAGCATTTATTCTGTTCTGTTTTGCAATCATGTGTCCAGGACCACATTGTGTTATATACATACAAACTGCCTGCATTTATGAATAAATCAGATGAAAAACGTCTCCAGCTCTACTTACAATTTTTAGTTTAACACTGGGCTGTAGGATCAATAAATAAATCAGATTAAAACTGGGATTAATTTGAACATATGCGAGTGGCTGGATAATGAGAAGTTTGCAGACATCAGCAGGGGTCAGAGCAGTCAGGTGAAAGCACTTCAGCGGGACCCTTTTGACTTCCAAATGGAAATGAGTCAGGAATAGTTGAAATAGATTCCTGATTTATGTAATGCAGACCATGTAAAAATGTTGTTCATATACATTTAGACATTTACAGTCCTCAAATAACATCAGGTCATTTACTCTAAATATGTTATAACATCACATATTCAACATCTTTGGCCAATTGTAGTTTAAGGCAAATGGATTTTGTATCCATGTATAATCCTACGTACAAGCTTATATCCAGCTACAGTCAGTAATGATGCAAATGTAGAACTCTACAATACAAAACTGTTTTAATAACATCAGAAGCAATCACAAAGAAATGTTCCTGTATCTATTTTTCTCATAGTTGTTCGTTTCAGGGGTTGGTAAAGGCTTGATCACTTTTCTGAGGCATGGTTTGATCTGAAATGTAGCATAATGGCATAGTGTCTGTATATATGCAGGGATTGTTCGAGTCTATCAGGAGAGCAGAATAAAGAGTAAGGTTCACTAATACCAAAACCCCTGACAGGGAACAGTTATGCATGAAATACTTATTGACTTAATGGGGGAGGCTTCCACACAAAAATACTGGCAGATAAATAATATATGAGATATATTGTAAGAAAATAGCTTTATAATTGTGCTGCTGCTTTGTTACATACTGTATTTGCAGTTAAAACTATAGATAACAAAGTATGTAAAAAGTGTCTGTGTGGAAAATTGCATTTTAGTTCTCATCCATATGCATCAGAGTTCAATACTGCATGCCATGATTGCAGCTTGCATTATGATTAAGATCAGGTCCATTAAGTATGGCTTATGTAGGCTTAAAATCTAAGTTCATTTTTTTTTTATTGTTTGATTGTGCTGCCATCTACATTTTCAAAGAATCACTGACGTCCAATAGTTCCAATCATATCAAGCACAGAGTCTTCCGTTTTGTTTTGAATTCCACTTCTCAGCTGACTGCTATTCATACAGAATATCATAGTGTTATGAGTAGGGTCAAGGTTTTTTCTTGATGTTTTCTTTACATGTATTTTTTTCCTCCATCCACACAGTGCCGATCAGGGTGATCTCTCAGTCCATAAACTGGTCAATTATCAAATTCCTTTCGATTCAGAAAGATTCAGAAGTACTTGCATTGTGTTGCCTGTTGCCATTGACCAAGAAAATTTTGCTTTGCTTTAAAACGGTGGCAGTAAAATGATTCCAAAAAATTCCATACGCAATGTCTTGCAATGCTGAGTACTCTCAGAGACAGCTGCTACAGTTTGTGTTCAGCACATTGTACATTTTCAAGCCATTTGCCAGAAAAGCCTCCTGCAGAGCTGACAGCTAACAAGGTTAAAAAAACTGCTAGAAAAAAGCAAAACTAGAATGACAATGAATGCCGATGTTCGCTATTTCAAACTCTCAGCTCAGCGTTCTACATGAATCACGGAAGTCTGCTAAACAGTCAGGGGACCACCTGCATACTTCAAAACTTGTTCTCACTTTGTTTCATTCCACATCTCTTGTACATTTCTTCTTTTTCAGGCATAGGTTTCCAGTGTATTTGTACTTTAAATCACACCTATTCGTGATGACACCATGTATTATTTATCTGAGTGTACTGCAGTAAAGCAATTATGGACTTCATAGAGCCTTAGCAGCACATACACATATAATTGTATACAGTATATGTTTTTTCAGCATGATTGCAAATATGAGGCAGTGTTAACTTCCCCTAATGTTTTTTGTTTTTTTTTTTAAAAAAGGCCTGTTTCAAAAGTGCTTGCTAAAGTACTATGTATGATTGTTTGAACTGTGGAAAGGCCTGTGCAGCTGTAGAGTCCTGGCAGCATCAGGGGGTGGATGGTGATTCAGGGTGTGATAACTGGAAGAGGAGAATAACGATGACAGAGGCAGCGCAGGAGTGGAAGAAGACATAGGGAGAGTAGCGGTTGAGTCAGGAACAGCGGCAGTGTGTCTCACAACACTGGAAAATCAGGAGGTAGATGAGCAGGATAGCCACCAGGAGAGTCACCATAAAATTCAACAGGGTGACACTGCCACAGTGAGAAGGACATCACGGGGAAGGGGCGATTACAGGAGGGTTCTCACCCCTTTATCCAGATATAGGCTGCGCTTGTGCTGTGCATTGCATGAATGCTGCTGTGAGTTATACCGAGCTCCTTAGGATTGCTCTGGTTGCCAAGGAGATAGGGAGGGAGAGCGACAGCAAGGAATGTCCAGCAATGAGACCTGTGGGAAAAGAACCAAGGCGATCAGAGAGCCCTGGCGTACCTGCTGGGAAGTGAGCTTTTATTTTAGAGAGAGGGATTCCTGTTGAGGGAGGCAGTGTGTGTGAAACCCCACTGAGGTGCTCTTCCCATTTGCTGTATGTTTTTTGTTGTGTTTTTGTGTCCGCCTTGCTTGTCTCTTTCATGTTATTTCACTCAGCAGAATTCCAGGGTTGGAGCCCCCACAAGGAAACAGCCTCAATTGAGCACAGAGGGAGGCCCACAAGGTGGTAAAGCAGAGTGTTTTTCTGTGTTCTTGTTGTGTGACGTTGCTTGTGTGTAGTGTTAAAGTATGGATATTGAGGTTGAGGATCCAAAGATGTCTGCTGTGGGTAAATACTGAGTGTTTGAAAATTGCTTTAAGATTGTGATATGCAAGTGAAACTGTTATACAACTAAATGAACACAGGAACCATATTCATGGTAAATAAATCTTTTCTGGCTGTGTAATTGGTTGGAACTTATTAACAATGTTCTCATATTTATATTTTTATAGCCAGATGTTGAGGTCAAGCATGAGGAAGAGACTAGACCAATTCTTTTGTTTTATTTTTTATGATTTTTGAGTAATTTGAGAAAGACAGTTTTGTACAAAGTCCCTGCACCATATGTACTTGTGTAGGTGAAGTATGGAGCAATGATCCCCAGTGCAGGGCAGGGCAAGATATACCAGTGTAATTGAAGCCGGAGAGAGCGTCAGCAGTGGATAGATTGTGGGATAATTATCACTGTCCCCCTCACAGGGTTTCAGAGAGGCCAATGTGTGTAACATGGGTGGGAGGCTGTATGCTTTCCACTTGACTGCAGTTTTTAATGAAGCCATCATTGACCTGACTCACTGTGTAGAAAGCAAGATAAGAAGAATAAGGAAAAAAAAAAGTTACCTTCCTCTGACAGTTCCTGTTTGAAAGAATCTCTCATCAGTGTTTATTTAGTTGTGGTGTTGTGGTGTGTTGATTTTTCTTATGAATGTATCAAATACATAACTTCTCCAATTTACTAATGCTGTAGCCTACTGCAGTGGAGGAAGGACACATCCTGTCTCCTAGTTTTCAAAATGTCCATTTCTGACACTCATTTGCAATGGTTAGTCTCAAGAGGATACATAGTTCCACAGCAAATATATAATCAATTTCAATAACTGTTACACTCAATAGGTTTTGTGGTTTATGATTCATCATGCATAGTTATATCATTGTTCACTGTGTGTTTGGTATATTGGATTGCTGCTCCAACTTGGAAACAAGCCAATGTGCAAAAATTGCTGCAAAATGCAAGCTGTGCAATACAGGATGTATCAGAATACAGCTGTTGACACTGTACTAACATTCGTATCTCTTCACAAATGTGGAAAAAAGTGCAGTTTCAGTCTGACTGCCCCTCAGCAAGGGGGCCGACCGCTCTCCAGTTGAGTAGAATCATGACCATTTCCTTATTTTCACTTTTTTTCATATTTTATTGATATGTTTGGTCCTTTCAGAAATGTCCTTATACATTCTGCACAAGAATTAAACTACTGTTTTACAATTTGAACAAATTTGTGCCTATTATCCTGGTAAAGGCAGACCAATTTATTTTCAGATTGGAGTGAATGGCATGAGCCATTTTAAATTCTTCATAGACATCTCCTTATATAAGCTTCAGCAAGGCGTATATTTTCTTTTGCTGTAACGGAATGTTACAGCCTTGAAATACAAAGCAAGTCATCGCTGTAGATTTATTCAGTAAATCATTTGCCGTTCCAGTGTATTTTAAAGGTTCCTTATGTAATAACCATTACTCTAGGCATTTTAATGAACTGGGTAACATGCCGTGTACCAAACTTAATGAAAAATTTAAATGATGTTTTATATTAATAGGCTATTTAATTAATAAAACAGCTGTTTGAGTATGAACTGTGCGTTCAAAGATCTTACAATGCAGCTATATCAGGACAGGTGAGATTAATTTTCAGATGACTTGGCTTACCTACAGTATAGTCCTAGGCTTGTACCCATCACAAGAAGTCCTTACAAATGTTTAATTTCTTCTGTTTTCCTTCTCTTTTTCAGAGCAGAATTTTATTACCTGACATTATTAGTTGAACTAATATTACTAGGCCCCTTATCTGGATGATGTTCAAAAGGTTCTGCAAACCAATTAAATAAAGAATGAGAAGCGTCCACATGTAACCGAGATGGGATGGCAAACAACAGTCGACTTTGGAGCATGACACCCAAGCCTGACCCCATGGGCTACTACCCATGTAACAGCCCCTCTCTCATATTCATTCACTATCTCTTATAGTTTGGTATGTCTGTCAAAGAGGATTTAGCAGTTTTCTTTCCCCTCTGTAACTATCAGCTTCCACAGAGTTGGTGATGTCTCTGTGCACTTCCCATGAAAACATCATCTTAGCTTAATACAATTTCAGCAAAAGGATCATTGCCCCGGTTCTCCCTTCACTCTTTTTGCTGTATGCTAAGCTCTGCAAACATCGCGTAAATATATTTACTCGATGTTACATTTCACCACCATTTGTGTATCCATGCATGCAGACGTGCACGTTTGAATGTGAGAGTGTCAGGAAGCACAGTGCGATAGGAAAGAGGCAGTGCCACACAGAGGGATAAGCGTGGAAAATTGATATGGTTATTACTTCAACGGTTAGGCTAATTTCAGCGCTTATGCATTGTTTCAAACAGATGCAGACCTAGAAATTACTGATATGGGTGGTGGAGCCTAGGGGACAGTGCGAGATGACTGGGTTTTGTGAAGCTTATAATAAACCAATCAGCTGATCCCTCATTGCATTCAGCATCTTTAAATAGAAAATAATTTAGAAAAAAGAGAGTTTTGTACCAAATGCTCACAGAGATCCTGTGAGATCGCAATGGTACTGTCAGCTTGAGGTCTGAAGTCATACAGATGGCAGACCATGAATATTTACATTGCAGTTTTATTTAGCTGTTTATTTTAAAATTTATTTATTAAATTCTCTTGCTGTAATGTACCAGCCTTATTTAATCGTGCCCCTGGAGATAGCAGAAAAGTAGGGCCTGGGGGAAATGGGAGGTATAAGCCAAAAATTGAATCCTTGGTCTCTGTTATGATTTCATTTTGACATACTGGCCAAAGACTATTGATTTGCAAATGAATTAATTACTCATTATAATTTGCAGACGGTCCTTGATAGAGAGGACTGCCTGGACCACAGCATACAAGTGTTCACAGCATCCGTTCTGCCTATGTGACCTTTTGCCTGGACATGCTTCCTGTGGAATATAGATAAGCATCACTGCCCATAATGTAGAATATCCTCAAGTTTACATCACCAAAACAGTGAGTTTTACTGCTCAATAACAGGGCATCCTGAATTATCCTTTTATGAGTCCTCAGTTGTACACGTTGAGTAAATTGTCATTTTTGGATTAAACATTGTTTAAGTGGTAGATCTCTTACTAGGGAAGAAAAAAAAACACTCTTCTCCAAAGCAAGCTTGCAATTGTAGATGTCAGATTAGTAGGAGGGTGGTCATTGAAAGTGGAATAAGAGACTGAACAGATTAAGTGAATGAGAGCTCTGTCCTTTGAATAAATTGGGAAATGTCCTTGTGATGCATGCTGATAAATATTGTAGACACTTCCATTTTTTAGTATGCGACCAAATACATTTTTCAATATGACTTGTTTTTTTGTTGTTCAGATGGTGTTCTCATAAATTTGTTAAAATTATATACAAAATATATAAAATTATATATAAATGTTCAGTTACTACTGGTAAAAACTTTGTGGTGGTACAAGTTTGGTGGCTAAAAAATGTAATGTAATAGATAGTGGTATTTTAATGTGTATGCACCTTGTGACAGCACCTATTCCCTTTGTGACAGTGTTTCTCAAAATAGCACTATATTTCAAGTATACCATTAATGACTAGTATGGCTATGACGAGTACGGCTATTTGCCTAACCTGATTGCAATTCGCTTTGGGTAAGAGCTTGCGCAAAATGGAAAAATGCAAATATATTGGGTACGTGTGTGTGTGTGTGTGTGGTTCATAAAAAAATATATCAGTACATCAGAAAAAAAATGAAATGGAATTAAATTTGAAGGGAAATGGGTGAGATATTATTTTCACCGTGTTCTATGTTTCATTACAGTAAGTAAGTTTAGGTGTGGATTCTACCTAATTTTGGCACAGTCACGCTGAACATATTTCCCAAGGTACATGGCATTGTTTACACTGACTGCACCCTTTATGTGTGCTTTATTCACACTGAATGGCGTTTTAATGACTGCTCTTTTTGTAAGGGATTCAGTCCGACCATAGCAACGCTTCGTTACCTTTCGTATTTAAACCAGTGGTGTAGGTACGCTGCAGGACGAGCACAAGCACCGGACTTTCGTTGCAGACTAATATTGTGAGCAGTAATAATAATAATAATAATAATAATAATAATAATAATAGGTATAGTGAGGTGCTCGGCTATGAAGTTGATGTAGTGTAGCTAGAACATCACAACAGTACTTCTCTATCAAGTGTGTACGCTTAAGTATAATCAAAAATCAGAAAAAAGATGAACATTTTCATCCAGGCAGGTGAGGGTTAGATTTCCCTAATTACCCTTTACCACCCTTTACACTACTGTGAAGACAAGGAGGGTTGTTGTTGAATCCTCTTTGTGGCACGCCGTTAACTTAACTACGACATCCACGCGATAACATGGATAAAGGTGAGATGGTGCAAGGTCGCAACTCAGCAAGAAATTGATGTTTTAGTATGCGAACGTTGCTTAGTTAAAATGTTACTGTTTGTGGTTGTGTAACTCGTTTACTTGTTAGCTAGCATGTTTGACGTTTCACTGTGCAGTTGCAAGCAAACTGTCACTCCGGCTTGCTGGCCGGAAGATACCGTTTTACCTGACATGAAAGCCTTTATGCTGTTCCTGCATCAACTTCCAGACCACCAGTATACCTCACAAAGATACATTTTTTTTTTTTTTTTTTTTTTATATAAGATATTTTTATTTTATTTATTAAGATATTCATACAACATGTTCGGGATACGTTAGCTAGCTAACTTAGCTGACTTCAGTTAACGTTACAGGTTCTCTACTTCTAGTTTCTCAATCCTGCTCCGGGAGGCCCACTGTCCTGCATATCTTCCATCTATCCTTGCTCCAAACACACCTGATTGAAATTAGTGTGCATGCTCTTGATTAAATCAGGTGTGCTCAGCTAATCAAAAGTGCCACTGATGAGTTCAGTCAGGTAGGTAGAGCAGGGAAAGATGGAAAACGTGCGGAGCAGGGGGCCCCCAGGAGTAGGATTGAGAATCAATGCTCTAGTTAATCCTGAAGCTAACTTCCACGGTTGCGTGTAGTTTTGCTACCACGCTTCGCTGTTGTTGACTGGCTGGCAAGCATAATGACAATTCTCTTCCTTTGTAGATGGATCTGCGGATGGAACGACTTACTGAGGTTTTTTCACACAGGTGCACAAGCACAGCAGGGGAGAGGTCAATCAAGGAGACAGGTAGAATACAGGTCAGCCAGGAATGAGGTAGGTCCAGATTATTTGGTAGGTTTAGGAATCTGTAGGAGCACTGGAAATTTGTTGGTCTCTACAATATATGATCTAAGAATTCTGCCTTACCTGTTAGAATATTTGTAATGTGTTTTATTAGTCAGCTCGCCTATCGCTCTATCTCTTCACACTATACCTCATTGCCTTTACCCTAATGTAGTCTCTTGTTCCATCCTTTATGAAATTTTTATGTGCTGTAGTTGTGCTACATGATATGTGGTAGGTTTCTGTTTTTACAGTGTTATAATCATTGTCTAAATGTGAAAGTTAATTGTGTAAAAATGATAATGGAAATTCACTTTCCATACAGGATGAAACATGTATGCACTGGTAATCTCAGTACTGTTTCACGCTGTTTGGATATGCCTTGTTGTGTCCTTGTTTTGTACAACATTTTATACTCTCTTGTTAAGAGCACTTTGTAGTATCACTTTGGAAGTCGCTCCGGGTAAGATTGTCTGCTAAATGACTGGGATTCTGTTGGACTGCACTGATTCAAACAAAACATTGAACCATCTTCCATTAAATATAGCCATATCATTACTAGCACCAGTACCATCAGCAGCTGGTTTGCTTTTATTAGATGGCAAATCCAGTGCTTTATCGGCCCCCCATTGTTCATTTGATCATAACATTATTTTTTCTTACACAAGGTACAGATAGAAATACATTTTTACCTGTTTGAGTAACTGATCAAGTCAGCATGAAGACACATTCATGTTTCACATTGAATATACAGATTGTAAGTGCATTTGTGTGCACGTTTAAAAATAAATAGCTTGTCTTCCTTTTGTTTAGCCTGTTTGTTTGATAGGTAATCTTCGTCCCCTTTGTTGGGCTCTTCAGAAAAGAAACATTAAATATTTCTATCAGATATAGATGTTGTAAATAAATGCAAATAAATATGTGAATATTTAGTCATATATCAATTTCAATAATGTAAGTATGAAAACATGAAATGATCAAAAGCCACTAGGTTCAACAATCGGTTGTTTGAAAATGATTTATCACTAGAGCCAGCTGTTTTTTTTTTTTTCTTCATTTATATGAGGTGCTGGAGGCAAAGGACAAGATTATCCGATAAAGATGAGCATACTCTTGGCTGCATGACAACTTAGTGTACAAGGTATACAATCTAAATGAGATAACAATTAACCATACACAGAGGTGTATGCCTACAGACAATGTATAGGAAGCATCAGAAGCATTGAAACATGCATTCATTTAATTTGACCAGTGTATGTCCGCCTTTCCTACTTCAATGCATATGAGGATGAAATGGGATGGCAGCTGGCCCCTGTTTTACCAAGAGCTATGTATTACCGACAGCGTTAAAATTTTTAGTACAAAACTAGTACAAAATTTTACTCACCATAATTTCACATGCTACTTTTGGGCTTCAGCCTTTCACCATCAAAAGCATAGTCACTGGGGAATAGTTTCCTTCTATTAAAAAATTCCTGTGATGGTTTACCCCCCTTCACTGATTATTCATCTCTGACAATTACATTCATGTTCGATTTTTTTTCATTGCCTGCCATTTGTGAGGAGCTTCATTTTCAAAACATAAAAAATTCTTTGAGCTCTTAAGGAACACTTATTTTTAGCGTGGACTTGAAAAGTTTGCACGGAATGTTTTTGGTATCTGATCTTAATGGTACTGTAGTTACTTAGATCAATTACTGGGTGGAAGTTTTTAATTTGAGGTTAATTTCAGTGACTCTTGTGAAAGTGTATTAGTTGGACAGAATTCAAGATACTCTTAACTCTATAACAAAATCAAACCAAGTAATTTGTGTCATATCTGTTCTCCTTTTAACTACAACCCTAAGGTGCTGAATATTCTTTGTAACTTCACTTGTGTCCCTGCCAGTCAGATCATCTTAATAGCTGTATTATTTACATTTAGTTCACAACTCACAATAATTCAAAAATATTTGATTATAGCCTTTTTACCATAACATTACACGTGACTGTTTTTCTTCACAATAGCAGGGTCTGAAATTAGCATCTGTCATGCTGCGAATGCTGGTAGATTTTCACTTTGGTGGGTTAAAGCTGCAGGGTCACTAGACACTGGCAGATGCCTTTTGTGTAGATAAATGATTCAAATTTATCATGGCCTACTATGTTAGTCAAAGACAGGTAGCTAGTTTGAACAATTACATACACACATAATATGTTATACAAACACTTTAAAGCAATACAAACACTTGCGAGCTATTTTATTAGACCACCATATGTTGTCAAACTGTAAAGTCCCATAAAAAGAAAAACAGGCAAAGTAGTTCTCTCTGTGATACTGAATCATGTATTTTAATGCTGTTTTCATTTTTTACTTTAAGTGTGGCATCACCATATCATAGCAGTGAAGGGATGTTTTTGAATATTGTTGTCATGCAGTTAATTCACACAGGTTAGTGTCTGTAAAAATGTAGAGCCAGATATGTGTGTAAAATCAGGGTTGTCTGAGAAATGTAGGGGAACATGGCTACTTCAATCATCTCCTTGACCCAGACAAGGAGATTCAATTACATTTTGGTTGCTTTATGAGGACAGCAGAATGTGAAAACTTTTGGATGGTCAGCAAATCTGTCATCTTTTGTTTTCTTACATTTTTCTGAGATATGTACTTTAGTTTCAAGGTGAACTGGAGGCTTTTCTGTTTTATTTATGTTTGCCAGAACCCCTCATCCTAACAGCTGCCCACCCTCTAGGTAGAGAGCAATCAAGCAAGCCAGTATTTTATCACAGGACTGACAATAATTATGCCTTCAATGCAATGATTAGGTTGATATCTAGGAGTCAAGAAAGCAACACTTCAGCTCCCCAGCGATGCTGTAATGGAGACGTAATGAAATATAAAACTGCTCATGTCAGTGTAAAACTTTTAAAACAAGGGATGGCAACTTCGGTCCTCCAAGGCCAGAGAGGGTCTGCAGGATTTATGCCTTTAAATTAGGAACTGATTGTGACCTAATTAAAGAGTGGCGATCTGATTTTTCATCCAAATAACAAGTAATTCAGAGTAATCATCACCAACGGTGAAGTATAAACGGTCAAAAATAGAACATAACTATAAAAAATACATAAGTTGCAAACAGTGCAGGAAATGTTGTGTCACCATGGACACTTTTCCTCCCTGTTTTTATTCATTTTACACTTTTATTTCACTTTTAGTTCTACCAGTTTTACATGGACTATTTATTTATAATAATTGATGTGTCTTTGTACATTTACATCCCTGTGTTTTTTAAATGAAAAAAAGAAGTTTTGAAAAGAGAGGTTTTGGCCAGATTCTTCACAAATGTACAAAAGTATTAATCCACACATATGATATAGGAACATTCCAGAAGTACAGTAGAACAGCAAGTTTGCTAAGACAAAGCAAATGTCACAGAACACAGAATTTCCAAAGACTGAATAGATTTTCTCTAGTTACTTACTCCACAAGTAACAGAACTGAAGCCACCTTTCGTCCTGAACATCTTCAACTGTATATTCAACCTACCATTTGAGCAACATTTTTTTTCCGCCATTACTCTGAAACAGTGTGCACGCATTGTTTTCAATACCTTTACACTGGACTAGAAAGACAGATTTGAGTAACACACATTAGTTAGTGATACTCAGCATGCTATGTGTTAATTAGCAGTTGGAATGATTTCATTGTATAAAATTAACAAGTGAGTAAGATGTTGTGCATTATTTAGCTCTACCTTAATTTAACAGTGTGGAGGAAGTGCAAAGTGTGTTCTAGAAGGTTATGCCTACATTTCAATTAGTTGAGTATTCATGCTTATGATGGAGCACATCATTTGCTGATCCAAAGATCCCAATCACTGCCACTGATGTTAAAAATGTTGCCAGAGGTGTGTTTGCTTATACTTAAAGCTATAGGCAAAAACCTCTTTAGGCAAGTGGAAATGTTGGTTTGTATTAATAGGCTAATATAAACTTTCCCTCATCCTTGCAGTATTTTCTGTTTCCATTCTCTTTGCAAAAGAGGAGACCTATTCAAGGACATTGCATGGGTGAATCAGTCACATCCCCGAACCTCCACTTCAGTAAAAGAATGAATGAAAAATCTATGTCACAATATCGTGGTGATGCAACAGCACATCACCATCACGTCAGATTTTCCCAATAGTGTAGAGCATCATTTCCCAGATGGAAACTTCTGTACCTTTATGGTGCTCAGTGCTGATTTTAGCTTTGCCTTTAAAGTTGATGAAAATGACCTGTCATAGTTTTTCTGTGATTTTGGCTTCAGTATGAGGCTGGCACAAACATTAACTGATTTTTTTCTCCTAAACCCTCTATAAACTCTCAATCTTCTAATAAGGCAACTCCCCGTACACACAATGGGAGGCTTATACAACTTATCAGTGGCAGACTTAAAGCCATTGAGCCTTTTTGGTGGAAGGCTGAGCCTCTTTTCCGGCAACTCCTTTGTTTGCTACAAACTGTCATTCCATTGTGTCCTTCCCAGATATACTTCTTTCACAAGACCAAATTCATTTCCTGTGGCTTTTCGGGGTCAGTGGCTTCTTTCTTCCTGTGGGTCATCGGCTCTATTAAACAACAGCAGCAAAAGCTGATTAGGGTGCAACTTAATTACTTAACTAAGGCCCTGGTCTGCACTGTTTCTCCTCTTCAGTTTAGTGGTAATGTGTTTTTTTTTCCCCCTTGAAATGATCACGTCTTTAAAAGAGATGTTGTTTTCCATGGCAAATACACTACTCTCATAAAGATTATTGTTAAATATAGTTTGACCTTAGGTCCAGCATTTATAGTAATTAAGCAGCAATTCATCATAAGCATTCCAGACATCCTGAAAGTAAATATTAAAAAGATGTAGTTATTGGCTTCAGCTTTTCATCATCTGGATCTATTTTTGTGTGATTAGCTGATTACTTGCATGTCATTTCCTCCATCCTAGAGAAGACTAAATGTATAATAATAATAATATATAATATATGTATAATAATAATAAACTGTTATAGTTTGCTTACTGAAGGAAATACCCACTACCCTTACACTCTGGTATGCACGTGCACTTCTCAGACACTGTGTGGACTTTGTTTTACCTTTGAATTTTGGAATAAACCTTTAAACAGGGCTCATGAACAGACCCCTTTTTTCCTCTTTCTCTTTTTTCTCTTGACTCTAATCTCCTGTCGCTGCACCTTCCTGTGGCCCACCCAGGCTCTCTCTGTTCAATCACGACAGGCTGTGACAGTGCAGCTTTGGCTCCGCTTTTTGCCTCAGGTGAAGCCTGCAGTCAGATGCCCATTCTTGGTGCGCTCTGTTCGTGGTGGGGGGATGCGGCTTTTGAAGTTGTTCCAGATCCACACTGCAGTGTTGCCACGTCTGACAGCCCCCTGCACACACTTTGAAGAGTCCACATTTCCTTAGGACCTGTTTCGGAATTATCATTCCCCTCTCTGTTCTTGCATGGCATTCCCCCATTGGAGGTTTCTGCTGCTGCTGCTTTGTTTCGTTTCGGTTTGATTCGTTCTCTTCCCGGAGCAGAATAAGTGAACCACAAAGAGGTGCAGGATGTTTGGCGCTGTTTGGGTGCTAAAGTTCACCTCTGTTGCAGGAAACTGCATTAACACTGGCTCCAGAGCCAGAGACTCTGGGCTGCTCTCTCCACAGTGGTTTGGTGAGGAGAGCAAAAGCGTGTGCGTGTTAGTTCCACTCACACTGGAGACCACATCACTTTGTCAGTCACATGATCTTCTGTTTTTACTGTCCTTCATAATCCGTCTATACATCAGACAACACCTCCTGCCGTTATGGAGTGTTTTAACTGAATATTCCGATGTCTGGGTGGTATGCTCGCAGATCTTTTACGTTGATTTTTTTTTTTTTTTTTTGTTAAGGTTGGGGTAGGTAATATAAAAGCAAGCGAGTGCCACCTTGAAGTAGTATGGACAATGTCAGCATGTTAATTTGTATCAATGTACACAAGGAATAGATGAAATCATTTACATAATTACAAATAGGACAGTGGCGGCTCATCAGCATCAGCAAATTAGGCATAGCCTAAGTATTGCCTGCAGAGCAATGTTGATTAGGTTGATAATTAAAAAATGAATAAATGCGAAACTATGACTGTGCTAATTTGTTGCATGCACTGTTTAGCCTCGCATAGGCTTCTGGCATGCACAGTCTGCTAGCCAAAGCAGGTGAGGCACCCCAGCCATTGGTCTAGGATTAGGCTAATCTTATCAGAAGGATGCTGAAGAGGCTTTAGACATAACAATGTAGGTATTTGAAGAACTCAGTGACTTCTTGACTAATGTAGAAATGTATGGACTTCACACAAGTTCAAATGGTCTCTTTAGTCTTTGGCTTCTTTCCTAGCTAGCTAGGTTAGAGCTATTTTATGTGCCTATAATACCATGTTGTCATGTTCAAGCCAGAATATTCATGGTTAGTACGATAGCTACAACCTAAATAACTCAATACCAACTTATTGGCAAATTTAACTGCTGAAATGACTCACAATGTCTTGATAAATAGCTCACTGTGTGCCATTCTGTTGCTCACATAAACACTGCCTCATATCTGCTTTATACTGTTAAAGCTTTACCTGCTCCCTCCATACGAGCATACTCACGACAAAGCATGAAGCACTGCAGTTAATCTGTTAAGGGTCTTTATGTGCTCAGTATCTGTCCACTTTGAATAGGATCACTCATTAAATTAACAAAAGTGTGTCTCCTTCTTCTGTCAGGTATATATTTACATGTGAAAGTATCACTATTTTTCAATCATCACGTTTCATCATGGCCTACAAAAAGATGGTCGTATGATGATCGTATTTATAGTGTTGTAAGCAGACTGAAGTGTTTCTTCTGAACATTTTTTTCACATGTAAGTGACTTTGGAAGCTACATGGCCCAGCTCACTAGACGTGGTCCTGTTGCTTCATCATCCAGTGGCCCACTCATGTTGCCCTCTCTTTAATCATATTTTACCATCAAAAGTACTGAGCAGCTTTCCTTCTTTTTAAAATTTTATTCTCATACTGAATTATAATATATAATGGCATGAAAAGTCGGGGGGGAGGTGAATATTCCTGTGGCTGGCACGGATGCTGGGTTTCCAGATCATCATTGGTATTTTCTTTGTGGGGAAATGTCCTAATCTGCGTTTTCCCTCAACTCCTTAACCAGAGCTAAAAATCTGTTTGCTGCTGTGACTGACTCCACCTACCAGGGACGTTTCTAGCTATTGAAAAGATCCGGGGCTAAGTCAAGTTTGCCTGGGGCTTGTCATTTTTCTTGTTGAAGGGCGATTGGCATCAGAAGGTTGGGGAGGTTGTATCTACCTTTATAATGAATATTATCACACCTTCGGACGCTGCAAGTCAAGTTCCAATCTGTTACACAGTCTGTCTGTTGTTTTGCTATAAACACCTCCTTTTTCATGGCGAAAATATTCGGGGCTATAGCCCTGAATGATCGGACCTAACGACGCCACTGCCACCTACCATATATGAAAATGCTCTACAGTAATAACATCTTTGCATTAAAATGGTTTCATAAAATATTAGATAGAGAGACTGACTTCTGTACTCCACACAGTGGATTGTCCCTTTCTGGCAGTCTTGCGAACAGGAATGGACACATTTTGCAGCTTGTTTGTATAAATAAATACTGGGAATTGTATTCTTTCATCCCAAACCGTTTTACCTCTCTTACATGCCTCACCAACCAAAGTTCACCTGTGACAGATCATTTATGAAAGTGGTGATGTTCATATGGTGTTTCCACATGAGAATCATGCAGCTGTCATAATTTTGGGTTGGTCTGCGAGGCTGTCAGTTCCTTTCATAAACGGGTAACTACTGAAACACAAATCGTCAAGTCATAAATCACACAAAGCTGTTTTCAACATGGGAAGTAATCCATTGAAAGATGCAGTTTCAGTTTCCAGGTTTAATGTCCTGGCTGATTAATTATTTGTTGGAATTAATTCTGTATCACAGAGGTATGGATCAGGCAATGGTAAGGAATTTGTTGTGAATGAGATGTGCTTTCACACAAATCTATGTAAATATGAGGTGCAACTGGTATTGTGCTATTTCACTAATGGGTGTTTGTTGTCATTGAGCAAGTATATCTGTGTAATCAAAACCAGGAGGGTGATTTATTTTGACTTGGTGTTTTTTTCATGTCCGCCAAATGTCAAAACGTTGCTAAAAATATCAGTGACCTTAAGTGGCAGCTGAGTACTTTGTGAGGCCGTTAGCTGCTAATTAACCCAGACTTTGTTGCAGTGTCTGTACGGGTAGGTCAGCTCTCTCCTCATGGCCTGCTGTTGGGCATGGCCACGTCTCTGAGTTTAGCAGCATAGACATAATCACGCCTGAAGGTCCTTCTTAGCAAGCATATAGGCATATATGACAGGAGGGTTGCAGGATCTATTCTCAGAGTGGGGAGGGAGGGTGAATGCAGTAACCCCCCCCCCAGAAGGGGTCACTTCCTGTTCTGAAATACGACCTTAAAAACCTCTCTGTACATCACAGGCTGCGTCCCAATCCAAGTGAATAAGTAAAGTGTATGTTCAGAATTCTGTACCTCAGGCGACATGAGCTTATGGCCTGCAGGCCAGTCAACTAAGAAACAAAGTAATAAGTGCTTATTAATAATCTGCATTCAAAAATGGTCAGACCAAGATGTAACTGCAGTATAAGGTTATTCTGTATGTCCAGGACACTGACCAAATATAATGACCTGTTTTTCTCTTGTTAACGAGAATGAGAGAACAAACACTGTCGTTCTGTGAGTTTGGTTTCCAATGTGTTAACAACTAGAAACCAATCATTATTTTAAACCCACATGAAAAAGTAGTTATAGAACTATGCTGTAAGTGGTGTTGACATTGAGACTATGTAAATTTTAGGCAGGTGCCCTTTGTCGTCGTGGCGGGTGTTGGCTTTCCTTCTTCACTTTGCTTATTTCCTGTATGGCACTTTCCACACACATGACCATATTTATATATATATATTTCAGTCAGTCCTGAAGGCTGATGAGCTCAATTGAGCACAGATGAGCTGAGCTGGTCTTACTGCAGATCAGAGGGAACAATAATCAAAAGAACCAGTGTTAGAACTGACCACAGTTTTTTTTAAGCATCTTGATGAACGTCACATCGTTTGGGAGTTATCAGCATAGATTCATCAGGATTTGATATCCCCGTCTGGATTTCATGTATGGAATTTTCTTAGATGCATTAAATGTAATTTGCATCTTTTCAATTTCTTACATTTAAATTATTTAAAATCTAAAAGCTGCCAAGTTTAATTTCTGCCAAGAGAAATTCCTGCTGAAATGAAAGGAGGTAAGTAACATGCTGTATTTACTCAGATACCATTCAGATCATTTTATCTGAAGGTATGCAAGTTTACTCTTGAAAATTTTATTTCTCCATCAAAGGCATGTTAAATATTCACTGAAAAAATATAATAAGGAAGTGATGAAGTTATACATTGTCATATTAAATATTATACATTTTAAATTTGATATTCTAAATATTTGATAATCCTTGTGCAGGATGGTTCTTTTGACAACATGGGTACTTTGTATTGTGACTTGCTCTGTACAATAACATTTTCAGTATGCTTTGCTGGAAGGATTAAAAATCATCACTATGTTTTATTACATATTTAAAATAGACAGGAGAACCAGATCAAGAAAGGAATCTATGATGGAATTTGTGAAAGAGTGTTACCATATCTTCCAGTATGATACATATTTCATATTTGTTGTTTATGAAGGAATTAGTACAATTACAGCATGTGTCAGCATACATTTAAGTTTCATAAGAAAGAATGAAGTGAAATAATTTGTTTGTGGGTTTTGAAAAGGATTATCCTTCTGCCTGCATGGACAGTGTGTTGAGGAGTAATACAATGGTATCATGTGGTTTTGCATTTTATGAAGCCGAACTTCAAAAAGGAATGACAGATTGAGGTGGCTGCTTATTCAGAGAAAGACTATTAGACCAGACCTTATTCATATTTTGGACAGTTTCATCCCCTTGAGGATTTTAGCTGTGATGTGGGATTTGGCTGAAAAGATGCCCAATTTTTCATGCTTCATTTTCTCCAGTTCTGAGGGGAATGGCCTGCCACACCCCGTCACCTGATCAGCACTGCAGTGATTTGTCTGGCGACCGCATGAATGAGGATGAAGGAGACCTGATAGCCCTAAACTCTATTGCTCTTGTCATGAAATGAAATGTTGTCAGAGAGCGATTACACTGAAGGCTCCAGTAAGCTGCACAATCATGAGAAAGAGAAAGAGCAACATCTGAAACATAATATTAAAATTTGGACAGGGACTATAACAGCTGGTTTTCCAATTGAACCTTTTTTTAATGCTGTACATATGAGGTGCCCAAAGTCTTCCTCTAAGGCAATAAAAACAGAAAGTGTTCAGTTGGGCGTATCAAGCCTAGCTATATCAAGACTGGCACCTGGTCTGTGCCTGTCATGCCCAATTTCTCAGTTTCATTTATAAAACAAATAAAGAAAAAAGAAAAAGAATGGACAAATATTTTAGTTCCAGTCAACTTCTTGTATTCAACAATATTAGTTATGTCAATTATAGATTATATATATCTGAGGAGATGCCTTTTAAGACCTTGTAATCAAGAAAAGCTTATTGTGGGACTTGAATAAGTATGTTTACCCAAAGCTACCCTTCACTTTAATTACATAAATCCAATGGCTATAAATTATATATGCAATATGTGCCCTGTGTGTCTCTTAACCCGAAAAGCCACCCATTTATGGCTTTTTGAACAGAGCCATTCTCCTAGATATGTCACAGGACCCATCCATCTAATTTGTCCCGAATCCTCTATGTTACCGTTATACCCTATCAAGTCCCCTGTTTCCTAGCAACACCTGCCTACCAACCGTATAGCAGGTACAGGAACGTGTCTGTCTGCAAGCATTGACTCACTGTGTAAAAATAACCTGCTTCAACAGGCCCATCCTCTGCCAATTGATAGAACACTTATTAATTATCCATGACCTCATGACCCCACGGTTTTAATTTAATACAGAGATGGAACACATTTACATAAACTTAGATAACATCTCTTTGTACGAAAATGGGTGGTCGGTGAACACGTATGTGCAAACACTATATAGCAGATGCATATATTCCTTTGTTTGCCTTGTAAGAATTTGGAGGTGCCATTCAAGGACAAATCAAACATTTGTGCTTTGCGTCATGTCGTTCATTTTGCAGTAGAGGAGCATGGAGTTGGGGGATTCACAAAAGAACAGGCTGCATGCTAAAGTTCTATATGTTGTTGCAATGTAATATTGGACTTACACAGCAGATTGTGCCCTGGGGCTTGTACAGTATTGTCTTCAATAGGCAATACTAATGCACAAATTTAATAAGTTCACACCTTTAAATATTTTAGCAATATGAGGAATTTCAAAAGGATGGCTAATGTTGTTGGACTGTGGAGTGTTATACAGTAAATGAAGAGTCAGATAACATAATTGGCGAAAAGATGGCTTGCCTTGGGGTTTAGTAGAGTGATGCCTTTTGTATGCATATAAAAGCATGCTGTGGCACGCTGCTTTTGAGAACCATCATTGAAAATGTGATTCTGTTCACCTGAATATTTATTTTTAAAGTATTGTTAGATAGGAAGATGTATCTGTTGTTCTACATATTGCATGCTTTTTGCAGCAGATTCTTAGACTTTTTTAGGGTTTAAAAGAGATTTAATTTTCACCTATGTGGTGACTAATTTCCAGAAAGTACAATCACAGTTCCATAACCCCAGACAGTGATCACATAAATTTTCATAGTTCAAGTAAACTTGCATTTCTTTCACAGGGTCAGTCTTAACCAAAATAAATTCTCTCATTGATTATTAAAGACTGGACATATTTATATAACTTGATTTTTTATGACTGACCTTTACCCAACTACCTTTCAATAGGAAGACAGTGTTATGTAGATTAATTGAGTTTTTTATGGAAATTAAATGGCATTCAGTGCAATCCTTTCTGTGTGTGAGGTAAATATGCAAATGACCAATTACAAGATCATAATCGGTATTTAATGAGACATAATGTTAAAATGTATTATATGTGAACACCTTAGGGAGTTTTTTATTCACTTAGTTCTGGGGGTAAATTGTCCATGATGCTATTTCCTTGTAAATATGACTTTTACCTGCAGTAGCATTAGTCTGAGTAGAAGGACGCAGACTATTAAATAGTGAAATCCTTGCAAGCAAATATAGCCAGTACTCCCAGCAGCATTCTCTGCCACTTCTTCCAGAAGGAACACCGATTCCAGAAGAAAGCTTTCATCCTAGCCTGCCAAAATCCTCACATCATCCTCAGGTAGGAAACTGTCTCTTGAGGGTGATAACACCCTTTTAAATAGATTCAAAATGAATGAAATGCACTAAGTTACACCAACTTTGGACAAATATGAATACATTAAGAATGGGAAAAAGTACTGTATTCACCACCATATGTTTTACTGCTATGAAGAGCATGACTCAAAACACTGCCACAGTCCAAGTGATGTCGCGCCTGATGTCAGCTAATCAGTGACAATTATATTTTGCAGTGTCGCCAGTGCGCTCCCAGCATATTTCTGCAACAAAGCAGTGTGCAGCATTTTGTTAATCAGGAATTAAGTGCCAGGACTAGCAGCCTCTGAGCTGCGTCGTTCCCTTTGGGTGAATGCTGACTAGCAACCAAAGAGTGACTATAAACAGTTAAGCACATCAACAAGCATGTAGCTAGCCTGCATTTCCTCTTTTTTTTCATCAGCATGACCTAGAAAAATATGCTCTGTATACCAAACATAAGTCCAATGGCACAACCAGATAGCTCTCACAGAAGCTAGGTGAGGGTTCTTTTTTCAGATTAGGACATATGTGCAAGCTATAAAAAAAGATGTCTTGCTATTTTGATTTGACTTATTTATGTACTCTGTTTTAGAGAGTTTTCCATTCTTAAACTTGGGAGCTTGGAATCTCTTCCACTCAAAGCTGCAGTGATCAAACTGAAACATACTATACACGGATATTATTATTAAGTATCAATATTCGCTCACCACCAGCCCATGGAGCACCTGACCCCAGCACATTCTTATGAGGCAGTCTGAGGCTTATTAGCAGGGTGACCTCATAGCAACTACTTCTCAGGATTGTCCTCATGCCACATCAACACGCACAGGGGTCAGCATGGCAGTAACACTTATAGCTGTGAGGGATAGTTATATATAAGTAGTATTTTAATAGAACCTTGGCACCTCGTGGTTGGGGTGGTCTGAGATGCTGCAGCTAGTCTGTATATAATATGTGATATATTGTCAGATGTTTTTTCCTTATATATCTACTCATCACATGCCCGAAAATATAAACAAATGCATACCACGGGTTCATCCCTTTCTGGGAACTGCCATTTTTTGGGACAACAATGAATTCTCTTACAATTTTTCACAATCCCCCCCCCCCCCCCCCCCCCCCCCCCCCCCCCCCCCCCCCCCCCCCCCCCCCCCCCCCCCCCCCCCCCCCCCCCCCCCCCCCCCCCCCCCCCCCCCCCCCCCCCCCCCCCCCCCAATTTTTAAAATGCATTTGTTTTTAATTAAACTCATTATTTTTGTTATTCAGTTTACAAAAAAGTGCCTAATTGCAGCTTTTCTTAAGTTTTGGATATGATCAGGGTAATTCTCTGTGTGTGGTTCTCTGAGTGTGTGATGAAGTGTGTGTGTGTGTGTGTGTGTGTGTGTGTGTGTGTGTGTGTGTGGACGGACATGCCTGTGGGGGGAGGCAGAGAATGATAAGGCAGCCATTCTAGGTCTCCCTGCTACACACTGATTCTGCCGTCTGTATGTCTGGGGCAGCCAAGGAGAAATAATCCCAGGTTTATCCGAGTCTGTGGGCCACAAAATCCCTTGGAAACAAGCTATTACCAGCTGAGGAGAAAGAGAAATATTGATAAAATTGTTATGGTCATATTGTGAAGAGGAACGAGGTCCCTCTCTTATAAAAATGGCCTATGAATGACCCAATGACTTTAGTTTTTATGGCAATTTACTATTACTATTTTTCTGCAGAATTCCATAGAAATTACAATTCAACCTTTTTTGGAAGGCCTGCTTCTTCCACCAACTATGAGAGGCACCCGCTCTGTCAGCTGCATAAAGCAGAGCAGAAAAAAAAATGAATGATGGGTAAAATAAAGAAAAAAAGGAACTCCCTGGGCCCAGTGGTGATGAAGTGAGCTGGACCTGTTATAGCTCATTGACTGTGTTACTAGAACAGAGCCGTGCAATAATGTTCAGCATACATCTTCTTCGCAGTGATAACCTCATCTTTAGTGTGCAGGCTTCTTTTTCCTCTGTGGCACACTAGATAAAACCTGTCCCATCCCAAAGCTGCAGAATATGCATTACCTAGCACATCTGCCATGCACCCTGTTCAAAGCAGAAAGTTGGAAGTTTTCTCAAAACGGCTTAATCTGAACCATTCGTGCAAATGATTTACGAATGTAAAGCCCGGGTAATACCTCAGTGATAAGAACACATTTCCCTTCAGCCACTTTTTATTTAATCATTTGGAAGAGTGTCCGCAGATGATCAGTAAGCCAGCCCAAAAGGGCTGGGGAACACTGTCCCCATGTTGCATGTCAGATATTGAGCTCACAGTTCTGGAAACAGACAAAACGCTAACTGTGAGTGTCACAGTGAGAGTAACCAAGAGACGGTACAGTGTGCACATTTAATAGAAATAGTAAACCATTTTTCATTTTAACATTCATAAGGAAATAAATGCATTTGTACTTCAAGGGAGTGTTTTCAGCAGATGCATTGGAGAAAGAGAAAATCAAGAACCAGATAGGGAAACAAACTACATTTGTGGATGATACTTAGTCTTTTGTAATCATGTACAGAATAAATTATTGGGTCACTTGTGCAAGAAACAGTTTGAATTTTATCTTACACTGGAAAAAAAAAACCTGGAGCCGTTTCAATCTAGTGGTAACCTATTGCCAGTGTCATGTGAATGATTGTGTATAACATTTATCAATAATGCAATTATGTATTGGCACCAATGCATTCACATGTGTGTTGATGTTTGGTATTCATCTATTTATTTATTTGGTAAGTGTGCATTGCATATTGAACATATAGAGAAATCCTTTAGATGCTGGTGCAGATTCCATGTTTCTTCAATGTGTATATACAGGAGAAAGAATCATGCTTTGGATGCCTGTAGAGAGCAACACTAAACTGCCAAACTGAGGGACAAAATTGCAGCCAATGATTGATTTTGTAAAGCAGAATGATAGGATGGCCTATGAATCATTGTTGAGATATGGTCAAAAGGTCTTCTTGACTGCTGAGTGCTGTTCAATAAGATCAAAAAGAAATCTGAGTTTTATCAGTCATGAATGCACTTTTTTTTTTCACTGAGTATAAAAATGCAGTCTAGTGTGACTGTGATATAGGCATCAAATTGAACCTCTCATTCCTGTAATATTTGTAAACCTTCATTGTAAAAACCATTTTAAAAACTGCCAGCAACCTTAACATAAGAGGAAGAGCTTTGGCTAAATCAGGAAATAACAGAAAAATCCAGCTGCCACTGCTGTGTAAGGATCTGCCATCTTTGGGTAAGGTCTGAGAGACATTTTTTTTGGAAAGAATGTTTATTTTGCTGAGACATTAATGAATAATAAGGAAAACTATTAGTTCAATTTAACTATTTGTCAACTGCTAACATATACAAGCTACAGCAGAGTGCATGACAGAGGTAGGAAATGTTATTTAGAAGGCTTGCTCAGAATATGAAGGGAAGGAATGGCTATGGGGCTTGGGTCATAGGAGGAATAATGGTGAGTTTGCAGGTGATTTTTACCTTCAGGGTAGTATGTACATTTTATAGTACTTACGGCATGTGGGTTACAGACAAACATGTAGGAATTGCTACAGGTAACTGCAGTATTGCGTCATATGCAGGTGCTGTGGAATAATTGCCAGAACAGGTCTGCAGTACGATTGCTAGCCATTGACTTTCAGTGTTTACCCCAGCAGGAAGGTTATGTAGCAGTGCAGCAGCATCAGATTTTTTGCAGTCAACATCAAACAGTAGTTTTTTACACACTGTATCCTGGTGATGCCAGACTGTTGTCAAGATTTTTTCTCTTTATGGCAAGGAAGCAACTGTTCCAGTGGCCTTGAACTCTCTTCCTGGTGGACATTACAGTGCAAACTGAGAGATTTCAACTTTTTTTGAAAATTTTTATAGCCATCACCCAGATTACGTAGATCAGTGATCTTTCAGATGCTATTTTTTTGCATTAATCTGATTTTAGCCATCGATGACAGATGCTACTGATGAATTTCTTTGCTACTGTGTTACCTCTTTTTATACACCATAGGTAAACAGGTAACTTTTGAAAGCATATGTAAAATTCCAGACAATTCCTGTAAATGCCTAGACAACAGAATGTTGAAGCAGTATTGTTTTTGCAGGTTTTTTCTCATGTGTGAGTAATTTTTAACATTGTGTTGGTCACAGAACATAATAGTCTTTGTAAAACATATAAAGCACTTTTCCTAGATGTTAATGTTGCAAGCAAGTCTGTTTTCACATACAGGCACGCACACACATGCACACACACGCACACACGATCCATAAATGTGGAAGGCCTTGTATATAAAGCACAGTGCCCCCGTATTGGTAATAATATGATGTTTCCCATGCTGTGCCTGCAAGAAAGGCAAACTAGGGCTTATCACACTGCAAGCATTTAGCTGATACCCATGCTGCTATATGGTGACAGTACCATATTTTTTTCTCAGCTGCTTCTGTGCCCCACGCTCTCCCTGAGATATCTCTGAGTAGTAAGTATGCATCACCAATAGTCTAGTAATAACTAGTAAAGGCTAATAATATAGGAAAAGTGATGCAAAATACACTTATCAATTTCTTTACTATAAAATGATACTCTTGTAATTACAAAAAAGCCTACATCTGAATGATGCCAAATGACTCTGAAATTAAATGTGGAATGGCAGAAAGGATTTCATTTCCTGCCATTGCATGTGGAAGACATTTAATGTTGGGTTCACAGAAGAGTGATATTAACTGGTTAATGACATGAAAATGTCATTTATTGTGATATAACGGTTTTTCATAATTTTGACTTCAATGAATGTGAGAACCATGGGCAGAAGAGCATGAAAGTTCCGGATAGATGGGATTTTTATGCAAGTATTAATATTTTTCTTTTGAGGAAAAAGAGGCATATATCCTATTAAAATGTGAGTTTCTGTGTTGATATGATATGTTCAAAGTAGGTCAACTTATGTTGTAGCTTCAGACTGTTTCATTTTCAAGGTTAATTATCAAATCCTTGACAACTGTGATCTAATGTCAGGTTAAACCCTGTATGTTATGCAGGTTTGCATTTCATATATTTTCCATATAGAACACGTTGTTTATAAATGGCAAAAATGGATGTATGGCCACCTGATTTTATGTTATTAATAAATAAATACCAAACATCAATACATATGTTTGTTTCTTTGTTATTTAGTTAGATTTCTACATATGCTACAGCTTTGAATTAAGCCATCTATGCTAAACGTAGTATTATTGTCAATAATAACCCTGTTATCATTTCTGTCATAACTAAAATTGTCTTTTTCTTTAACTAGCAATTATAAATTGTATCACCACGATCAAATATTAGAATGAGTTATGTGACCCTACTGCAAACAGTATACTGCCTGCCATTATCACTTTAACAAAGATTAATTATAGTTGCAGTTGTGTACAGGAAAAAAAAAAAATGACATTTATGGCATATAATTTCATGAATCATAAATCTGTGGTATGACAGATACAATCCTTGCAATGGCCCTCAATCACAGAGCTGTAAACAGACCAATATAACATTTCTGCACTGAATACCACATTATTTAGGTATTTGGCATAGTATTTCTGCAATGCTGGATAACACCATAAATATGCAAGATTAAGTGTATGTATGTATTGTCTAGGCTGTCAGAGGCAGCACTGAAAGCGAGGATAGTCCTAATAGATATGCAGAATAAACTGATGGCAGAATCTGCTGAAAATTGGGCTTAGCTTTTAGATAGATATCACAATGGCTATATGTCATACATTTAAATCAGGGATATAAATATTGAAACAGACAGGGATTGGGGAGCCATGTCTTCTCAATAAGTGTTATATGATAACGAGTCTAACATAATGTTATAAAGTGATTAATTGCATTTACCAGGGTAACCATCATTGAATGCTTTCTGATGTGTTATCTTTTCATCACATGAGGAAATATAAAATTATTTCCTGAAAAAGCAATGAAATACTGTATACTACAGAAGGCACTGTTTTCATAGTGTATGTCTACATGGGCAAACAACAACAGTTTTCTTACATCAGTTGGTGCATATTGTAGCTCATAGACATGCATAGACATGAGTTGTTTTGAGTGAATGAATGAATATAATATTGGATAAGTACATGCAAGCCATGTGTCAGTGACACCAAGCCCTTATGGGCAGACCAGACACTTTCAAAACTGTACATCAGATATAACTGAAACTCATGATAGAGACAGAAGTTTGGTAATTACAGAAAGTGCTCTCTTGTAATTGCTGTTGGTAGCCAGACATAATCAGGGATGGTAGTAGCATTAGAACAAACTATACACTCAGTGCTTTGCAAGGATATTGTAGAACCTGTCTGTACCCTGGCCTATGGCTGGGTAACCATGCCATGTTAGATATCAATGGCTAAGGTAATGCTTCTATTATATGTTGTACAGCATCAAATAGTCTCCCCTCATCTGAGGACAAAGGTCTTTTTTTTAATATGTTTTATGGTATATGCCATATGTTCTCTGCTGCACACATTAACTGTGGATTAGTGTCTTTAAATCCTGCCACCCTCATAATCACTTATGGTGCTCCCATTTCGTTATTAAATATACTTATACTGTTAAAATTGGACAGTTTTTTTTACTCAAAACCCTTTAACAATCAAACCCTTAGTCTGCAATCATGAACAACCAGTAATTGTCCTTTATTAGTGTTACCATCTCAAGAATATATGGAGCGCAGCAAAATGAAGCAAAGCATAGTAAAAATTGTCAGAACCTCTCCAATGCTGCGGCTATGCTGAACATCATTAGAGCCAGCTCATCATCCAGTAAAATTAAAAAAGATGAATCTACATATCTACAGTTCTGCTCCCTCCCGGCTCCGTGTTGCTATTCATGTCCTAGCTGAATTTATAAAATTAATTTGGGTTGAGTTTTTATAAGAGCTTATTACACCCACCGCACCACTGCCCCCACCAGCTTCACAGCTATGGTGATGTTGATATACAGATGTTGATACACATTTGACCTTTGTTGATATCGCTTTTAGACATAACACTTTCAGGTTGAGTTTACCTTGGAGAGGTGATTTCACCAGAATGCAGGGTTAAAGCCATGTTATGTAACTCAGCGTTCCATGATCAGTGTTAGCTGTATTCCTGATTGAATTTAATTGTGATAATACTTTGATTAAAACAAGGAAACAATATTCCTTTCAATAATGACATCTAATTGTCTCCCTCACTTCTAATGACTTTCCTTAATGAAAAATTTGCTTCCATTATACAAGCTGGGAGGCCCAGACAGGGGAGAAGGGATGTGAGTGCTGTTGTAAGCATGGCTGAGGAAGGACGATTTGCAAGTAGAGAAAGGTCATTCTAACCACAGTCACTATAGAATTATAATCACAGCAAGTGGTTAATTGACTCGGTCTTTGAAATTGAAGTCCCATGGTCTGATATTACCACTTAACAGCATCTAATGAGTTCATCCTTGGTTCCAACCTAACAATGCTATCCACTCTAACTGCAAAATAAGATGCTGAGTCCTGCAAGTCTTTCAAAAGATGGCTGAGTATTGACATATTTTCAAGACTAATATGTAATGTGACTCTAAATTGTGGCTACTCAGTATGGTCTCTGGTTTCAGTCGCAGCTGGGCAGGTTTTTCACATGTCAAAAGTATAATTCAAATAACGCAGCTTTGCTAAATGACATGCTTAGAGGCTTTTAGAACAAAGTAACAAAAAGGTATTGTTCAGTTTGTTATATATTTCAAATTCACTTCATACGCTATATTAGGAAATAGCTTCCATCAACTTGACTATTGTTGGGACCTTCTGTTATAACCTTTCATTGCATTCCACAATATGTAAGACAGCAGCCATCAGGTAACTTTTATGTCAATCTGTTCTTGAAGAAAGAATTGGTAGAGGGGCAGATAAAGTAGTGCGGTGGGTCCAGGGGCAGCCAGGTTAGCCACCTTGAGGTATGCAGAAGTCAAACAACCAACAGTGAAGTTATTGATATGTTTGTTATATCCAGGGAAAACCAAAACCGAAACAAAATAAACAATTAAAGGCAAAGCAGAATAAAAAATGCTTAGACCTGAAAAAGAAAGTTATCTAAAAGTTTGGTATCAGGTCCCTGTCAGACACTGAAGGGCAAAGCTGCTTGTCAGTCCAAACACACAGCCAAATCAAAAGGCTGGTTCAAAGTTTTTCAGAATGAAGGTCAATGCCCGACAACTCTTCATACAGACCAAGGACAAAACACAAATCGGGTACCCACACAAAAAAAGAAAACAATTCTTCAACACACCACTCATCCTCCACAGTTTTCCCAGGACTGGAACACCTGAGAGTTGCAGCTGGATTTACATGCTGCCGTGTTTGCTCATTGTCATCAGGTGTGCTGGGCTGGTAGCCTGGTGAGACTATCATAGCTGCATGCATCTATGGATGGAGGATGGAGACAATTGCAAGCATCCACTACCCATCCCTTCCCACCACCTCAGTAGAATGAATATTTTTGCCTCAGTCGAAATTGTCTTTTACTGTAATTACCCTTTGGACCATTCTATTTTGGAATCAACACATTGAATGATTATTTCCAATAACAAATTACCTTCAAGTGACAGTCTCATATTTTTAAAAGAAAGAAAAAAAACAAAACAACAAAACACTTGGTTTTGAGTTTGAGTTTGTTCTACACATCTTAAGGCCTAAGAAATTCGTATTTGATTATCCGTGTCGACTTGTATTCATGCCTCAGGTTGTAGCAAATAACAAAACAAGGTCATGAAATGTTGGCCTCCTGCCACATGTTAAGTGAGACGAGAGATGGATTAGGTTTTTTGTCCTGAAGTAATGAAAAAGTCCAAAGACCTCTTGGTTCAAGTGTTCAGAAAGCAGAAAGATAAAATGGATGCATAAATCAAGGATGCGGGGATGGGCATGGGGAGGGCATTAAATTGTTGCATGAGCCCTGCCGTTTAACATAATGACAGATGAGCATCTGAAATGGCTGCCCTCGTTTGCTGATGTCCTCGAGGAAATGTAACTTTTCAACTAAGCAATCATTAAAAGCACTTGCTAACACAATAAAGAAATGAGGGGGAACCATTTTTAAAACCTCTGCAAATCATGCCCTGGTGCTGATATCAGTCTCTGCCTCATCAGAATACAGTTATCGGAGTCATCATCTGTTCTGGAAAGCTTTGGCCACAACTTCTTTTAAAACTTTAAGGTCACAATTTGATCCAGATTTTATATGTATGTAGCCACACTTATGAACACACATGAAAATACCACTGTTTGTCAGGTTTCAGCAAAACCTGATATTTTCCAGAGATACCCCCCAACAGACATAAGCACTATGAGGCTAAATGGATTATGAAAATCAGCATTATGCTGTGTAGGTCATTGTATCTCATTCATCGTCTTTGTATACTGGTTTTAGTTCCAAATGGGCTCAATTCATATGGTCTGACTGTACCACTAATTGAAGATTGTTCTCGACAGGTATTTACTATATAACAGGTACATTGTGTGTTTGTACCTAACACATTAAAAGGTACTTCTGCAGTTCAAACAAATTTGGAGCAACAGTCTCAATTGATTAAACTTATTGAATAGTTGAATTCTTTGCTAAAAGTCCTCTGAACAATTCATCAGTTGAACAGCTAATTATTTGTAATCAAATACCTTACATGCATTCTGCTGCTAATCTGAGAAGGACAAATTTGCGAATATAACTCAAGATACACCTTTACTTTCATCCATTTAGCAACAGCAGAAAAACACCTACAACAACAGATTCCTTCCACAAGTGGCTTACAGCAGAAGCTTGTCAAGGGATGTCAATTCCAAATCAGCAGTCAAGCAACAGCTTAATCAATGAATTAATTAATTCAGACCAGTTGGACCATGATTGATAAATGGTGATCATTTCATTAATGCCTAGCCATATCTATCTATTTCTTTTTCGGGGGTCATAATTTAATTCAATAGCTTTATTTAGTTTTAGAAATCGTGACATTAAGACATGCTTCATTCTCCATCAAGATTGACATCTTGCCTCTGAGGGGAGGGAGGGGGGGGGGGGGGGGCGAACATTCAGAAGTGATGAGGCTGACACCTGACTTCATAAAGTAAGCTGAAATGGGTTTCAGCCCAAAATGAAATAAATTCTTATCAATTTATTAATACAGCAGTATCAGCCCTTGAGCTGCCTCTGTGCTGTAGTTGTGGTCTTCCTGTGTTCATTTAGTTACCAGGTATAAATAGCACATAGAGAGATGGGGTGATCAGGGAGTACACTTTCATTATCTGTACAAGTGTGTGTGCAGACACACATATAGACACGTGTGTACACACACATGCACATACATACACAAATGTACAATTGATCATTCTCTCCCTCCAAAACACTACAGAAGTGGGCAGCTGAAGAAAACCAGAAAACTGGTGCAATGAAAGGGAAAAAAACACAAAAGGATATGAAAAGACAAATTTAACACTGTCTGCATTCATAGCAATTGCTAGCGGTGCTTTCACAGCAGTGCAATAGTCTTGTCATTTTCAACATCTGAATGCATCGAATGCAAGATAACAATTTTAATTCAATATGAAAACATCTGAAACAGTAACAAAATAAATGCCCCTTTACTTTGGAATCCAAAGCTCCTTTTTTTACTGTGGCTATTTTAACAATGCCAAGAAGTTATCAAAGCAGTGACAGGTATACTGCAGACAGGGACTGTGCAGGCCTCAGAGCTGTTCAGCGTTTTTTCCCCTTAATGAGGTTTAAAATGAACAACTGGATGGATAATTGAACTTTATGTTCCGCTCAAGCTTTGAACAATGGAGGCTCCCTGGCTCTCATTTTTCCTACTTTGTGAAATTTTCACCCTCAAAATGTCATGGGAAAATCTCACACAAGTCAACAGAATACAGAACAGCCTCAGCCCCTCCTTCAGACAGATTAATCTCTAACATGTCTCATCGCATCTGTACATCTCCTGAAATTGTTATGGATCATTGGCATGGCACTGCCCACTACCCCTTTCTGTTTCTTGGTAATAAGCATTGTTGTTTTTTTTTTTTTTGGAAAACCAGGGTTTGCAACAGAAACAATTACAAATTCACCCTGATTCATGTTTCCCATTATGAGTTTATCTCATTTAAACACCTGATATCAGACATTGCATTTCCTTATTTTTCTCACATGCAGTAATTAAATTGCTGGCCTCATTTGTAGATTATCATAATGTCACAGGGATACAGTACAATGTCATGAGGCAGCACCAATGGGTAACCACTCTTATGTTTAGAAAAGTCTTCTCTTTCCTGAGGGTACAATGGGTATCGTGATTGAATTACCGCAAGAGATGGGAAACAATTATAGCTCACATTAAAGTCTGTCTTCACTGATAGCGGTGCAGAGACAGACAGTAATTTTTCCTTCCAACTGATTAGATTAGACATCATCAGAACGATCTCATTGAAGCTGGGAAGGCCAAGAGGGGCCCATAAGAGATTAATAAAACTACATTGGATGAGTGCTCTCTCAAGTCATGGAGCCAGTCAGCTCAAAGATTGATTGAGAGATTCAAAGGCTAACATGGAGCTAAAATGAAGCAAAGCCATGACAATGGCAGACGACTCCAAGAGAGTGAAAAGTGCTCTGACAAAATGATCAGCTTCATTCAGCAACTGACTTTGATAATGGTTGCCTTTGGTTCAATTTTAACGGCTCAAAACTACATCAGACAAAAATGTGCCAATATCAAAGTACAACTTGCTGCACAATGGGCTCCTTTAGCAATTAGTGTGAGTGATCATATATATCAGCGTTTCCCAAATGATGATCAGTTTGTTATTAAGCAGCTTCAGGAGTTCAAAAAGAGTTGATCACTTGAATCAGCTGTGTTGGAGCAGGGAGGGATCTAAAACATGCAGGACAAGGGGTCCTCCACTAGAGGTTTGGGAAACGCTGATATATTCGTATGTATGTATGTGTATTTGTATGCTTTATGACCACAGATTTTTTTTTGTTATTTGAAGAACACATTTGAAATAACTTGTAGTCTTAGTGTTTTTGTTCTTTTGCTCTCCAAAAGCATCCAGCTGCCAGAGTTATTACGACACACAATATACAGGCAGACAAAGAAGCAAAAACTAACAAGGGGAGAGATTCTTGTTTACTTTAATTTTTTTTTTTTTACATCAGTAATTATTTATTTCTTTTTTTTTCTTTATGGGTGTACTGATATTTGCATCATCTTAGAACTGAGCTGTATTTGAACTAAATGTATATAGATTAAATCTAGACATACGGAAAGAACCAAATGAAAATACTGACACTGTGGACGTAGTGAAACCTGAAGGAGGTTACCTTTCTGCAATATCACTGTTTAATATTATGTGTCATTAATCAACTTCAGCCATGACTGTGTCTTATGTCTTAACAATTCCCATATACTGAAGGCTGTGTTCTCTTTGCTGTAAACAGACATTCATGAATGTTAATGAGCCATATGTTTTCAAAATGTTCAACCAAACAGGTTTTAAGTTCTTCTTAAATTGACATCGTTTCTATAGAAACAGCCCAGTGTGAAACTACATTTGCAGGCATTTAGCATTAACAGAAATAACTTTAAAAATTCACATACTCTATTATTTACAAAGCACTGGGAAAAATATTGTATTCAGTTTTCCCCCCCCTTTGGTTCCATGAGCTTGTTTGCATTTGATTAACTGTCATCAGTTTGGAAGTCAGCTGAAGTCAGCAAATTAGAACTGTAACGAATATCAGCTCTAGCCCCATTTGTTTACAGCTAACTTCAGAACTGACAGAAGTTATTCATACATGAAGAAGCTTGTAGAAAAATGCCCCCTGTCAGTTCCGTTGCGCAAAACCGTATCTTGTTAGTGTTTAGTATGTGTACAAAAAGCCAGTCAGTCAGGTTTGTGGCATTGTTCATTGTTATGTTGTGTGCTATCTTCGGGCAAGTTGAATACTTGTGTTTGGGTGATTGAACTATGAGGCATACACCACATGTTGTGTGTTGTTCAACTCTTATAATGTCATGTTAATGTTACACATCTTGTGTGTGTATGTACATGTTTGTTTCAATTTCCTCAGAGAAGCTTTGGAGATATAGATGATCAACAACCATTGTTATGAGTTTTTTCATCTATCTATCTATCTATCTATCTATCTATCTGTCTGTCTCTGTCTGTCTGTCTATCTGTCTATCATTTCATGAACCTTTTTTAAGTTTGTATGACAAAGATTCAGAAGCACCTGAGAGAGATTAGTCTTTCATGGTAACGTAAGCGATTGCTTGTAATTTTCACCATAGCTGTTGATTATGGAGATTCATTTGTCCCTAGCAAGCTGGTGACACACAAGTGACACTCTGTCTCTCTCTCTCTCATACACACACACACACACACACACCCTTGGCTCACCTGCGTATATAAATTCTGGGGAGCTATAAAAAGAATCCCAGCTGATCCTTGTGAAAGAACATTGCATTATCTATTCTGCCAGGCACCTGTGATATTCTCATACTGATGGTCCATGCTTCTGCAGGGAGAAGATTTTGAAAACAGCATCATAACAATAATGGCAATAAAGAGAGCAGCAAGCAGCAGCATGACAGGTTCAATCAGGCTACAGAGCCATAGCATAGATAGATTATCGATAGGGTAGGATTTGAAATGAAAACTCTGAAGCGCAAAAACATTGACATACAGTTTTCCATGGTAATATATGGGGCAAATAAGTTCAAGTTCAGGTTTCTGTGGGCATTGCCTGGAGGCTAAGCAAGAACATAAACCTTCAAACTGGCAATTGATTATATTAGATTTAGATTCAATCACTTTATTAAAAAATATGAAAATTGTGTTTTGGTGCACTATAGAAAAATACAGGACAGTACACCACAAAACCCATTTCAAGGTTACATACAGGACAAATTTCATAAACTGACAGTTGAATTGAGAAGTTACAAGTGGTAAAACTGTAAAGTGTTTACATGTGTACAATGTATGGAGAGTAATTCCAGAATAGTGTATAAAGTTAAGACTTCTAAAAACTTTGATCTAATCTATATATCTAATCTATTTTTTCCATTTTCATGTGTTAAATACAACATTGAACCATACAAATGCAAATAAGGGAGACCATGGATTGTGAGTAACTTTGGTAAAGCAATGACACTGTGTCCCTTGTTCACCTCCAGCAACCAAAGTTCTCAAAGGAAATATACAGAACTTGCTTTCTTTTTGAATAAATTCTCCTGATGTTTTTGTTCCAGTTCAGTTGGCTGTCAGCACAAGTGCCAAGGTACTTGTACTTTGTGACCATTTTGGCTTCTTTGTTCTTTACTGTTAGAGGTAGAATGTTGCCTTCATCTTTGCAAAAATGAAAAAATAAAAAATCTTGTCATGTTTTTTGACGTTCAAATCATGCTATGTTCCTAACCGTCTGCATCAGAAGTGGCTGGTGCCTCCTGAATTTTGCTTTCTTGTAAGAGCCATGAGTCAGAGGAGGGTGGGTAGTAACATTTCAGTGAATTGGTATCTCCTCCTGAATGTGGTACTCAACAGTGCTGAATGAAGAATATGCAATATCAAATATATATGTACTCTTTCATTGAAAAAATCACGTTCAATGTATATTTTCATATATTTATATATAAAAACGCTTTAGTTAATCTAATTAATTCTCCAGGACAGACCTGACCAAATTCGAACTGACCAAATAAGATACATTTATACATTTTGAAGCAAAATGAGAACAAATGTCCAAAATACAAATGATTCAAGAATGACAAAAAAGAGGCCATCAAAAGATCGTATAGGGTTAATGTATTTCAAATCCTTGTCTGAATGGGTTAATTATGTGACTAAAGTTAACATTCAGATAATGTCAATGTTAGTAATTTGTTGAGTAGTTTTGAAAGAACATAAATAAGTTAATAAATTATGTATGGCATACAATGCTCGATTCTATATTCTGTATAATATATTGCAACATGTTGGAATCATTGACCATAAAATAAATGGAATCATTGACCATAAAATTTGATGTAGAATATATATTTTTTCAGTAACATATTTTAATTAATGATATCAGATATATATGAACATGTCATAACATAATATAAAATACTTCAAAGGTTTAATGTGTGCTCCATTATCGATATGAATTATATAACTAAATTAATGAAACTTGGTGAAAAATAAGGATATTCAATGAATGATACTCTGTGCATTGGGGAATGTCTGTAATATGTCCAAATCAATACACAATGAATACGCATTATTTACACATTGCCATTTCTTATTTTAAGTATTACAGATATGCTTACACATAACTCATAACACATGTTTATTAAAACAAATCTTGAATATAGCCTCTACTTTTTTGAAGTCAGTCTATGTATGTATTTATATATTCCCAGAAATCTACTGCTGTATACTGTAACGGGGATAGTTTTCATATCAAAAGCCGGGGGACACACATAGTGGAATGTCTATGGGTTTTTTTTTTTAATTAAAGGCTTTTAGGGGGTTAATTTATGTGTTTTCACATAATGTGTTTTCACCTTCAGTCATACTATCCTACAAATGACAGATAAAATTAAATATAAATCAGCCATTTTTCCTCACCTCCCTTGGCATCTCTTAATACTGTAACTGTTCCATTTAATTATAATATTGAAACTGCTATTATTAACACTCCAAATTATATTACAATAACATTTGATTAGATGGATTTAAGAATTATTGATATGTTGCTTTAATTGTTTGGTGATTGTTCACTAATAGCCACACCCAAAAGTCAATACAGCTAACTACCAAAATGAATGAAACATTAATATAAATTGTCTTAATAGGGTGTTGTACCACCACCATGTTCCCAGAACAGCTTCAGTGTGCCTTGGCATAGATTCTCCAAGTACCTGGAATGCTACTGGAAGGTTGTGACTGAGTTTTGTTGGTGGTGGTGGGAAAACACTGGCTTGGGTGCAGCGCCCATAAGTGTTCAGTTGGGTTGAGATGTGGTGACTGAGACGGCCATGCATACACCCCGCAACACAGCAGAGCCACCAGAACCCTTCACTGTGGGAAATAAGCACTCAGGTCTTAATGTTTTTTTTTTTTTTTGGCATGCTCCGCACATGTACTCATCAGTTTGTTGAGAACAGGGAGAAGGATGACTGACCTGAACATTTGGTTTTTCCACTACTCAATAGGCTACCGCATATGTTCTCTGCACTACTTCACTTGCAGACATGCATTTTTAGATCTAATTAAGGGTACATTTGCACTCTCTGTGAAGTTCTCGACAGACTGTTATCGATGAAACTGCCTGCACATGCCCTAGATTGATACTTGCAGTCAACTGATTCAGAGTTGCTTGCCGGCCTAGAATCTCAGACCGATGCATGTACATCATGGCCGAGCAGTATGACCCCAGTCTGGACTACAGTTGCCTGTAGTTAATAATGTCTTTCTCTCAGGGCCAACATCCCCTTAGCACCTGATCCCCTTGAAACATCAGTAAATTGAGCAGTCTTTGTCACTGAAGCTCCTGCCAAACATGCCCCAGCAATCACCCTTCTTTCAGAGTCACTGAGATATCTTCCTCTGGGCATGGTAGTCAAAAAATGGGTCACTGGGCCCATTTTTCTACATTTTTCTACATGGCCCTAAGTATGATGGGATGTTAGTTGCTTAATTAACACAGTAAGCACATCTGTGTGGTTTGATTAGATAGTTAAGTTTCATAATGATTAAATAACATTATCTAGATAACAAACTAAGTTTTCTGTCTGCCAGGTTTGCTAGCTACTGCTGTACATTAACTCATACTCCAAAGTATGATGCAATTGGCTAAGCTGGCTTGTTGAATGTGATTTGGATTCTGAAGGAGAAAGTCATATTCTGTGGAAAGGATAATGAAATTTACCCATACCAAACTCATATAAACTAAATTGGCTAACATTGCATTGCTTCCATTTTTGTCACACAGATTTAGCCTGTAAGATTGCTAAATGTGATAGTCAGTGAGCAAGCAATACCTGCATGTGCAAAACCATGACAAACTCTATAAAGTGTGCATTATTCTTGAAATTCCAACCATTGTATTACACACTGAGTTGCATTGCTGTAAGTCTTCCTTTTTGGAATGCTTAAGGTTCGCTTAAGAAGGCTAGTGGATTTAGCATTTTCAACTTCCCAGCCATTGCTGTCATTAGTGCAGAACTAGTGAGGGCCCCATGGCCAATGAAGACTGTCATAGTGTGTATTGTAGCACATTGTATCCAAAATCCGTCTCAGTTACGTGGTAACTCTTTTATACAAAAAAGTGAGTGTGAGGTGAAATAACGGCTCTCTAGAAGGGGGTGGGTGGGGACATGTAACCCCCAAACACACACACACATTTTCAACACCCCTGTACTGTAATGGAAATATATTGTTTAAGTTCAGTACCATATATTGCGTGCATTCCAGAAAACAAAGGTAACCAATTGCTTTTTGAGCCCATTGCATTTTCAAACAGAGCTAATGATTACAACTACAACAAAGTGTCAAAATAAAATGATTTCATTATGCAAGCATGCACTCTGGGAGGCGCAACATAATTTGATAGTACCGGTGTAATGTGCAAGAAAAGCAGTTCTCAATTTTGAATTAATATGGAAAGTCTCCCTGCTAAAAGACATCTCCTGTATTTCGTGGTGTGCTGAACTGGCAGTTCTGCTTTGCAGTGCAGGTATGTGCATTTCAACCAGTGGCCACTGATCCCCATTTTACCTTGTTCTGAACCCATCAAATTTGACCTCAATCAATGTGGTGAAGTCTGCAGTCACTTTCCCCTGCCCCAGACAGCTGTATATTGGTCACAGCTGTTAAACTACAAGATGGGTGAGGAGTGAAAGAAAATACTGAAGGGATGGGACTATTCTCATTTTTTTTTAACACTGCATGGAACAATTGATACGGACTGTAGGTGAATGAAATCTTGACATTTTTGTTTATTATGTATCTATTGTAAAGAATAGCCAAAACAATAGCTATATCACTCAAAAGTTATTGTAAGGTCAGTTTTATTTTTGCAACTACCTTTTTGCCAGCATCTGGAATATTTTTTTTATTCTGACATCCACTGTCATCTCTACATGCCTCAATAGTCAACCACAAAAAATGATTCCAATATAACTGCATTTACTATGGGTATCCAGGTTCTGTATGAGCAAAACCTGAAAATGGAATTCATTTCTTAAACAACAGATGTGACCCACTATGTTAGTTGATCCCTCACAGAGAGAATTTCCCAGAAACATTAGCTTCCTGGGAACAGCAGCAGACTTAAACATCCTGTGTTGAGATCATATTTAAAGAAAGAAGGTGTTGGATACAAGTATTAAAATGGAAGAGGGGGTTCCACTGGGCCACGTATATATGTAACTATATAGCAGATCCACAGGAAATACTGGAGCTGTAAGTGATAGCACAGAACAGAAAATATAACAAGTCCCTTGGAGAAGACTTGAGAACTCTGATTATAACTGAGTTTCTGCTTTACCCTCCCAGCTGTTTGGTTCTGTAAACTGACAGCAACACTACTTCATGCTTTTGAGCTGGCTATGCAATTCTCCAGTGATACTGACATCTGTTCTTCTGGAGAGAGTGCATGGCACATCTTCTTGTTAAAGGTCAGTGTAAGGTAAGCGCAAGTGAGTTCCACAGTGTGCAGGACGGGTAGGGAGCTGCAGGTTTTATTGAGTCAGCACTCTTTCCAGAGTTGATGGGTACAGTTTCAGAACTTTTACAAGAGGTTAATGTTGTCAATTGTCGGGGTTAACCATAGACAGCTTGATTTTTGTTTGTAGGAAGACATCACCTTTACCATGTGATCTAACAGTGATGGCACCGCCCTCACAATTTAGAGCACTAGATTACAGCATATGTACACTGAGAGAATAATTCTAACATTTGTTTCTTAATAAAAAATGTTTTGGGATCAGTAAAAAGCTGATAAAAATGATGATTTGCGTCAGATTTACGCATTAATTACATCAACACTCAAGGGAATACAGGTGTATTACCATGTCATTAAGTGAATGGGTGATGTTTTCATTATTTTCTTCGCAACCAAGCTTAACTCACCTTTCGTTATTTATGTAGTTCACTTAGGGTTTATTTTATTGCACCTACACAATGTGTCACACCATGTATGTAATACTTATCACAGTACTGTGGAGTGGGCTGACACATGTTCAAACCTTTCATGCTCAGTCATTTGCAGCCTGTATGTACTGTCTTTCATGTAACTTTATTAGATGCACTTTCACTCTCTTTCTTTGTAAATCACTCTGGATAACATCTGCTAAATGAAAAAAAAATGTAATTGTCCAGTGACAATAACGTTTTTCTCGTTACACTACAAATGTGATTTAACCCTGCTTTATTGATGAAATTTTCCAGTGCATCGTTCAGAAGGGAAGGACAGAGTAAGATGGTAATGTATAGTGGTAATGTGTGATGACCTTCAATAATAAATACAATCTCACTGAATGAGGGAAAAAGAATGTAGTTTGTCTGAGCTTTATTGTTTTTTTTATTAAAGGGCCTTCCTGCCAAATCAATGCTGAAAATTAATTTAAAGAGCTCTGTACCCCTGAACTGAAAACTGTTCACACAATCAGACCACTCCAGACATTTGCTAGATAAATTGTCCAGCAAGGCTGCTGTCATGCATCACATGTGGAGAATGGTAATTATAGTTTGTTTCTGAAATCTATTCATACCGTCAGCCTAAACAGCTGAAGAATGTCTTGCAAAAGTCTCGACTGACAATGCTTATTCTGAATTTGAGAGGACTGTGTTATATTTACACACCTGATCATGAGCAGTTGTGTTGTTTCCAGAGTATTTACTATGATAAACTATTTCGTTTCACTGTTTCGCCCCACTTTTAGAGTACCAGTGTCAAATCAAATCCACTGAAGGACGTGTAGGTAGGAAGGAGGTAACGCTTGTTTACTTATTTTATCTTTTTTTTAGCTATTTAAAAAAAGATATTTGGCAAGACCCTTTGTCATTCACTATTAATGATGTAAGCACATAGTTTTAGTCTGATTGTAGTCAGAATGTAAGAATATGCTAGCTTAATCGGCATGACACAAAGAATCCACAGCAGGTTTCTACATGCGCTTATAACACATTCTTTTAAGACTGTCTAAGGAACATAAACAGGGAGAAGAGTCATTTTTGCTGAGATGAGATAGAAATAACCTGACAGGTAGGAAGATGGGCTTATTTCAGAGAGTCCAGGATGTGTGGGTCCGTATGTTTAAACTGGTACTGCAAGGATTTACAAATGGGATAAGAAGCACATGATTTCAAAATGATAAACATGGACATGGACATGGACAAATCAACCTCGCAGCTTTACGTCTGTGGTTATAACAAGACACTCAAGGGTTTTCTTACTCTCAAATGTATGCAGGCTCACAGTGTAGAAACCTAAAAAAGGAGCCACAATAATAACGTTCTTTGAAATGCAATGCAGCTAATGAATCCCCTGATGATAACATCTGGCATCTCCTTTAAACATTATTTAATAGAAATTATAATACATTAAATGATAAACATATAAAATGTTTATCATGTATATTTATTTATGTGTACATTTCTGTGTGTGTGTGTGTGTGTGTGTGTGTGTGTGTGTGTGTGTGTGAGTGAAGGACGTTCTTATGTCACAGGACATTTTGCCCCTAGTGTCTTATGTTCTTCAGAACATGCAGTCATAAATGACCCAGATAAATCTGCTTTATTCTATTGCCACACATAGAATATCAATTATTCATGCAGGAGTGCCTCCTCCAGAGCAACAGATTCATGTGTGGAACAAGTGCACTGGCACACAAATAAATCACTCCAGCATGCATCGGGTTCCTCCTGTTACGATACAAATACAGATGAACCTTTTTAAAAACTCCTTTGCTAAATATATCAGCTTGTTTCATAGCACATTTTTCATATATCACTTGCCACCAGTTTACTGTGAATGCTAAATGAACCCTATTAATGTTGCAACCCATTTAATGGTTTCAATTTATGCGAATGGCAAAGCCAATGTAGGTGATAATAGGGTTCATCTGTAAATAAATGAAAAATATCTAAATTGTGCATTAATCCTTTTTATTTGCTCCATGACTACTTCCCTTTGGTGAGTCTTCTCTAATTTACCTCTCTACCATGCTTCTCCAATCCCTATTTGGAGTGACTTAATGTTGTTACCAGGGTATGTCTCTGCACTTTTAAATGTCTTGTGTCATTTCGCTCCCTTTAGGATTGGCTACTTTATGTAAGTTCACATTTTAAGCCCACCGGTGTGTGAACTATTCAACCTGAAGAAGTGCAAGTTTGACAAAATTGAGGTAATGGTGTGTGGAAAGTGCCAATCAGTATAATTGTAACTGTTAAAATACTAGACGAATATCGGAGTGTATGTTATGGTTTCAGTACATTATCAGTGACTGCCCAGCCAGTGCCCACAACATGTTACATGTAATTGATGTTAAATAATCCATTTAACTGTATGTAGGAGAGTTGGAAACAGGCCAATTCCAAGGGCCCCTCACCACCACTACCACCACCAAAAAATGGCCGCAGTACTCTTGACAGCTACAGTAACTCTCATTGGTACTGTAGGTGTGGTTGCAGTGTTCCCCATTACACAAGCTACCCGGTTTCATGTGCACGGGGTCCCCTCTAGTCTTCTGTAACCCACACTCAATTCTGCATTCTTAATTAATATATTCCGAAGTGCAGTGGAATAATACAGTAAAACACCCTGCCATTCCTGCCCATGGGCTTCCTTCTGTGCTCACCCAGGCCATTCCCAAGAATGGGTTCCTTCCCCAGAGTGAAAAATTACAGAGGCACGATACAACTCGAACACACTCAGACACACACACTCACAGCATAGAACATGCAGGAAGAAGACAGCAGAATTCTGTGCATCCTTCTCAAAATCGAGGTCCTTTCTCCCAAAAATACCCACACAAAAAGACCCGGGTTGTTATCCACATTCATGAAGTTCCCACTGACAACTCCCACCTCTCAAGATGCTCACTCATGCCATGTGGGGATTCCTCCTGCTGTCTTCTATCACTATGCTCACATGGCCACTGTCCAGTTTTCTGGCACACCAGTGTGGAGGTTTTTAACACAGGACCGCCTCTGACATCAGCAATCACAGGCACACATTACCACAGGACAAGGGAACAGGTGTGCCTCACTAATCACTAATCTCCCTCGTTAACTTGTTACCTCATTAATCTCCCACCTCCTCCCTGGCTTGCCACCGTCCGGACTGTGACATTTATGTGATTCAGGTTATGTATTATCCCAGTCACCGGATTATGACACCTGCTGCTGTTTGCAAGCTTCTCGGTGTTGCTGTTTGCAGTGAAAGGGAAATAATAAATGCACAGTAAAGTGGAGGGAAATCACAGCATTGATTAATATGTCTTAATATTGGGAATGTGATAAAGTCAATACAACTTTGACCAGATTTTTTACTCTGTTTTACCACACACATCTGTTCTGTTCCTGATACTAAAATTTATGTCATGATTTACCACAATATATCCAATTAACAACTTGTAATCTGTGTGTGTGTGGCAGGCAGAATGAAGGTAATGCTTATATAATGCAAACTTTACAAAACAAAACAAAACATAACTCTTTTACTTGTTTTTAACCTTGAAGATATATACAAATCACATTGATTAAACCCGAGCTCATCAGATGTCACAGAAGTTGGAACTTTATGTTGTACCTCATTACAAGGGAAGCAAATGTCTCCGTTTGCATGCCAGGTGTCAGTTTCACTGTTTTCAGGCTTTACTTTATTAAGGTGAAGACTATGGCATATAAGCAGCCTTAATAAATCAGTGTTGGTGTCTCTTAGAAATGTGCATTATTCATGCACTTTTATGGTGGGTAGGAGAAGGGGCTGTGATCAGCCAACTCTTGAACTGAGAGCCCGTCAGGACTGGGCCATGATTACTGCGGATTGTGCAGCTCCTAGATAAGACCCAAGCCCAGAGGATGGGGCTGGCCCAGCTAGGAGAGCATTGTTTTCAGCTGGAGGGCCCTGAGTATAACTGAGCGGTGTTCCTTTGAAACACTCCCCTATCCAAAAAAAAAAAAAAAAATCTGTGCCTGGATGTTCGCCTGCACAGTGTCAGCGTAGGAAACTGCTGTTGGTCTTGTTTTCTTCTTTATTGTCGTGCCTTCGTGATACACCATCTAAATAAATGAGTAAATGAAGAGATTAGCCATCTATTCCCACAGTGCTATTAAGCCTTTGCCAGTGACTGCAGCATGTGTGTGTGTCTGACAGAGAAGGAGAAGGAGAGAGAGAGAGGTGGAACAGGGAGAGAGACAGGCTGGCAAAGCTAAGAGTTTGTGTGTGTGTGTGTGTGTGTGTGTGTGAGAGAGAGAGAGAGAGAGAGAGAGCTTGTGTGTGCGTGTGTTTGTGATTTAAACATAATGCTCTCTAATTACTTGGTGGCAGCAGCTGCTTTAAACTTGGGCTCCAATTAACACTAATATTAAATGGCTTTGTGTGCTTTCACAAATCTTGAAATTAAAATTTATGGAGAAAAGGTTAGGGAGGGAAATGGGTACAAGAAAACCCAATTTGTTATTCTACACATGAACCACTATCGTGAAAAGTCAATGAAAGACAAACAATGCGTTAGCACAGCTGTCTGTCACTCCATTTGAATCCTCATTTTTAATAGATGCGATTTGCATTTTGCCATGAACGGGCTTATTCCAGCATGGGAAGTCAATATCTGTCATGAGTCATCCATGTTTGACTACAGGCTAAATGAAATCAATTTAAAAAAAAAAAAGTTTTAAAAAGAACCAAAGAAGTTTCAGAGGGTTTTTCTTTTGCTAATAAATTTGAAAGTGGTTTCACTGCAGTATTTCTTTAGTGCATTAATCAAGTGTTCCAGAGCAAAATGACTTTATTTTAGCTTTTGCCTTGCACAACAATGTAAGAGGGAGTGGTTTAAAACAATTTAAATGATTTTTTCTCGCTTGAAACCTGTGAACTTTTTAACATGTGATTTAAATGAATGGTAAAGCAACCATGTCAAAGATTGATTACATATATACAGTTAAACTTAAGTTCAATTAATCAATCCACTGTTGCATATAATTGAAATACCTACTGAGATGCACAAAAATCATCTAACACTGGACCGATCATACATATAAATAGTGAACTTTTATCAAGAAATGTAAAAAAAAATCAAAATATAAAAGCAATAGAATGTTTTGTTCAATAATCATTGTTTATCTGGGTCATTTTCATTAGTCAGTGTAATACCTTAACAATTGTGATAATTACAAGCATTGTCAATGATTTGAGTAAAAGTGAGGAATTACAAGGAAGCATTAGCAGTAGTGGCAGTCTTCAGGAATGGGGTAGAGTATGCCTATTAGAAAGCACTCCAGAGTAGGTAATCATAAACATTGTGATCACAGGGCTATTTCATAACTTGCAATGCATGCAAAATAGCAAACAAATAGGCTTGGAGACCATATTCATTAAATACTTGAATTTACAAATGAAACAACATTTTAGATACAGTATACTGTGAATGCCACTAAAATGACTCCTTATTTCCTTATAGCAACCTCTAAACCTCTGACTTATAGAACTTTTCTGCCCTCTGCCTGTGGTTATGTGGTTGCATTTTTAGGTTTCTCTGTAGTTTATTTTACATTCCTCTGTGTGTGTGTGCGCGCATGTGTTTAAAAAAAAAAAAAAAGTTTGTAATTTTTTGCTCCCTTTGATGTGTGTGCCAAACCACAATCAAAAACACAACCATAGTTGCCCACCACCCCCCATTACCCAGTGAGAAGTCAGCTGGTGAATTCCATTCTGTCTGGAAATAAATCTGTGCTTTTCTGTCACTGAAAAACTTGGATTACACTCTCTGTGTATCATGTGCGGTATGACTCAGTTGTTTTAGCTAGGATGAAATATATGTTGTACTTACAATATGTAAGTCATAGATAATATGACACCTAAGCATTTTCAAAATGTTAACCTTTTCTATGATTAATAGCACTGGGCACACACTATTAAAGGATTTAACACCAGGTAAAAATATAGCCTAAAATCAAGTATGTTTTTAACACAATTTCTGCCATCCATGATGTGTGTATTTGTATGACTAAGTAAATGAGAGAGAAAGAGAGGGAGAGAGATATACTGATTTCATTAGGATGAAAAATAAATGTTCATGAAGATATTTTCTTGATACTGACATGCACCACAAGGTACACAACATTGGAAACATTGTTTGAACATAGAGAAGAGCTTCAGATTCATAAGCATTCAAAATTCAACACTAAATATGAAGTATTTAGTAGCAGTGCTTAGCTGCATTTCCTCTCTAATTAGTCATGATCTTCTAATAAATAGATCATTAGGTCTAAATTAAATGATGTCAATATTTGTTACGGAGATCAGTTACTTAACAGCATGGAGGAGATGGGAATTGTGTTAATAAACTGAATCTAAGTTTATTAATGTAGACACAACCAGAATTATGCATAATCATTGGATATGCAGTGCTGTGTTTGAAATGAATGGAAATTAATCTTTTACAACACAAGTTAGAACCAGTAATAGCAGTGGTGAAAACAACACATGAGTGCAAATAAAAACCTGTTTTGGTGTACATATAAATATAAAGACATTCATGACAAAGTGCTAACAATTCATATATCTAAATAAATCCTCACTTAATTAAAAAAAAAAAATAATAATTTAACAAATTATTATCCAGAGTTACTTAAGTTAAACTGAGAGGATTAGACTGGACCAATATTGTGAGAAGGAACTCTTCAGGGATGGAATTCATAACTTCCTCTTCTTTACTTAACACTCATTTCCATGAAAAGGTATTTGTAAAGGGAAAAGCCTTCAATGAATATACTGAAATTGTGGTGAGGTATTTTGCTTTCAAAGGTGTATTTTCCTTCTGCAGATGATATTGACAAAGAGCTATAAACCTTCAACAGCTAACAAGGACTAACTTCACAGAAGTCTATTCTTTGAAAAGTGCATCAAATGTCATGTATATGAGTCATATTTTCCAGGAAAAAAGTCAATAAGCATCTACTGGAAATCCACAACAAAGTCTTACATTAATTGTTCTAAGTGCAATCCACTGTGAAGTCTGGATTTATAATTTATTTGAATATGCAGCAAAACTCAGTAGAGATGCCCCTGGGTGACATAAGATTTTATGAACTTGTTATCTGTCTGATAACTAAATGCCTTATGGGTATTGATTTACTTCAGTTTCAGTCCACTATTTAGCAAGACTCTCCCACTCTAAAAATGTCCAAAATGTATCAGGCAAAGAATATCTCAGTGTTCTGTACTGCCCCATTCGGGACAACAATTGTTCATTCTCTGTCAAACAGTGCAGCATATATTGTTTTTACATGTCTCATCAACAGGGAATTTAATTAAGACTCAGACTCAAGATGGCAAGGGGTCAGGTGAGTGCCTGTTCATCATTATAATGTGCTCTTTACATACGGATCGCTGAGTTAAAGATTTTCCTTTTTTTCCAGTGTTACACCAGGTGAGCTGGGAGTAGTGCAACAGATCCCAAAGGATGGTGGGACATTACAATGTCAATAGTTTGATACTGGACTGAAAGTTTTAAGCCTTTTGCTTCATTCACCAAGGTCTTATACAATAAGGCATTCTTTTTCATGGATTATTCCACAAAGGCCCCAAAATCTTAGTACTTGAACTGAGGACAGCAAGTGAAAACACCTTCAAGTATGTACGTGTTGGGCTCTTGGCCCATATTGTCTACAAGTTTTAATATAGTCATTGGTTAAGGAAAGCATTGGATAAGATCTTTGTAGGTTAGATGGATCACACCAATCAGATGTGAGGGCAGGTAAGCTATAAACCCCAACTAGGGGATACTGTCATAATTCCTCATGTCTCCAATCATAGATTTGAACAAAGAAATGTCATTTTGCTTAAGAGCTGCAAAAATGTATTAATCTGAATGACCGTTTTTTACTTAAAATACTTTTCACCATATATTGTAATATATGTTTAACTTCTTTTTATTCTCAGTCTACCTTTGAGAACTCAGGGAAAAACAAGGTATCCCAGTAAACTGATGTGTTCATTGAAGCCCATTTAAGAGGTGCAGCATGTGTGCTTGTTTGCATTGTCTCTATTTTTGTCTGACCATTTATTGTTTATGCTTTGAAATGTCTGTATCCAGTCCATGATATATAGCATCATACTTGGATAAATAAATAAAAAATAAAGCATTTTGTATAGTCCTCTGACAATTTTTGTAGATTCCATTTGGTGATTAATCATGCACTCATGCATTGTCTCCAATGTCTATCAACATTTGATGATGATGTCACATTCTGCCACGGAATGAAGACTGAAAAGCTCCATCCACTCAAACTGTGTGGAAGTATTTTTATGAGGGAATAATGCCACTCTTTCTGTAACCACATCACTGCTGTGTTAACTTTACTGTACAGAACTAGCCTGTAAAACAAGTCTGAAATAAAGTTCACGGTCATTTTTTAATCAGGACACATTATAAATGATGTGGAAATCTGTAATTCATGTTATGGCATTGTAATAAATAGTCATACAGCTTGTGCATCTGACCACGCCAAGAATATATTATGTTCTCTTGCTGCATTTTTGCCTGCGAATACAAGATTAATATTAAACTCAGTGTTTATTAAACAGAGAAGTATATCATAATTGCTTTCAGGGTTTCTAACAGAAATTAATGGTTGTAACATTTTTTGGAGAGGCCCCAGAGTAATTATTTACTAAACTACTTCAGGCATGCCAGTGGTAGCCTTGTACAAATATTAATTATTTTGCACATATATGAAGAAAGGTGTAAAGCGGGCCAATATCAGAGGAATAAGCAGAATAAATATACGTTATGAACAGATTTGATGAGTCTGCTTCTTATGAGTGCTATCTCTCACCCTGTCAATCAAAATTGGTTTGCATTGAAGCATTCAAGTAGAGGAGCATCAGTGCTACCTCAGCCCCTGGCATTTTACATTAGCAGGTCCACAATGAAAGGGTCATGGAGGAAATTGCTGTGAAAGACTACTCTGTAATTTTGACAAGGCAAGGGCCCTTCACTCTAAAAATGGCACAGGCTAATATCTGTTTGCCCTCACCCCCACCCCCACAACAATTAGACTGGCAGTGATGGTGTTATCATTGTACTCTAAATGTACAGATGTGATCTGTGTCAATTAGTTTTTTTTTTTTTTACCCAGGCTGATTCGGTTCAAATGGGAATTTTGTTTTTTATCATTCATTTTTGATGATGTATAAAGGAGTACTGCTGCTTACTGCAAGCTTGCAGTTGTAGCCACACCAGCCGAAAGCACATCCAATGATGACATGTGCATGTGAAGCCTGACTTTGATTAGCAGAGATGCCAGTGATCCCATAATTTCAGCCTTTTCACACAGTTAACGAGCTAGTTCTCATGAACTGTTTTATTTTACTATCATTAGCTTTTAGGTGATTGTGTGCTAATGTTCCCTCTAAATGCCTTGATGTGGTAATTAGTTTACAGTACAATCCTGACCACTATTAGTAGCCGCAGGTAATACTTTTTAGTTAACTTGTCAGTTAGCATGCAAGTTGATAAGCTTTTTAGATAACTGCATTTAGCTAAACAGCTGATTTTATATTACATTTACATTTTGCCTTAGCAGATGCTCTTAGCCAGATACAGTGGCTCTAGAAAGCTTACACACCCTTTCAAAATATCTTGTTTTTATTTCCTTGAGGCCTGAAATGAAAACCCATTAAATCAGATTTTTTCCACTTTCATTTAGACATGGTAACCAACAACATCAAAGTAAAAAGAAACGGCAACACATTTCTGAATATAAATTTAAAAAATGAAAAAAAGGAAAATGCCTTGATTACGCATGTTTACACAATTTTTATAATAGTAATTGTGCTCATGTCTAACCGTTCACCATCTAAGAACATGCCCAAATCTAACTGAGTTCACCTGTGACCAGCTGAAGTGATAATGATTAGTTCAGAATAAAATCAGCTGTTCCTGTAGGTTTTCTCAACAGGTTTCTTGTTCTTTCATTCCTGCCTTGTTTCTTAGCACATACCAGTGTGATGAAACAACTATGGGCAACAAGGATTTACCAAAACATCTCTGGAATCAAATTGCTGAAAGGTACAGATCAGGAGAGGGTTAAAAGAAGATATCAAAGGGCTTAAGTATTTCATGTAACACAGTAAAAACCATAAATCAAGAAATGGATTAAATATGGCACCACCAGGACCTTGCCTAGATCAGGCCATGGCTCCAAGATGGATGGCTATGCAAGGAGTAAACTCCACCAAGAGGCAAACGGCAACATTAAACGAGCTGTAGGATTTCACAGCAAGGACTGGCTACCATATGTACATAGGAACAATTTCATGTGTTCTCCACAATTCTGAGCTGTGGGGTATGGTGGCAAGATGGGAAATACTTTTCACAAAGAGGAACATCCAGTCTCATCTGAATTATGCAAAAGGACACTCTGGATCTCCTGTTGCCATGTGGAAAAAGGTCTTGTGGTCTGAGGAGACTAAGGCAGAACATTTTGACCTTAATTCCAAATGATGTTTGGTGCAAAGCCAACACAGCCCATCAGCCTAAGAACACAGTCCCTACAGTCATGCAAGGTAGTGGCAACATCACACTATGGGGCTGTTTCTCTTCAGCATTGACAGGACCTCTAGTCAGGATAGAGGGGGAAATGAATAGTGCAAAATTCAAGAAAAAAAAAAAAAATTCTGAGAAAAACCTGCTACTCTCTACAAAAAAGCTGAAGATGGGGACGAATTTCACCTTTCAGCATGTCATTGATCCAGAGCAGACTGCCAACTCCACAGTGGAATGGCTGAAAAAGAGGAAGATCAATGTCCTGGAATGGCCCAGTCAGATCCCTGACCTCAACCCCATTGAAAATCTTTTGTCTGACCTAAAGAGAGCTGTGCATAAGTGGTCCCCTCGGTCTTTAAGTGAACTTGAACTCTCCTGCAAAGAAGAATGGGAGAAAATAAATATAGATGCGAAAAGTTGGTAGAGACTTAACTAAACAGACTTGCTGCAGTTACCACAGCAAAAAGGTGCTTACACCAGGTATTAATTTAACGGTGTGCAGACTGCAACCAAGGCATTCAAAGTTTTTCATTTTTTGTGTCATGTATCATACACAATGTTGGCCTGTTATTAATGCTTAATTCAACTGTTATGCTCTGCATTATGTGTGTTTTATGTGGTTGCACTTAATGTAAAACGTCTAAGTTTAATTTCAGCTCTTGCCTTTAAAGTTTTTTTTTTGGTCTGCCTTTAACACAAACCAAATTTGCATTTATTTTTCCCTCAGCCTTCAGCCTTTTTAAAAGATTTTATAGAAATGAAACATATTTTGCTTTTGTGTTGCCTGAACACAAGGGCACATCCGTTTATATTAAGCCTTGAGAGAGCAAAATGTATTTCTGCTGCACTCACTGCCCTAATCCGGCCAATGCTAGGTGCTGTTGCACATTAGCGAGAGCTAACGCTAGCAGGTTATATGTGCATGCTCGCCGTGTTTTTTTGCGTCAGTGCTGGTACGCTATCAAAGTTCGCTGGTGACGAATAGACTCTTGCATTGCAGTGTATATATACTCCACGGAAGTATCGACTCTGCAATTTATGAGAGGTAGTATTCTTTCTTCTTGAGCATGCGTGGTAATAGTCATCCACATCCTCATTACCCCAGTATCTTAACTCCGTGATCTTAATTGTTTTACACGACAGCGTATTTATGTGCTCAATACTCAGATTTATGGTATGGTATTAATCAAAACCGAGGATGACAATTTAGCTCAGTATGTATGTAACTTTCTTCACTCCACGGGTCAATCCCCAGCGTTCTGATGCTGGCCCTTTAAATAGCGTCTGTGTCACCATGGACACAGACAGGAAGCTGAAGTAAGCTTTAGGTTCATTCGCTAACGGTAGCCAGTGCACTGCAGAAAATGGGCGTCGTATTTATTTCTTCTAATAAGCAGATAATCATATTGCCTACTGCATAATAAATGCATGAGAGGAACTCCTACCCTAAATTTGTCCACATCTACCTATCCGCACTAAATAACAGATCAAAGGGAACAGCTATTATGTAAGTAACTGCAAATTATTTTTATTGAGCTTTAGCTTGCTAGCTAGCCAGCTAGCTACATCTTTCGTTTGAAGAGTGAACAAAATAAATATTGTAGTTACAAGCTCGCTTTGTAAGGTTAAATGCATTGCGGGGAGTCTTTTATTTTTAAACATACAACTGAGTTTATGACAATGTGTATATTGTTAAGTTGGCAAGTGTAGAACGCATGCAGTCCATACTCCATCCTGCAAATTTTTGGCATGTGGAAGTAGCTGCGAAAAAATCAATCTTGCAGTATGTAACATGAGCATGCGCTATGCTAGCTATAAAGCTAATCGGATAGCCGAACTTGACACTCCTTCCGTATTAAAATCAGCCTGTTATCCATGCAAAGTTGGACCATCCTTTACGAAGTTGGCTCTTTAGCGACCTGCATACATGATCTAGCTAGCAGGCTGCTGTAGAATGCTTTACAGTGTCGTACTTGCAACTGCGTAGTGTTTATAGGTGGGGCTGAACTTTTGACGCTGCTGTTCCCTTATCATGTAGAGTAGAAGGAAAGCTACTAAAGAAAAAAGACTTAACTCACTACAAATAATGTAATATATTAAACCTATTTCCTCCGCATGTGTATTGTAACACATCCTTGTCTACAAATAGGTTACGTTAGGAATATAGAAAGAAAACGAAATGTATGTCATTATGTAATGCTCTTTGCCTGTTTCAATATCTGAAATTGTTTACCAGGTGAAACCATGAGTGACAACGTTGTAGTATGCATAGTAAAGCCTGCTGTGGCCCTACAGCTGGGGGATGCAAAAACGGATACATCCCGCCCTGGCGTTTCTGTCATCGATGTCACATTCCCACAATGCCAGGCGGTGAAAGTGAGTCGCTCTAAAATGTTGTATTTAGTGGGGGGAGCTGTGGAGTGTGTCCTAACTGAGATGTTTTGCAACGTGCACTTCTCATCGTTGTGACTTCTTTGATAAACACTTAAGAAACAGAAAAGAATAGAAGTTGTGAAATTGGTTAGTTTTCTGTACACTAATTTCAGTATTATATAGAAATGGCATATTTTTCAGCCTATAAAACAGAGCGCTGCACACCAGACCATTGTCACCTGGTGTCCATCAGCCTGCTAGCTGACATAAAATCATTCGTAGTTCAGTGTGGACTGGGAAGAGATGTTAATGAGGTAGTTAGGATCAGTCTGGTTGACAATGAATAGAATCAGGTTGATCAGTATGTCTTTGGAACAGGGCTAGAATCATTAAGTTAATCAGGTCATGCAGTTAGAAGGGGGACTGGGAATTTCAGTACTCAAAGGACAGAGTCCTACTGGTTTTAGAATTACCTTTCAGTTTCCTAGTTTTACACATGACACATCAAGTAAGTGGCCCTCCTATTCAGTGGTTGTGATGAATGCAGGTTTCACTTTGGCTAATAAGTCTTTGACTGTACCCCACAATTGCAACATATATTTCGATTTGCAGTTACATTATGAGTTGATTTTGTCTTACCCGTCTGTTTTTATCACAGGTTCAGGAGATCTCTTTTAAGAACTACTACACTGCCTTCTTAAAGGTGCGCCTGCTGAGAAGAAATCCCTCCAACAAGGAGGGTGCATCTAAATGGGTCACCTGTCTGCGAAGCCACCGCCTCATGCCCAACCCACACACAGAAGGAGGTTCCCAGGACTACTTCTCCATTTACAGGCAGCAGGTCAGGATATTTCACTCATCGGTACCCCTAAATTCAGCATAACACTAGGGAAGACTCTAAAAGCAGATCATTGGCTTTTCAGACACTTAAAAATTAAAGTACACCACTGTAAGGATAACATAGTGTTTAAAATCAAAGTTCTATGCTCAAAGATTTCTGTTTTGCTCTGTTTAGTTGACATTTTTATGCAGTGTAAAAAAAGATTCTACAGAAAACCTTTACTCACTTCTTACTCTACCACAGCTGATTTTTGTCATTAGATTGCAAACTAGCTAAACAGCTTGTCCTAACTAGCTCATCAGAACAAACATTAACCTTTCTTGTGATTATTTATTTAAATGTTTTGATTCTTATGGCATCAATTGGCAAAATACAATCAGTGGGTGGCAAACTCTTTACCTATGGGAAACAAACTGTAATTTCCAATTTGTGCAACCTTTCAGTTATATAGTATACAGTTTATTACATGAATTGTTCAAGACAGAAATGAGCACAACAAAAGGTCGAGTGGATGTTGCTATATCACTTTATGGGAAAGAAATGCATACAGCAAAAATTATCCTGAAAGTAGATTTTGTTATAAAGATGGCACTCAGTACTCCTTACATGCCTAAAGAGCATGTCTGCATGTGATATCCTCCTTAGTATTTAGTGGATTTCTAAAATGGAAAAAAAAATCAGCGATGATTCCCTCTGCATTATCTCTCCTCGAGTCGAGTTTTTTCATTTGAGCAATTGACCATTTTATTGTGTGTTGCTACTTGTATGGACTCTTTGGGAGGGCTTATAAAAGAGCAGTTCATCACGAAATCTATTTTTAAACAGACCTGAGACATCTGTCAATATTATCATGAGGGTAAGCTATGTTTAAATAATGGCTGCTGTTAAGAGTACATTTGGTTTACTGTCATTTTAGTTATTCAGATCATTCACATCTCACCAGGGAGTACAGTCCCCAGGCATTTACCACTTTGATTCATTTGCTTAATGTAATCAATGGTTAAAAAGTGCACTTTTTCATTTATTCCCTGCCCTTTATTCTGTACATAAGATAAAAAAAGGCTAAATAGACCAAAGTGTGTTGTAGTTGCCCCTAAATGAACTTCTCGATGATTTTGCTTTGAAGTCTCCTTCAGTTTAATTAAGTTTTGCTGCAAAATATGCCATTAAGCATAGTTTGGAGCACAACATTGCAAGGTGGCAGGGTCATTGCTTCTCTGGTGCAGTCCACTATGTGTACTGCTTCGCTGTTGTAAGAAAATTGGTTAATCTGAGTCACAGGTCAAACAGGCCCAAAAGCTTTGGAAGCATTGGAAACCACAAAACCAAAAATGTGAGACTGTTACAGTGGGGTGGGCTGCTATTCAGGCAGTATATTAGAACTACAGAATCACTGTACGTAAGAACACCCCACCCCCCCTCACTGATTCTTCAGTTCCTTTAATTATTTAACAACTTGATTTTATTGGTTTTGTTCATTTATTCAGTGTGTGTTTTTTCACCAACCACAGGGTGACTCAGTAGAGATACTTGTGCTCTTTGCTACATACAAAATACAGAATAATACAACAGTATAATATTCCAACAGCATGTAAAACTCAAATTCCAACAGGCAATGGAAAATAATTCCATATGCTTTTTTAGCATGACCATTTTTAACATTTTAAGTGTTGTATAGTCACTGTTGGCTACATGTAGCCTTTATCATCACTGACCTGGATTTTAGATTTTTTGTTCACTGAACTGACTCTGTGAGTGTCCTGGATCTGAACTGAACTGATCTGTTCAGTGGACAAACACAGAGATGAGGCTTACAGACTTGCAATGCAGTGAGTACTTGAAAGAGCTAGAGGAATTGAATGTACTGGAAGAACTGAATGAATCAATGAGGTCAGTGAACCAGAACTTTGTAGTCCCCGTACTGAAAGAACTACAGCAGTTTAAAAAAAAAGTTGGTATACCATTGAACTTCAGGGACTGAACGAATCAGTGAGTCAGTCAACCAGATTACAGCGGATTGGAAAATGCTCAATTTAATAAACTAGTGCAGTAATACCAATTTAGACAAGGAAGAACAGAAGTATACTCTTTGGTAACTATTATTGTTGGTGGGCTGAGATGGGTAAATCGGTTCAAGCATTACATTTCACATACACATTTCTTGTCTTAAGTCTTGTCTGAATTATCAGACAAATGCTGTGTAGAATTGTTTTTTTTTTTCAGCAGCATGCAGTAAAATTAAATAATATCAGGTTTGGTATTAAGGTGAAGTCAACAGATCTGTGTGCCATAGGCTGTGTCAAAACAGCACCAAGTGTGAAGCTTTGACATCAGCAAGCTAAATATAAAGAAGTGAAAGTGTTCCCTCTTGGGTATTTGGTATTGTCAGGTAGAATGAGGAGGAAGTCATGATGTGGGAAACAAAAACATGCTGAATATTGGTGTCATAAGTATTTCATTTCTTTCTTTTTCAATATAAGACTTTATAATTTAGCCTTTGTGACACTGATGTGAAAGGAGTGGATTGAGAAGCTTTGGCTTGTTTTGACCGCTGTTTACAAGGGCAGATGATTCAACTGGATGAATTGCATTGTGCTTTGATGAAGAGCTTTTGATGGTGCCAGCCACCTTATACTCTCTCCAGGCCATTTTTCACTACTGAAGCAATGGGTTTTCAAATTGTATTTTCTGTAAAATATGAAGACTTCCATTCATTTTTTTAGAATGCTTAGGTTTTTGACATTCTAGTGGGAAATAGTTTGTTTTGATGCCACGGAGCCGACATTTTTTAAAGGTCCCGTTACAACGATGTCACATTGTTGCCCTGAGTGTAGAATGACAGATCATACAGGAGGATTGTGACATATTTATCTGGAAGTTCCTCACTGATGAGTTGCAGTGTGAACCAAACCTCAGGAAGAGTCTCGCCTCTGTGCTTCATTTGTATTTGTCTATGTGTGTTTTCCACAAGCACAAACCACCATGGGTTGGAGAAGTACTGTATATGTGAAGCGATCTGTCAGGAATTCCTTCCACGCATGGATTTGAATTCTTGCTCCTACGACCAGAGTATTTCCTTTCCAGGTTTAAGGCTGAGTGTTTGTCCAAATGAGGAGTGTTTTGGACTGTGATGAGTTAAAGAACAGGCTGAGAGAAATGACACATCTTCTAGTGTGTTTGTTCCAGAGTTGTTTCTTTCGGTGTAATGATCACACGTCAAGAGTATATTATTTTCCATGTTTCTGAATGCAATGGTTACAAGCCACAACTAGCTGGTTAGCTGTTGTGGCTATCTATTGATCAGTCTTTCACAGCTCAGTCAAAGGTTAGTAAAATGCTTTCAAAGGAAAATAGGCAGGGATAATGTTTTAAAGAATAAGCACCAGCAAAGGAGAAGAAGAGGCACAGAAACATGAGTAACACTAGGTGGTTTTCAAAGGCAAGGGAAGATGACCTGGAGCAGTGAGGGGCATTACTAAAAAGGACAGTGTCCAGATACAGTATGTTGTGGTTGAGGGAACAGAAGTACTTTCACCAGCTGCTGACAGATAGAGATGTTGGGGAGTAGTTATGAGGTAGGCCCTGAAAACAAGCAATCAGATGATAACTTTGAGAGAGAGAGAGTTAGGAGAGAGAGAGAGTCCGTTCTTGGCCAGATAGGATGACTGATGGAATTGTGTCCTCTCTGGTCTCACATGGACCACATCTTGAGAAGCCAGCTAACTTCCCCTCTGTATCTGACAAGTAGGGAAGGCAATTCAGTGGTTTGTTGAAAGGAAGTCAATGTATTGAGGAGACAGGTGATAGATTCTGGCTAGACAGCTAATCTCTTCTGAAAAAAAAAAAACTTTGCAGCATTCTTTGTTTCCAGCCCTCCTGTTATGAGCTTTTCCACTGCTACTGACGCACATGTAGCCTGCAAACTACAAAATGCAGAGTTCAAATAAGAGGCATAAGCTAATTCATGCCAAGTTTAAAGTGAGATTTTATTAACTGGTTAAGTAGCTAGGCAGTAGAATAAATTATTGCAGGGTTGATTTGGAGTTTGAAAAAATAGAAGATGCTGATAAATTAGTTAAGGTAGGCTTGTTTAATTTATTCATTTGTTTTAAGTGTGTCTATCACTCTGCAAAATATAGCTGTAAAGGTTCTTATGCATGAAGCAGATATAAATAGCCTACACAGTTTTATTGTTTTTAAATAAACTAAGAATCTGTTTTGTATTGCATGTCAGATGCTGATAGAACCAGATGATGTCACCTCCATACGTTTCATCCTACAACAGCCGTCTTCAACTTGGCTGAATTTCACCCTTGAAGATATAAAAATTCACCAATGTGTGAGTGAGGTGAGTCACCCTCCAGCTGCATGCAGCCTTTAAATATACTGTAAAGAGTACTGTTCCTGTTAACTAGGGATATTACACTGACAAACAGAAACCCTAAAGACTTTGTTAAAATATGAGCTGGAACATCTTCAGAATGTAACAGTCTTTTGAGATCAAATTGTTTATTTTATGCATTATGTTACTAAAGAACCATGCCAAATATGACCTGATGGGTGAAACATTTCCCTTTTACTCTGAAATTTCCTTTTTCCACTCAACCTCAATGAAATGGATTGGATAAGTTTTATTTATATATATTCATTACCATTTTGGTGTAACTAATCTATAAATTTGTTAGTGAAAATCCAAATTTAAACATGAAGTAAATTTGCATGTATTTGGTGTCAAAATCAAACTAAAATGGCTGTAACTGGTTTTGCATAATGAAGATATGTGTCAGTGCTGAAGAAATTATTTATAGTTTTTATCAAAAATATCACCCAGTAGTTATGTCAGGAATATGTCTGTCATGATATGTAGACCTGAACCTATTTATCACCTTACATATAACTGTTTAGAAATGTATGTACAGATTTTTTTTTTTTTTTTTGCAAATGTTTTCGAGCGAGAGCAATCATTAAAACTGTTAGAAATACTTTCATTTTAAAATGAATGTCTGCAAACCGTATTTTTCACATTTGCTGTTTTAATAGAGCACTGCTTTATAATGTGAACAAGTTTAACTTTGAATATTCCCACCAGAGGAAGAAAAGGTTTGAAATGAAAAGTTGGTTTATTATTATCATTATTATTATTAGTAGTAGTATACCTAAAAATCGTGGTAAAGCATGGTGAAAATATTATTCCTTTCTTTGAAAGAGGGAGTAACGTTATTTATTTCTTTTTTAAACCAGGATTCAGAAAGGGACATTCCTCCTTGGTTTTCTCATCTGACTCCTGTAGACCAGCCGCCTAATTTGCACGTAAGGTTTACTTGTAAATCATGGCAAAGTAGCAGCTATTGATTTTATGCTCCATTCTCTCTCAATGATTGATCATATTCTTAACTGCTCTTTATGTCAAGAATACATCCAGGACCAGTTTCAAAGATTTTCCTTTGCACGTGTGGAGACTCACTTTTTCTCACAATATAAAATTCTGTTACATTTTAATTTTAACATTTGCTATGTTTCCCCTGCAAAATGTAATATATTTCCCCTGTAATATATTCTGTAATTGTTTTAAATGTGACAATTTGCAGAAGTAAACACGGCAGTCCTGACTCAGGTCATGGTCACACATTTAACACCCAGCAGTTGAATAGCCTCTGCTCTGTCATCTCTCTTTGCCTTCTTGCTCTAGGCTCAGAAAGTAGGACAGTTTCGAACGTTGGACTGTAATTTTTGATGTTTCTCTCCCACTGTGAAATCTTGCAAGCAAACCATATTATTTCTGGAACTGAAAATGGTTTATATACTGTTTTGATTAATCACATTGAAGCTTTAATTGCTTCGTCAACTGTGTCTTCCTTTATTGGGAAGCTTGTTGACGAGGGGAGAGCACAACCCTTGATGCCTTGTAAGGTCCTTTCACATTTGACTAGAATTACTGGTAATGTGGTGCCTCAGAATATATTTGCTTATTTGTATTTTTTTTAACTGAGGAAAAATAACTATGAAGCACAGAATAAAGTCTTGCACTTGGATTTGTGCTCCCAAATTCCACAGAAGGCTCCCTGTGATCAAGAGCTTAAGGGTAATTAGGGCAGTGGAAAAAGAAGCTTCAGAAGCAGAGGAAGAGTTTGGTATGGACACTTTCTGTCAAGTGTGAGCAATAAAATCCAGGTTGGGGAGGATCAAGCTGAGAGTCCCTAGAAAGGAAGGCAGAGGCTTTGGTTATGCAGAGCTTGTTTTATAAGGTTTGGAGAGAGGAGGCAGTTAAGAGAGGGGTCAGTAATTTTGGAGGTTTGCGGGACTGAGATTTGCTTTTCTGGGAAGAGGCATAATACAAGACTGTTTGAACGCTGTAAACAGTCTGAAATATTTTAGATCATTTGAGTGGTGAAATGGAAGGCAGAGTCATCGATAAAATGTTGAAATGGTTTGCTGTTGTGTTAGTTTGTGAGTGACAAATTATATAGCGTGACAGATTGGCAGTAGGTTTAGAAGAGGCCAGTGACAGAATGGCATATGAGATTTCTCAGTTTCTCTCCTGCTTTGTGGGCTGCAGGGAAAACTAAAAGAATGAAATATGAAATATGAGATTTTTCTTGTATTTGAAATACAAATGTTCAAACCACCTAACAAGATATCAGAAATGAGCAAGACGTTAGAAAAAGTCAGAGTAGAGTAGGAGAGGAGCAGGCCACCCATTTCTCCACATGCAAAAAAGACAAGGGGAGTCAGGCAAACATACTGTATATGGCAGAGGGAGCTAAAGTTCCAGAGGTGTTCCCCAGTGCAATACACATCTCAGTAAAAGGAAAGAAATCTACAAAGATGAGTGAATATCATGAGTGCTGCTTTGCATCATCTTTATCATGTACTGCGGGTGGGGAAGGATTTTTCAAATCACTGAAGCTAATAGAAGTCTTTGTGGCAGAAACATATCAGCAGAACTATTGGTATTGACTTCTTGGTGTGACTCATTTCTTCCATTATATATATATTGAAAAACCAGTTTGGTAGTGGCTGATACTCACGCTTTTTCTTCAGTTGTAAGGAATGATGTAGTTGCTCAGTATTAAGTCCACCTATCCATTGCTTTCTAGTGCCAGCAGATTATAAAAAGAATGCATTTTAATAGTACAGGTTCATGCACATGGCAATTTGAACCTCATGAGATCTGGCAGATTCAACGTTGAGTAATAAAAGGCTTACCTTTGAAAGAATGGGAAGCTGTCATGAAAACAAGTGAGGTTCCTAGTGGAATCATAGACACAGGAAAAGGTCACACCTCCATCCAGATTCTACATCACCTATATGCCACAATTGACACAACTATTCATGCTGTCCTTGTTGAATGGAGAATATTGCGGGAATGAGCTTCTATGCATTCAGTTAATTAACCATATATACTTTTCAGGGGCAATTTAATCTGACATTAGTAATTTATTTTCTGCATTGTTTTTTAATTATTTTCATATTTGCATAAATATTTACTTTGTTCAAACACGTTTTTTTCTATCTGTGCATAATAATGTTAAAATTATGTATCCAAAGGTCCCTAGCCTGGCTTGCTATAACGAGGGAAAATTCTGACAACTGATATTCGGTAGCAAACTTGATATCAGTTGTTTTTAGTTTACTCTGATAGATAAATGAAGAAAAATATAGGCCCAACATTTTGTTGAGCATAAAATAAATGATAAATTTAAAGTTTGTGTACACATTTGTCTTTGGAGTGATGATTTTGTTTATGTTTTGGCTACTTTCAGCATCGCAGCATTCATGATCAGTCATATCTGAGGGCATCGCTGATCCTTGCCTGTTTAAGGTTGTTTGTCTTACAGCTCATTTTGAGTGAGTTCAGGGTTCAGTAATGGAAAGTTTACACTGTTGCATCGCTCATGAGTCTCCAAGCTTGTGACTGCTTAGGCCATTTCAACTTCATTGGATCCACTATATTCTCAAGTAATGAAAAATATCATGTTTACTACTCTGTTGGCCAGTTGGGGAGGCCGGTTGGTGTGGCATTTGGTTTATGAAAATCGGCCAACATCCGTAATATGAGCACAGACACTGCCTATATCTTGAATATTGGACTGCTTACCCAAGTTTATATTTATATAAACTTGTCATAAGAAAGTATGAATATTCATGAATATCATTGCGAATGATATTATATAGCACTTATGATGGTGCTAAATAAGCAAGCTAAATATAATACCCAATGAGGAACATTTTTAGAAAATGTCTTATGTTGCTGCTAGGTTTATTTTCATAGGCATGTTAGTCATTCAATACTTAATTTAAGAGACTTCAATTTTTATTGAATTCCAAATTCCCTTAGCCTAGAGACACAAAACCTGGCTATGAAACTTGTGTAATGGTTTAATAATGTAAAGAAACGTCACAAACAGGGCACATTTCACAAACAGTATTTTGGTAATTAGCAGGTACCTAACTGTCTACTTTGATTTTTCTGCACTGTTAGTAAAGTCATTATCAAGCTGATATTAATATTTAGTTTATTCTTGTGTCTGCCATCCACCATCCATTGTATTATGCAAGCATTTTTATATCACTATGACCATGTGAACAAAGATGAATGTGTACCTGCTTACTGATAAATGGAAAATGCTTACTATCCTTTATTGCAGGAGGTAAGATCGAGAGCAGTGTTAATGTTATACTCTATTTTTTTTAATGGAAAAAGGGCCATTACAGTTATAATATTGTTATAATATTGTAATATTAAACAAACTAAGTGAAAACAAACTATGTTCTGTCTGTGTTAGAGCATGGTAATTCATTTCACACAGTCCTTTCCACTGTCTTTGTGGGCCTGTCCTTATTGACCCATCACATTAAGAGATTATCAGCTGATCTTCATTTTGGAGTCATGTCAATTCAAAAGCACACGTCCTCTATTGTTATTTTTATTAATAATGCAGTCGTGCAGGAAATACCAATGTGAATGTATTAAGTTTTGTAGAAAATGTCATCAGTTTCTCCATTATAGTCAGTGGTAAATGGATGAGTGCCAGTACACTCGTTGCCATATTGGCAATTTCACCTACTTCAGTAGGGAGCATCTTCTACTTCCAGGCTGCAAAATGTTAGTATGTTGCTATACGAACGCTATTAAATCCAGTGAGGGAATAAAGTTAACATTTCATTCATTTTCATAATATCTGCAGCCCTTACAATTATTCAGTTAGGAAAAGGCACTGGCAATGTTCACAGCACAGACCATTTGAGATTTTAAGACCACACCATTCAGTAAATTATTTAGTATTTGAGAGCACTGATGAAAATGCTAAAATCTGCAAAAAAATATGGTGAAATAGCTGAGATATATTGCATTTCACCAGTTTGAATGCAGTGGTGGTACAAAGTGAAACTATGTGACAAACATCTGCAAAAGCGATATACTCAGCTTTATTCAGCTGCTTAGAAAATGTTATCTCCTGGAAACTGAAGCATGATGCCAAGAACTGAGTCCGGTCTGCTGTAAACATTTGCAGAATGCTACAAGAATAAAGAGAGCTTGCGATGAAAAATTTAAGTAGGTTATAAGGCCAGTTTAATTACAGTTTCAACATGACAGAAACAAACAAGCTTCTGAATAGATGAGTTGGTGATGTCGATTTTTCACTGTTTTCAACCCTAAGCATATAATTCATGGCATTTTCCCAAATGAGGAAACCATTCTTGTTGTTCTTGATCCATCATGTAGTCACATACACTTAGAATATTAACATTCCTTTATGCGGGTGAGGATACTATATGCAAACAGGCCCCTGTGTCCTGAATGAGCATTATTCTCATTATGGTGGATTTACTGAAGTTGCATTTTTCTGTTCTTCTTGGTACAAAGGGTGAGGTAGCAAGTTCTTTTTCAGATTCTGTTCCCCTTAGGCAATGCATCACACCACGGTTTTGTGAGAAGTTGAATGAATAATTTAGCCACAGCAGCATGGCAACCTAAATGTGTTACTTCAGATGTCATGTAACAGAACTAAGATCTTTTTTACCTTATCAGAGAGACACAGCTGTCACCAGCCACGTGTTCTGGATTTTAAGATGTAGTTTACAAGCATTTTAATATCAACTCATAGTCAAGTATATAACGAATGGCAAATAAGGACTTCAAAAGGCACCGTAGTGTAAGGGAAAAGGTTATTGTAGTAATTTTGATCCATGGATGGATTAAAATGTTGATTTCATTTCATAAATGGTGTTAGTGTCAGTGAATGTGGTGATTGGTTGATGTATGGCTATAACTCTTCAATTGTCTGCTGTTAAATTCAGCTGGAGTCCGGTGTCTCACCACCCCTTGCATTGTTATTGCACATTATGAAAGTACTCCCCAGCAGTGCTTTAAATTTGAAGCTCTTTACATCTGAGTGCGCATTGGGAGCTCGTGGACACCAAAAATACTCCCTGTATGCTAAGTGAACAAGGGCACTTCCAGCTGCTGCAGTGAAGACACTCTGGACAGTATGCATCTATATTGTCTGAAAGTCTCCATTAAAACAGTCTAAGTAATTTAACTGCAACAGTAAGCTCACATGATCAATGGAGAGTCCCTAATTGCATTAACAGTTCACTTTTTGGTAGTGGCCAATAGCTATAACATTATTTTCCAAGACTGTGTAGTTGTTCACAATCAGGTTCCTTGGAAAGGCTGGAAATGAAATGAAACATGTTAATGGAATGGTTAGAATAGTAAAATATTCCTGCTACGATTTTTAAAATCAGCAGTGGAAGGAGGCTTCTCTGAAGGAATGAGTTGAAAAGCGTGCATTTATTGAACAATTTATTGAAAACTTTAACCAATTTATGTTCTTGTCATTCCTGTTAGTGTCCATTAAACTCACAGTTGTGTGTAAGTATATTTAAAAAGTAGAACTTTGAATTTTAACTCATGGTTAAGGACAAATCAGAGCAAATAGATTGATTGTCTTCATGAATATAATTTAAAATTTTCTGTAACTCCATGTTTATTTCATTCAGCAAGAACTTTTAAAATCTTCAAATTGATTTTTTAATGGCAAGACTGGATTACTACGTTTCTCTTTTAACAGAGAACAGCACACTCCTTTGTAAATCACATCCTTGGCTTGGTGATGATTTCCATAGTTTTCTACTGCCCCCTGGTGTTTTCAAATAGAAAATGTAAAAACTGAAAATTCAAGAATGTTTGTGTGCGTGTGCATGTGTACTTGCACAAACATTGTATATGACAGTGCGTTTCTGCATATTTTTATTTAGGGACTGCCTGACCCACAGACTGTGTCATCCAGCATTCAGCAGATGTGGGCCTTGACAGAAGTCATGCAGACCCATCAGACAGCAGCGCCCATTGGCCGATTTGATGTGAGTTACACAGCTCTGTTGCTTGAAAACAGTGTTTTCTGCTTCATTAATAAGATTGAGATATTATGTGTCAATGAGCCCCCATGGAGACTCACCTCCTCATCGTTTGAGGACTGTAAAATACACATTTTAGGAAAGTTATGTATCAGATCTTGATGTAAGTAATAATACTTAGTGTCTTGTTAAATTGTCTTAATTCCTATTTTCTTTTTTTGACAGGTGGATGGCTGCTATGATGTGAACTTGCTTTCGTACACATAGCATGGAGTTAATCAGATGAATAGAATTTGAAAACCAGAGCAAATGTGTAGTGTCGTACAGGAATGCATAGACCTATACCTACACTTATACACAACACAACCCTATCTTTCTCTTATTAAATATTTAGAGTGTACCAGAAGGTGTACTGGTCCCTCCTTGAATGTTTTGCAAGACTTGAATATTTTATATTACGTCTTTATACTGTACGCTTTGCATATAGATTAATGAATCCCTTGATAGTATTTCTAGAACATCCTTTGAATTACAGAAGAACATTTCAAATACTGCAACATCACCACAAAATTCTACCATATCATAAGTCCTCACTGGGGTCTACAGTTACTGACTTCATAAAAAAAGGAAAAAAAAAATACTGTATGTAAATTCTGTTGCATGACTTCCATAAGACAATGAATCATTGTAGCAAGTTGAGAAGATGCCATTGAAAACAGCTACTATGATCAGGTTTGTTGTAGGAAGTATTCAGTTTAACTAAAGTGTGTGTATCGTCCTTAACTCCTTTTTATGTTGTTTTGTTCCTTGGTTTTCCTTTATTATTATTTATCATTATTATTATTATTTATACACCACTAAACCTGTGCTACTGCTTATAGGAAATTAACACTTTTTTTTTCAATCCATTACTTTAAAGTTGAGGACAAAGTGCATCTGAATTGAATTTCATCAAAAGTGTCTTGTCATCTGACCCTAATGGCCTGACTGGAACTACAGTGTAATTTATTCTTCTGAGAGCATGGCCATGAGTCTGGCTATTTTTTTTCCAAAGTGCATGCAGCCACTCATAGCTGTATTGCACAATATTAACACTCACTGTAAGTACATGATCAGTGCCACTGTAAGCCCTTGACATTTTATTGATGGAATCCACATACCAAGGTTCTGTCAGTTTGGACAACACTGCTGCAATCATTTTGATTACGGCACAGTGAAAGTGAGACCGAAATGGACAAAAAATGTACAGGGATTTCAGTATGAAAATAATACATACCAATACAATGCTATTGTGTGAGGGGTGTTTTTTTTTATATATATTTATACATGACTAAATCATGGATTATAGACAAATCTACCTGACTAACTACCAACCTCAGTTGATTTTTAATCTCATGAGATAACTAGTGACTAGTAAAACTGGCTCATTGGATTTGCAAGCTTTAGACCCAGCTCGCTGTCTAGTTAAAAGCGAGCTAGCAAGCTCAGAAAATATACACATTATTTGACAGTTTTCTTGTTATCTAGCACTCCAGCTCAGCTAGCAAGCTCAGTCCATTTTCAGCCTTTTTAGTTTCCTAGCCAGATAGACAGGGTATGCTTTACAGATTGTTACCCTTTTTAACACAAGGTGTGATTGGGTGATTGTTATGTCTGTAACTGGTTGAAAATAGCAAGGCTGGATTGGAGATCTTAACAATAAAGATGGGGGCCATTTTTTGTGTGTCGTATAGACTGAAACATCATGTATGTGTGTGTACGATGTGTTAGTGTTGTCTTTTTTGATCTGGTGTTATGAACAAATGTTGCAATCTGATAAATACAGGAGAGGCCAATGATGAGAAATTTTACAAGGGTTACTTAAAGGTTTGCAATAATGTAAAATGGTAGGAAGATTAAGATGGAGAAGAGGTGCAGGAAGAAAAGTGTAATGGGCATATTGTGTGGCCCTCTGGATTAGTATGAGATTTGTGTTTGTACTAATGAGGTTAAGACAACCAAATGCCTCACATGGGTTTTCAGTATGAAATTACGTCGTGCCATAATACTATCCACATGAATATACCCTATAGATAATAAAGTACAGCTACATTTTTACTATCTTTTTATAATTTGTAGGTATAGTAAGATAGCTAAAGGCAAGAAGAAAATGATTGACCCCTCTAGATGAAAAAGTACTTTACAGCTTCTGCCCTTTTCTGTTTCTTAATGTATGAGCATTCATTTTAACAAAAAAGAAACATATTGTAGTCAGTGTTTATTATTCTAAGGCAGAAGTATAACTTTCTTGGCATGAGTGTGCTTTCTCCTAGATAATTGCTAATACATTTTAGTTACATAATTAAAACTGACTTCCAGAACCATTTGCTTTTTGATGCCCATACCAATATCACACAGAAGTTCAGTTCATTCAGGGCTCTTCTAAGAGGTAGCCAGCTAGCTTTTGTAGTAATATAGTAAAGGACACAGACACTATAATCCCAGTGACAGTCTTGGATCGTTTGCTAGAATCTTGCTAATTAAAAAAAAAGGACTAAAGACCAACATACTACTTCCTCCTTCACCAGTGTAGTCAGTTAAGTGGCCCTTGAGCAGATTAGATAGAAACATTAACTTTAGCCAATGTAGCCACAGTATACTGCAGTGCAAGACTCTTTCAAATTTTGAATCTGAAGACATCTTAGTTTCTCTAAGAAATTGATTGTTTCTTGTTTCAACAAGACAACAGTTTTGTCTAGTAGCTGCTTTTGCAGACGGATTAATAAGTGACCTCCCTTTACACCAAGACATTGAGAAGAGAGAACAAAAATAGAAAACAACATGTCTTCCCCTAGCAGTTTTATCAGTGAACTTGTGGATATACTCAGAAATTGCTTTTTTTCCTGTTGCGCTTCTTAGTAACGATAATAGTCAACAGAGCAATTCAAAACATACGTGCTATTTCATAAAATGTAGAGAATTGCCTCTAAATTCAATTCACTTTTTCCAGCAGTAAGCCTTGTGTACTAGTTGAAACAAAGTCCTATTTGGTATGTAACTTGACAATGTGCAGGTTTGTGTAATGGATGTAATTTAAGTTGGATTTTGTTAGTTGCCTGGTCTAGATAGTAAGCAATCTAGATATGGTCTGTCTTCTTAAATCAGTGAAAATCATCCCTAAGATTTGAAATACATTTGGCACTAGTATTTTCAGTATATGTTTTACATTCTTAAGGAGGAGGACGGATGGATAGATTGGCTCTTTTCCTTCACATAGAACAAGGGACATAGAACAATAGAATATGCACATATTTAAGGCTTAATGCATGGATTGTGTATTGCATATGTGTATGGGTTCAGGGCTGGTTTAAAGAGCTGTCAAGGTAAGAAACAGATCACACCTTGAGAGGAAACACAATTTTAACATTTAGTTCAGCTGACAGTTGATGGATTCAAAGGAGTGCTGCTTTTATGGAAATGAAATCCATTAGTGGTCTGTTGAATGAATGACAACACTGAGATCAGGTACCACCCCCTTTATCTCCAAGCTGTTTCACTTGAACACCTACACAGTAAGCCTTTAAACACTTAACATGCACACAAGATGCTCAGTTTCATTGATACAAACGTAACCACAGAGCTTTGTCGTTTCCTCTTACAGAAAGCAGAGATGTGCTCATGTGCATCACTTCAGTCCTGAGCATGACGGAGCCCATGGTATATTCCTGGTACTGTGTAGGAGAAAATCACTGAACACCACATTCACTTGAAGAAATGCCTGGCTGCAAATAGCCAGGAGATGGCAGTAGTTTCACACAGCTGAATTGAAAATATGAAAAGCACAGGTATGTGTACATTTCGGTGCATTATTTCGGGATTGTTTACTCCTGTTTGCACTCAGACAACACTTGAGGATGAAGTATGCTGTCAGATTTCATCATTTCTTGGGGATTGACTGCCAGGTCAGGCCTGGTTTCTTTTAGCCTGTTTACACGGTTCTTCACTTTTTTTCCTTTTTTTTCTCATTTTCCTGAAGAGTACATCAGACTACAGCAGCAAAAAAAACAAGCCATGTTAGAATGACAAGTACACAGAATGCTACAGCATTAAAATAGCAAGGGCACAGCAGGCATTCATCACAGATAAACCAAGCAAAACCAAGCTTTATTCAGGTATAAAGAAAAATTTAATCAACTAGAATGCATTTGAAATATACGGCATTTAGTCAACTGGCACATCTGAGGGTGATGTTTCAGCCCCCGATTTACTGGATTTCAAAAGAAGACAGACCTAGTATTCAAGCAAAAGTCCCAATCTGAACATACAATCATTCCACAGTGCGCTTGATTCAATAAATCTCTCACTCCTCACCTTCACTATATTTGAGTAAAACAGGTGACACATTCTGTTGCAAAATGGCTGCAGTGCAACACTGGGATTGGTGATACACTCTGGTGCTGAGTGGAGCTGATTAATCCTACGTAAAATTACAGCACTTTGAAATCCCATATGAGCTCAGTGATAATAGAGTATGACCTGTATAAATTCAGAGTGGTAATGTTAGTATCTTAAAGGACAAAGTTGTTAGATACTAAATATTATTCATCCACAGTATTTATTTTCAGGCTCACACTATACTTTAAGAAATAAGAAATGTGAAATGTGTATCCGTGTCTTTGGAAAATGTCATATAAACATCCAAATCAATATAATACCTAATGTTTAATGTGAGCAATATGAAAATAAAATAAGCACCACTTTACATTTATATCCCCCAATTATATTAGAAACAAAATATCATAACTAATCATTCTTATTCAGGTAACCTGCTGTTTGAGGACACCTAAAATGATGATAAAGGGTGATCTCTCAACGGTGGGCTCCTTATATGTTCCAAGTTACAAATAACCATAATATTTAATATTATTGTGCAGGGACATGAATTTATTTATAATTTTGCTATTATTTGTAGTTATTAATATTAGTCTTAAACATTTGTTTGTTATGAATGGGAAGTGAAATACCAAAAGAAGAACTATGGTGCTGTGTGTTCACAGAGAAATTAAAAACTATTGCCATATGTCATTGGTGTTGGGAGTTCCAACACAACCTTGTCTCAAGCTGTGTCTTGAGTTTAGAACACCTTTTGCGAAAGGGTTCCATAAATATATTGCTCTGCAGTTCTGCCTTGTTCTATCTGAACATACCGAGTGCTTAAGGCAGTTGATACAGCTAATGATGTCAACTTGACAAGGAAAATATCATCATACCATTAAAAAAAAAACTTAATATAATTTGATACCCATGTCATTTAATATAAATCAGAATGTCCGTTTGACACAGGAGGTGACATTTTGAACACTCAATGTAAACCGAAGTAAAACAACAGTAATGTTTATGTCACATGCATTTGTGGTGATTATCAAGGTGTTTCTCCTCAGTAGTGTTCACTACTAAGATCCCACTGCTTATTTCGTGTTTGCTCAGGGATTGCATTCATGCTTGTTATTCAGACAGGAACTAAATGAATGCATTCAATATTTAAACAAGTTTAGTAGAATTTTGGCAACCTATGGTTTTATGAACATGAGACCATCCAACAGTTGGGCTGCCTTCTGTTGTAATTGTTTTTAAATGATGACTTGTATCAGCAGGCCTCCTAGTTGACTTCAAAAGCAGACCTATCAGATGTATAACTAGACCAAGAATCTGTGCTATCTTGGTATATTTCTTATAAGTTATATATTTCAGGGTGGTCAGTTATTAATATACGGGCAGTAATAAAACTACTGTGACATGTATTGTAGGTGCTCCCATCTTACTGTAGGGGGAAGGAGTGAAGAGTGATCAATGTGGCACAAGTGCCCTACCTGCAGGAAAGACCAGATAGCCAGGGAAGTAATGACCATGTCTTGGCTTTGCCCAAAGAGGTCATTTTATTTATTTATTAATGTTTTTTTTTCTTTGTGCAGTAAAATAAATGAGATAGTTTGTAGAACTTGAAGAGTAAAAACCAAGCAAATTGAAGGCAAAGGGTTCTGGTTCAAATTGTTGCCCCTTCCTGCTTTAATCTGAAATCCCCAGCAGCAGCACAGAGATTGATTCGAAAGATTTCCACCACAAGAGGAATGATCTAGTGGTTGACTTTTCTCTCTAATAGACTTCACAAATCTCTCTGACCTTCTGGGAATACATCAAGTTGAAACTTTTTCTTTCTTTTTTTATTTTGTGTTTTAATATACTGATGACCTTTTGGAAGAACTGCAGTACCAATCATCGAGAATGACTAGGAAAAGCTTGCTATGCAGTACTTTACAAATCTCACTTTTTTCCCTCCATCTCCTGGTAATCTCTGCCAACCTACTTAGCATTCAGTTCACCTCTGCAGTATCTGGTATGTTGCTTGTTGCTCTATAAGACATAAACCCAAACTCTGCACATTTCTGCTCTTCAGGTATTTACCTCATCATTTATAATTGTCAAAGAATGTTTCTGCAAGTGAAATATATGTATATCTGCATGATTCATTAAATAATTAAATATAAAAAATATAATCACATCCTGTGACTTACATTAATTAAAACATTACATTGTGTCATGAGACCTAAAAATTCATACCTTGACTGAAAGACGCTCAATTAATTATATGTGAGTCTGAATCATAATCCTGTTCTCTGGAGCAATTTGGAGGACTCTAGGGTCCTCTTGTTGCCATTTGTAGTGTGGTCCATCCCCGAGCAAGTGCATGTATGTGTTTGGTTTTATCAGACATCTTGTATGCAACCAGCCTTTTTGTGTTGTTTGTTGTTAGCCAGCAGGCTAAATGTCAATACAAATCAATATTGTTTGTAGTTGGGAGAAGATAGCACAGGTACGTAGGAAAACAGGTGTAATGTTAAAAACATACAACTGATTATTTAAGCTGTGTATCATTATTCTGGTGACAAATAGCCATGGAATTAACAAAATAACACACCCCAAGCTGTACTGTTCTAAATAAATCACTTTGTTAAAGCAATTGGACTACCCTGTCCTGAATGCATTTCAATACTGCTTAGCTTGTCATGGGTTATTCCTTACATAGCACAATGACGTGCAATATGTAGAGTATAATGACTTTTGTTTGTTATTTTGTTTTTCCAAAACATCAGTTATGTACAACGTGATTCTGACCAATGACATCTACTCTATGTTGTGGTGTTGATAAGAAAACAAGCACTGTACTCTTCTTGTTTGTTTCTGTTGATACGCCTCCATAATGTTGTCATCAATAGTCAGACCAGAAAAAAAAAATCACTGTTACAATATGTTACCCAGAAAGTTGATATGTGTTAATTTTGATTAAAAATATTGAAGTAGATATAAGATTGACTGAGACCCTCTGTCTGTGTGCCTAAAATAACCACTTCTTGAGTCCAACATTGTCATGCTATGCATTTTTAAGTAGCCTGGGGTAGTAGATTCACTGTGGAAAAAAACAATTAGTTTCTGCATTACAGAAATAAATCCATAGAAAATTAAGCAATTATTGGACAGAAAAGCCATTTATCTTTTTTAATTACAGTAAAACTTTATTAGGGTATCTAGCCAATATTTTGACAGTCGGCTTCAGTTCAAGGGCACCTACCTGTAGGGGTGTTCTCTGACACATAATGACTTCTAGTTTTTGTGGGCACACTTTGCATTACAAAGTTCTTATACCTGTGTAATAACACTTGTGTACTACATAAGTACTTTGTAAGTACACATTGTTATGCAGTGTGTAGGCCTACTGGATGGAGAGTCCCCTTGATGTGATGCCATTGCATGTAATTATAAATTAATAGTTCCATCATGCAGCATATTTACATGTGAATGTTAGGCAAGCACATTGTAGTTACAGGACCTATGCACAATGGTAGTGAGCATTGACAGTTTTTTCAGGTTATGGTTAAGTTATTCTTAGTAATCTATCGCAACCTGGTGGATTCAACCACAGGATTCTGAACACCTCTGCAGAGTAGTGGGAAAAAGAGGAAAATTGTGATTGACGCAAGAATCAACCATATTTTAGCCTGGTCAGTCACTGAGAAAAGGATAAATGTGGAATTTGCAACAGGTGGGGAGCTATTTTCCACAGAATACCAAACATACCTCTGAATTTACATTTAACAAAAATAGTACATTTAAAGACCAAAACAAGGTCAAACACACGACATCCAAGATTTGCTTTATGACAGCAAACAAAATTGCCTGCCTGTACACTATTTCAAGGTTGATTCTCAAGCCTGTGAATTCAATGTATTGTCATTTTAGAGAATTCCAAAAACTCTTCAGTGCTGATTGTATGCATAGTATTATCTCAAAACAATTCTTGGATGTTCCTTGAAATGTCATGAGCTGGTGTGTAATGATTCATGGGCATTGCCACACGTGAGTACTATGACATTCTACTCAAGGAATGTTGTAGGAACATTCTTAAGTAATGTTTCTATCACATGTGACAAGTCCTTATGGAAACCCCACATAATTTCCCCAGAGCATCCACTGTTAGCAGGTTTACAGCTAACAGTGGATTTCAAAGCACTAACACAAAGGCAGTTGAATAATTAGACTCTCAAGTAGCTCTGTGGTGAAGGTGCTTGCACAGAGTGCAAGACAAGCTCTATGTCCCAGGTTCAATCCCAGCCACGTCATCATCTGAGCAGCAGAACAAATTGGCTTTGTTGTGTTGGGGACTGGATGGATATGTCACCAAGGGTCACTCATCTTATTGCTGTCAGACACCTGCACATGCAGAGATGACATCAGCAGAGTAACGCCTTTAATGTAAATAAATGTTGGCTTTGTACGAGTGTATTGGAGTATTGCACATTCATCTCACCTTAGTGCCCCTGCAGAAGCTGTTACAGTGAGACAAGCCTGATATACAATTAGCATTTAGGGTTCCATAAAAGGGGAGAAAAGCATTAAAATGTATTTTCAGGGTGGTAATGCTGTATGTGCAACATGTTGGATCTGGGAGGTTGCAGCTATGGTATTAGAGGTTTTGAAATCACACTCTCACACCTTACTGTGCTTGTTTTTTTTTTGGGTGTGCATGCAGGAAAACTAAATTAACCACCACAAATACTGTATTACAATTCTCCAGTGATCACAAGCTCATTGTAACCCTGTTTGATTGGTTTCATTGGCCTCACTACCTGGCATTTGTGCCTCTGAGAATTCCTCCATGCTGTTTGCATTGTAGTTGCCAAACAGAGATAAATGTTGATGAGTAAAATGCTTTCCAAAATAAATAAAAGATTGTCATTCACAGTTATTCATCTCTTTTCTGCTGAAGCCATAATGTTATTAATGACAAATTCTGAAGACTTGTTGAGCTTTGATGCACTGTAGTGGAATTTTTATTTTATTTGCACTAACTGTCCCAGTGTCTTCACTGTCTTTGCTGGGGGCAGTGGGGGAAAATTATGGCTTAATGCAAAGCAAGAGTCACCAGAGGTGAACATGTCTGCTTTCTGGACCTAATCTAAGAAGAGATGACCCAGTAGGACTTATGAAATAACAGTCTCCCTTCAGCTAGTGGAGTGCATGGTGCTTTTGGGGGCCCAGGGCTTCTTGCTAACAGTTGGATGTTCTCTGACATATATATCTACATCAAACATCCTTAGCATGCAGACCAAATGCAGAGCTCCCAAATTAGCTGTGCCTTTCCCTTCTAGCAGACAATAAAATAAATCATATTGAGCAAGACAAGCAAACAGCTATATAGTTACATATAAATAAGTAATTATTGCTTCACGAATTCAGTGACAGACTGCTGTTCATGCATACAGCCACACCAGTCTTAAGTAACCTGTATTAAAATGTATGAGTTTTCACCAGAGTCATTGATGGGTTAGTCATTGAGCAAATAACAATTGAAAATGTTCCTGATGACAGCGACGAAAAATAAAACGAACATGTTTTGGCACAACGGTCATCATCCTTTTTTCTTGGTTAAATAGCAGTGAATTACAGTAATAAATTAGTCACCATTCTCAATCCCTGTAGATGCATACATTTTTCTCAAGAGCTGACATCAAAAGAAAAGTGCTCATATGATTTTCTGGCAGTGCTGTTTTCCTATGAGGTTACTAATGCTTGCATACAAGTACAGAGAAAGAGGGAGAAGAAACTAACATAGAAGGTAATCTTATCAATCTCAATTTCTCAAAAACAGAGTACAGCCACTTTTAATGCTGTCACATTATCAGCCGTGCAATACTGCTCAGACAGCACACTCTTTAAATCATAAGCAGCAAGGACAGCACGTATAATACAAGAGTCCCCAAAGTAAGTATAATTTAAACACTGAGCCTGAGCCCACTGTTTCATCATGGAACATGTGGTTTAACATCAACTTAATAGTCACTGTATAAATACATACATGCATGACCACTCTACAACCAGGATTTTTAAGAACGCCATTCTCAAATATGTGTTACCGCTCTGCTAATTTCACTGGATTATTGCTCTACTAATTTGACTGAATTTCCCCTCTTATTTCATAACACAGCAACAAAATTATTAATGCCTTGGGTCAGGCGCGGAGCCGATGGCTCATTGCAGAGGGGGCGAGGACCTGTAGTGGGCCCTTATACAGCCTGTTATAGGCTGTATGGAGATGCATGACAGATCTAAGGGGAAATTTATGGAGACGGAAGGGCGGAATGGAGAGAAATGTGGATTACAATGAGGTGTGCTATTTCAGCACACCTTATTTCGTGAAACCATTTTTAAATACTGTGGCTCTGTCAGCAATGACGGCGATCACCTAGTTCCTATACTTTGGGACTCAAATAGAAGGTGTAATTTTTCTGTTTGTACATTTACACAAGGATACTGGATAGCGAATAAAGTTTTCTGTAACTCTATTATGTCTCTGCTCATTCAAAATAAATATTGCGGCTCTGTCAGCAGAGACGGCAATGGGAAGTAAAAAGTAGTCTTCAATCGCTGAGCTTGTGCTCTGGGACTCAAACAGAAAGCCTAATGGTTTCTATTGACCCCTAGCTAAGTTTCTCACCCTGGGAGGATGCTAGCTGCAGCGATGCCATGCTTCTCTCTGCTTCCGGTGGGGCGTGAGACCATTTTAAAATAGCCTACCGCGGCTCTGCAAGCAGTGAAGGCAATGGGAAATAAAACAGGACAGCCGGCGATCGCCTAGTTCCTACTTTGGGAGAGGGTGTAATTTTTCTGTTTGTACACTTACACAAGGATACTGGACAGCGAATAAAGTTTTCAGTAACTCTGTTGTGTCTCTGCTCATTCAAAATAAATATCGCAGCAAGAAACTTAGCTAGGGGTCGGTCGAAACCATTACGCCCTCAGTCTGACTTTTTACTTTTTGCCGCAATCAAGACACACAAACAAACTTTATCCAAAATATTCAACTAAACAACAAAAATGCATGTTCAGTCAGGCAGATTGGGCCCAAGGTGGGCCCTGTTGTAAGTGGAAGAACTGCGGGCCCGGGGCTACAGCCTTAGGAGACAAAACATTACTCAAGTCTGTTTGTCTTTATGTGCCACAGCTCTGGTCTGCATGCATGCTACTTGCTGCACCAGGTGGTTTTTGGTCCATCCTTCAGCATTGCTGTATGTGATACTGTAAGGTATATTAAACTTAGAATCCAGTTATGGCACAGGTTCAACCCTGCTGTATTGGTTTTGGGTATCTAATGTTGCATTTAGTTTGACCCGGTGGGAAATCATTCCTGACCGAAGATCATTACACCTTTTAAGTTTTAAGCCGAGGGGACATCCTCTGAAAACGAGGAATTGCGCGTTACTCACATATTGTTTATAAAGAAATTTATTTAATCTTTGATTACTGAACTGAATGGATTTTACTGAAACTGTCAATTTGAATTTGATTTGAGTTTGGGTACTGTGCAACATGAAGTAATGACATACAATATGTCTGAGAAAACAGTATGTATGTTTTTTTATGTTTTCATACCTAGGTTGGTATGACTGTGACTCAAATTATGCCATTAATTAAACAAGTCAATAACTACATTTAAGGATTGTTTTTTTTGCTCTGACATTTGCTTTGAATGTCAATAGTGTTCCTTGATTAAAACTAGTATAAGGTTATGCACTTTAAATATAATAAAGTGTAAATTCTATTAGACAATGGTAAATGTCAAAATAATCTGCAAATGCCCTGACTTTATTTTGAATTGTTGTTTTACAGGACAAAAAAGGAAGCTATAGGAGCAGCAGGTCATTTGATTAAACCAAAGGTCATGAATGAGTACAGGCCTTCAATAACATTTTTTTCTGCACTTGGCAGGGGCAATTAATTTTTCTGAACCTTTCACCCTGCAAACATAAATCATACCTAAATATATGGGGTTGTCTGACCAATGTCAAGTTGTTATTAAATGTGTGTCATGTGGTGACATTTTATGTAATCTTTGTTTCTTTCTGATCTTGAAATCAACGTGCAGGAATATCATGCAGGGTCTAACCCATTTGTCACTGGAAATTGCTTAGGAGACCAACTTGAAAAGAAAGAGAATGTGCAGAGCTTTGCAGAGCTTGCAAAAGCACTCTTTTTTTTTTTTTTTAACCTGTGGCTTCTGAAATACATCAGAGTAGGCTCCAACTCAAATGTTGAAATGCATGAGTTGTTCAAAATGAAAGTATTGTCATAAAATACAAATTTCAACAGGAAGAACAAAACATGAGTAATGAAGACAGCGAATGCAACTTTGCAATTTTTTCTTCAAATCTGGGTGTCACTCATAATGGTAACTGTTGCAACATAAAATGTAATTGGTGTGTAAATATTTTCCACAGCAGTCACTACCTTGACAAGGCTTTATTTTATCATTATAGTCACCTCACGTCATAAATCCTGAGAGGAAAAACATTTTTATAAGAGCAATAATACAAGCAATACAAATATGTGTAAAATATATTTGCTGCACGAGGATGATATAGATATATCTCAGCATGATTAATATCCTCAATGAATGCATTAGAATATGTTTGATATCTGAGAATTATGCTAATATCACTGGGAGCATATGATGTTAGCCTTTACATCTCTTCAAAGCTCTTTAGTGTGTTGTTTCTGTTAATGTCAGAAGGTTTTGGACTGAACTGACCACAAACTATAAATAATGTAGCAAACATATATATGCACGTACAGTATATATCAAGGACAAACACATAGGAAGAGCAAAGCCTCGCTCATGGTCGTTATTCCATTGCTTGTGACGGGATGACCGAGCAGTGGGAGCACAGCACTGGTGAGATTTATTTTTTCAAAGAAATGCAAGAAAAATAATGCCGGCCAACTATTTATTAATAACAAAAACACTTTGGAACACAAACACGAACAGTGCTTTGCTTTTTTTTTTACTACAACACCACTCCAATTCTTCACTTCAAACGCTCCCAGCTGAACCAGGTTTATCTATGTTCCCTATCAAGCTCCTCCCCAGAACATACCAACTCTGGGAAAGCCAATTATCGCCATCAATTACAGTATTGACATGAATTTTATCATTAACAACAATATTACCCACATTGCTCTAAGTATACAATCAATAGTTGCACCCCCCCCCCCCCCCCCCCCCCCCCCCCCCCCCCCCCCCCCCCCCCCCCCCCCCCCCCCCCCCCCCCCCCCCCCCCCCCCCCCCCCCCCCCCCCCCCCCCCCCCCCCCCCCCCCCCCCCCCCCCCCCCCCCCCCCCCCCCCCCCCCCCCACATTAGTAGTTTTGTCAGGCTCCTGCAGATTAATAAAGTTTCGCGTCGGACACCGTCTCATCTTTTCCGTCAGCTGACGCTACCAATGTTACCCCAAACTCGCCAAACAATTAGGTAAGTTATATTACCTTTATATCTTTTTTTTTTTTTCGAAAATTCATTTAACTGTGCACATGTTCCATAAACATTCTCATATACATTTAACCGATATTTCAGTCACTTGCTTTAGTCCACCAAGTCATATTATTTGTAGTAATGCACGTTGTTAGCATACTTGCGGAAGGCTGTGGTGCCCTGGCTATGAACCTGCATGCTAACTTCGGTGCTGTCTCTGCCAGTTTGCCGGTCTGGCTCCACTTGTGGCAGAACTACAGGAGCAATTCATAGTAACACTTCCATTACAGCGAAGTCTTAAACGAAACCATTTTCTTCAACTACAAACGGTCACGTAGCCTATTTACCAGCCGGTAACCCGGTAGACGCTACTACAATTTATCGTGTTAAGGACTGAAGGATACACTCCGTTGCAGCTTGCATTCTAGAGCGCATAAAATGAGAGGTCTAGCAGATTTTGAGAGAGGTGTTGGTTTAGGTGCGTCAGTCACGGAACTAGCAAAATTAATTTACGTTTTCAGGGGAACAGCGTCAAAAGACATTGTGGCATACGCCAAACAAGGAAAAACAGAAAAGAGTATCAGTGGCCCCAAGTCGAAGCTCACAGACAGAGATAGGACACTTAAGACGACACAAAACAACGGCCTCAGAAATGACCAGAGGGCTGAACCTCCATCTCGAAGACCCAGTCACAACAAAATGGTATGTCATAAGCTTTACAAAGTTGATATTTATGGTAAAGCTGATATTCAGAAACTACTTTTAACTGTGGCCAGTGTGCAACAACGCATAACTTGAGGTGATGAGCAAAAAAAAAAAAAAAAAACGTGGCCTTGGCCTGACCAGTACCTGAACCAGACAAGTGGAAGAAAGTAATATGGTCTGATGAGTTGAATGTTACTTTTTTCTACATCGGGGCCTGCATTAATCTCCTTCTCTCAGTTTAGAGTAAGACCATGTCCTACAGGTAGATCTCAGTTCATGCTTGCCACATGTGAATTTCAACAAACAACCAGTAGTGATGACGTTTTTCACAGTTTGTCCCGTATGTTGAGAAATTGCCCCAAAAATGCAATCATTGAACACAGTAATGTTGTTATAGTACTGTAATCTGTGCACATGATTGCACATTTCATGATTGTAAATAAATGTTGGCAAATTAGTATGGATGATTTCTGTTTTTAGTCAGACTGAAAGTGACAAAAATAACCATTTGAAGTTGTCTTTAATAACTTTAAAAAATGATTTTGAGAGCTGTATAATTTCATGTTTTCAGTATGGGTAATGTTGCCTTGCTTCCAATATTCCCCAAGGATAATAGGCTTGGAATTGCATATATGACAATATGAGTCCTCAGTTTGAAGATAATGCACAAAAGTGCACAAGCTGTTCTTATGGGGCTGGCTTTTTTGGAGCTGTTGCCAAATTTATTCATGGAAATATTCACTCCTTTTTCAAGTGTGAGATTCCCATCTCCACAGCACTACCTGCCATTTTATGAACTCTATAAATGTCTCTATAGATAAGTCATTTATGGGTTCCATACACTGCTGCATGCTTTTATAAACACTGAAGTTCAACAATTCTTGACATGTAACTAGCTTTCAGGTGTAATTTTGGCAAAAGCCACAAAAGACAGGAAATTCATAAAATTACCTGTGCTTTAAAGTCAGTCTATGATTTATATATTTTATGAATATTCTATTTTTTGTGGCTGTTGTCAGCATTAAAATTGAATGTAAAAGTAGTTTTGTTAATGCATTTCAGATGTTTCTATCCAAAAAGTGATTTAACCTTCAAAATAACAAAGCTTAAAAACAACACTATAAGCTTTTCCTTGCTTAGGAAATTGGACTAATGTGATTTAAGTAGTCAGCCTAGCTATTCTACCTTGAATGAATCAGGAATTCTTAATTAGCTTAGTTAATTAGGTAGTTATCAAAACCGATGATGAGTTGGCCCTTGCTGCTTTGCCTGGGTACCTATGAGAATTCTTCAGAGGGGGCTTAACTGTGGGCTCCCCAGGAAAAAGTGGTTGTGTGGGCTGGGCAGTCAGGGCATAACAAGTCTGGAACTGGTGCCAGGGTTGGCCATGGGAATGAGGTGGGGCACTACAGCCCAGCAAAATGGTAGGGAGAAATGGGGGGTCTGACTAAGGAAGTGGGAAACTACAGCTGCTACAATTATTCAGTTATGAAGAGGGACTGGTTCTATTCACGATACAAATCATTTAAAATTTTAAGAGTAAACTGTTCAGTAATTTGCTGATATTTGAGAGCGAACATTGCACTGATGAAAATGGTAACATGTCTGTGTTTTCTTATTTAGAAAAGCTACTGCATGGATTTTTGCAGCTTATTGCAATTTATTGCTAGTCATGGTCAGAGTTGGTGTATTAAAATTATGATATGGCTGACATATTTCACAGTGATTATCAGTGATTTTCACCAGTTTGAATGCAAGGCTGCTTCATAGTTAAGCAAACTGTAGTGACAACTGTAGCTCTATATAATAATTCAAATATGTGAATGTTTCATAATGCTTAACCACAGTCACTTTGGACAGCTAAGGTCAAGCCTTGGGGGAGAGGGAATTTCACCTCAAAACATCAATAACCTTTTCACTAAAGCACAGAATGTAAGCCTTTTTATTCATTCATTATTTAGTCATATTAAACTGTAATTACTCCTTGTATTTGACCTTGTTCCGAGCCAAAAGTATATCTATCCATTTAATTAATTCTAACACAGCAATAAGGTAGAGTGATGCAACATGTTCCCATGGGAAAGCAAGTCTTTAAAATGAAATCCTTATAGCACAAGTCACTGGTAAGTTTGTACAGTCTATGCAGAAAACATTATTAATAAGGTACTGTAAGGAAGTATAAATCTCTACAACCCAAAAAATATATATCCAAAGTTCAAAATAATGATCACCACATGCTGATAGGACAATATTTATTGGTGAGATATTGTTTGATATATGCGTTTAATTTGGAAGCAGCATATAGCTGCGATACACTAATGAGCACATCTGTCCGGGTTGCTTCCCCCCTGATGGTGGCATGTGGTCTCTGGTGTGTGAATAATCAGCCAATTTCTATTCAATTTCAGACCTAGGCTTGCATTAATGCAGAGCTCTCCTGTCTCTCTCTTTATTCCTGCATGCCTTCCTTTGAAACACAGCTCATCAACCACATCACATTGTTCTCTGATATTTTATGTAAGTATAAGTTCTCGCAGATATACAGTAACTGAGTGTGAGCAGAAGTTCCCACACATTCATTCTGAAATCGGTTAGTTTTATAAGTATCGAGCCAGTGGCCTTGAACAATCAATAAACTGCACATATTTTTTCTGATCAGTGGTAAGGCATATACAATGTAAGCAGTAAAACTAAATTAAATGTAAGAAACTGTACTCATAAGAAATTACATTCCAACTTTCCAACTCAAATCAAAAATGGTTATTTTTAATTGAAGTCTGAAAACCCTGGCACAAAAACTAGCACATCTTCTTAACTTATCTATGACATCAGTTCAGCTGTCTGTAGCCTTTAGAAGGCATTCTTTTCCATGTGAGTCTACCAAAATGATTATTAAAGACTATAATTACAGGGATTGGAAGCTATCTGTTCTACCCAATGTGGTTTAGTCATAGACCGTCTCAGATAACTGGTCATATCTTGTGTACTTCTGCATGGATTGGCCCATGCAAAGGTCTGACTAACTTCAGTGGAAATGTCCCTGCTCTTGGTCTGCTGGCTTAAGTGCAGGTGTTGTCATGGAAACAAGCCATAACAGTATGCCATTCACATAGAGGCAGACACACACAGAAGCAGGGCACTTAAAAAGAAGTATTAGACATTTTTATGGATGAAATGGTCAGAGAAGAATGTACTCAGCCACTCACTCATAAACACACAGCTTGTGGCCAGTCGTGATTGTCAGAATTCATTCAGGAGATGCAGGTTGATCTTTGTTAGGAGAATGTAGAATGGAGAGTGGAAGACAATAGGACTATCGGATGACCATTAAATGAAAACCACACAGCCTTGGTCATGGAAACATCTCTGAAACACTGCACAGGGTGTTCTATGTACTCATCCTTCTTGACCTTTCAATCTACATTGGACAGGCCTGAATATTTGTCTCCGTCTGCTTCTCCCTTCATCTTAAGGCAGTGAAGCCCCAGCACTTTACCTCATTGATGGATTTCAATAGCAGATATTTTATTAATAAAGTAAAGGTTGCAGGCAAGTACAGTGCTCTTGAATCATAGGGCTAGCGAATTGCAGCTATCATGAAGTGACAATATTTGAAATTGTGGCATTAGTTAAGTGTGACTACTAGTGGAAATTGACCGATAACTATGAAATCTAAGCATAGTCAGGCTGTGAGAACAAGTGGAAAAAATAGTTTTGCCATACATTTTACTGTATGTGTATGTCTGTGTGCACCAGCAAGTGCATATATGCATGCATGCATGTGTTTGTGTCTGAATGAGTGTGTGTGTGTGTGTGTGTGTTTGTGTGTGACATAATCTTCCCAGTCATTCATAATACCTACATTTGTCAGCACACTCAAAGTCAGAGACAGAAGGAAGAATATGGTTACATAAAAAGTTAGCGATCAATAAACAATTTCATAAACACCCATGATTTAATAATAATGTAATGGCTGAGGTCTCAGTGTATTTGGAGAGGATGTAAAGGAGAAAAAAGGAAAGTCTGCTGATAGTATTGACAAAACTCAGATTGCCTCCAGCTTTCTATTCTCTGAACATTTAACTCACCTAATGTTGCACATTCTGCCAATGAGTTTTCAGCTGCTCACAGATGAGGGCAGTAGAGTACCTCTGTAACAGCCTGCAGGATTATCGTACTATCCACTCCTGTCTCCCACTGTGGTCCAGGAAGACGCAGAACATCCATTTGCTCTGTGGTGTGCTTGCTGAACTACCAGGATTTTTCAAAAGAAAAATTGCATCGAAACTTCAAATCACCATTGAGGGATAAATGTGCCCTTGAAACAGACAACAGCTTTTAAGGTTCCTCTATTTAAACCCAAAGAAAACCTGCCAAAACACTGAAACTGTTATTGACCACCAGAGAGGGTGGTCGCAGTGCATACAGAGCTGTAAAAATATACTGTAAATAATAAAAAACGTGATTAAGGAATCATACAGAATGGCATAGAGAACAGAATAGCAAAAAGTCCACCCACTGAGTCTTGGTGACCCATTGTATGAAACCAGTGATACAACTTGTCTCTTGTCACATGCAGAGTGCTGCATGACTGTGGGAAAGGTATCTGCAATTTGTCTATGTGGTCCCATCACTTCAGTTTTTGTGAGAGCCTAGTTCTTGAAATGATGACACTGAAATATTCATACCATTAAATATTAATCAAAATTCAAGTGTAAAATACATATATAAATAAAGAGCAAGTTGATGCCCCTTTTCTCATGTTCAAAATATTAAAGCTCAGATATCCGATTAGGAGAAAGTACAAAAGTACAAATAAAATTTAAGAAATAAACTATTGAAAAATAGATTTTAGTGCTCATTCTAATACTTAATCTAGTTTAACATGTGTTTGCCTTAAATTAATAAATGAACACATTTTTGTGATTTGCCTTATTACTGTACCAAAAAACCTTCCAGTATGAAAGAGATAAATACATACATGATACATTACATGAGTAATATGTAATACAGATGAAATTAAAAAAAAATGTTTTTTTTTTTTCTTGGATGTATTTATTTATGGGTTAATTTCATTTTGAGAGCCATTTTACACCGTATTTACGCAAGCTACCGCATTCATTTTTAGATTGAGTCTGACAGATGCTTTCAGAAAGTCTGTATACATACATGCATGTTGGTTTTCTTCAGAAGGACAACATGCAGTTGTGCTGTGACCACGGCTATGAATTGGATGTAATAATGATGATATAATGCATATAGATAAGATACGTTATTTCCAGGGCTCCTAGTTGGAGAATTTGGTTATAAAAGATCGTGGACTGCCAGTCCTTATGAACAGAGAACTGCTGGTCATTGCATTTTCAATGCAGACACCAGTAGATGGAGTACATGCTCTATCAGTTCACAGCTGCCATAAACACCAACCTATCTGTTCAGTACAATGGCGCTTATGTCCAGAGAAACTGTTGCCAATCATTTTGAAAATATAGGATGCTTTGACAGACCACATGCCACGTAGCATAATTCTTGGACAATTCTTTTTTGTTGTTGTTTGTTTGCTTTGTTTAGGGAGAGGGAGGGAGACAGTGTTGCGTGCAACAATCAAGAGCTACAATCCTGATGCTTATCATCGGTGTATGAATTAATTATTGATTATTAATTTGCTAATACTTTCCATGATAACACCACAAACACCACAAAACACTCGTTTGGAGACCATGTGCCAGCATGGGTCTTAGACACATTGTGAGAACCATTTTATTCTAAATATTCAATTCCCTCTCTGCCTTTGTCATATATTCTCTCAAATTTCTGTGTTGTCAGGGGTGTGTGGTTTCAGAAACGTACTGGTCTACATCAGAACTGCCTGTTACAGCTTTCCACTCACTTTTACTGTTGTTATTAGGAGCACACTGACAATACCATACGCTGACACTGTAAAGTTTGCCAAGGGATACCTGCCAAGAACAACAGCAAATATAAATAATATATTGCTGCTGAAAGTAAATTCATTCTATTCAATTGAGTGTGTGTCATGTGCAGATGTCAACAAGTATTTGTGCATTTAGTTCCATTTTAATGGCTGCCATACAGGTAATGCCTAACAAGTAGGAAATAACATTTTAAAAAGAAAAAAACAATTAATTTCTTATTCTAAGCTTCAAGATAAACTTTATGAATCCTAGTTTAATTATCAAAGTAATAATGGATGGCAGTGCTTTCTTTTCAGATGCAAAATGGAGAGGAGACACCTGGAGGTTATCCCCAACCCATTGAGCACTGATGGTATTACTGGGCAGAAAAGCTGTAGTGAGTCCATTTGCATGAGATGACCTTTCCAGGTCTGATCTGTAAGACTGGTCAAGCCACTAGCTAGGCTGCTTACTTCAGGTCTTTCAGCTTCAGGGGCTGGTGTTGTTTGTGTGGGTAACAAATCTAATCTTGATGAACAAGGCAAGGCCAAGCTATTGTATAGATGTGTTCAAAAGTAGTAAACAGATCATCTTTTTCATCCACATGTATAATGGAAACTAATCATGAAGTCAGTCACGCAAAATCATTGTTTGGTAGCTTAATATAGTTTGTGAGTTCATTGCATTCAGCGCTGTGTAGAACCAATTAAGGGATCCAAATGCATATTTTCTGGTCTTGATTTCAATAAATAAGTTTATGGTGAAGAGTGAGAAGTAATTAAATTAAACCTCATCTGTCACTCAGTAAATGCAATGCAGTTTAACAATTCACTTCAGTTCACTTCGCATTGATTTCTCATACTTTTAGGATCAAGTTTTCAGATTCCTCAGTGATAGCAGAAAGAAAAGAAACTGTAATTAAGGGCAAATGCCAATTCTGCACATGGATTGGAAAGGACAAATTTAATTAATTTTGTGGGAGAAAAACATTTAGTGCAAAAGCTCCCCTTGAGCTTGTCTGAAAATAAGAGATACTGCCATTCTGATTGCTGTCACGCCAGTATCAGGTGTTAATGATGGTAGCTCTAATGCTGTGCACACATTAAGCTGGTTTATTTGGGCTTTAGAGATGATGGTGCAGATGACTAATGTTATTACTCTTGATGCATACACATACAGTAACCAGCACAGGCTGGCCTATGTTCAGAGCAGGGTTCCCGCTAGGATTTTTTCTTGCCGGTCCGGTGTCTGGAATGAATTTATTTTACCGGACAATTTATTTTAACGAATTTGAAACTTACTGGTCATGTTTCTATAACAGTCTATGTTACAAAGCAAATATAATGTACACCTAGGTTGACAAAAGAATGACAACGACCTCAAATCAGTTTGACTATTTAATGAACAGTAATGATTAAGCAAAATGAACAGTAATGATTGAGCAAAACCTCAACAGTAGCCGCTAAAATGTAGGCTATTACGAAATAGTTTTGCCATAGCTAGCTGTGTGCTATGAATAGGCTAAGGCAACTGATAAATTGCTTCAAAGTTGAATAGTAGTGGGCCTAGTAGCAAGTATTGCGCAATAAGAGTGCACCCTTTTTGGGGGGGGGGGGGGGGGGAGTTTGTAGGCTGTTAATAGGCTGTTTTGCTGTCTTACTAGGTACTATGCAATGCTTAAAACAATCTATCAAAATTTGAGAGCAAACCAGCAGCAACACATAGCCAGTATTAGTTTGGTGTGGTCTGGCCAGTGTGTACGGTCTTGTGTTTTGCTATTTTTAGAAACAGCTGTCAATTTACTGTAAATATACATTTAGTATTCAGTTGCACCTTTCTACCACAATGTAATATCTGACTATATATATTTGTGGTATCTTACATGCACATATCCATTTCTTGAGGTGTAATCAGTATGATTAAATTAGTTGTGTTGAACCTACACTGTTTTGACTAAACACAATGTTGAATCCAGTTATTTTTCTGTACTTATTTTAATCTAGATTAAAAATGCTGCAAAAATATATCCCCCAAATTATTCAGTGTGTATTCTTTTCTGCTCAGGTGCTTATAATTGAGTGTAATATTGTAGAACATAACAGTTATTAAACCTACAGTGATAAACTGTGGCTCAGTGGATCACACTGAAATATTAATGAATTTTCATTGTCTGTTCTATTGTCAGTTTTGTATTTAATTAATAAAGGCTCTTGATCACATTAGCATGCATACTTTCATGTGCCAGACAAAATTTCCATCAAACGTAAACAGTGTGGCTCCAAGACCATTTGTGATTTAAGAGGTGCAGGAAGCATAACAGGTGGTATATATTAATGAATGAGAATACTCTGGTAATAAATTAGATGATATCGACCTTGGTTTAATGAACAGACAGCTAATTATCATCTGAGCAGCAACAAGTAGTTTCTTTGATTCACATTTCAGCTATTTAAAAAGCCGCATATTTCACACAGGAACGCAGATAAGATCTAAAGTTCTGTCAAATGATGAAACGGAATAGGGGCGGGGGAAAAAATGTTGTTGCACTTTAATTTGACAGAAGCACGTACGTAGAGAGGCTGATCACCTAAGGATATTTTCAGGTGATCAGCTTCTCTGCATTTTTTTTTTTTTTTTTTTTTAAATAGGGTACAGTGTTTCTAATGGAGCCACCTCCGCTCATTGAGCCAAAGGTATAACAGTATCTCTGCTTGTACAGATTTTACACTGACAGAGGGGACTGTTCAGGTATATATATTTTAATATGAAATTTGTACTATAATAGACACACCCCCAGACACGCATAGATATAATCACTAATTCAGCGCAGCGGAGAATGACATGAGGGCTCTGCTGCATCTCTAGCGGCTGCTGCCACTCAAAAGTTGTAAAAGGGGAAGAAAGCATCTTTGATCTTCTGCTCTTGCCATCACAAGGTCACCAAAAAAGGGCATCTCTACAAACCCACAATGGAAGACATCGACATCAAAGATAGGTGAAACACTGCATTGTCTCTCTGTGCTGTGTCAAACTGCCGTGTTCCTCTTAAATTCTGCACACACCGTGCAGAGTGTAGCAGCTCGGGCATGCTAATAATATAAGGTAAATCTGGCAGTGGGCTGCTCTCCAGTATGCCATAATAATAGGACAGATGTTTAGTGCAAAATAACGTAATGTGCCCTACTTTCCCTAATCGCAAACCATTTAATCTTTTGCATGCTACCTCTCCTATCATCTTACTCTGCAGTACATAGAGCATACCTAAACACACTCCACTGGCTAAATGCTACCATGATCTCTTTGAAGTAAAGCTACCTGATCCATGATAACTACTGGATAAAACAATACATTCACTTTGTAGCTCAAACACACCTTATTTCACTGTCATATCTTCATTTTTACCTAATGACTAGGTCATGTGCAATCATATGAAAACTTATCTATACAGAGTGAATGGAGTGTACATGTCGCAACAGTTTTTCAAAACCTTCATTAACCAATAGATATTAAGACTTTGTCTGTTCTACTTCTGTACTTACTCAAACTGAGAATGGTATATTTGCAACATACAGGAAGGAGCCTGTCTACACTAGGGAGGTTTGGTGATTTTTAAACTTGGTGATTTTCTCCAGTTATTCCTTGAGGTCAGAGACCTATTTCCTGTATATATTCATAATGATCTGAAAGTGAAAAAAAAAATTACAGATGTGCTGTAGTCGTGCGTGTTTTATTTCTTTATGTTCTGTTTGTTGTCAGGTATATATCTGACTTATATTTGCTTTCATCTGTTCATTTAAAAAGTAAAATTGCCATTCTGAAATCAACTGTTTGATTGCTTTGTCTTAAAAGGTATACCTTTTCAGGGGTCATAAGCCGCTCAGTTGGCTAAGGTGCTTGTTTGAAAAGCAGGTTGAATTCTACAGGCAGGGTTCAAGCCCATCTGTGTCATCCATTGACACTGAAAGGGAGCAGCTGCAAAACAAATTGGCTTGCCCTGGGAGTGTAAAGGTTGTCATGGTGAGAAGAACCTACTGTTCAACTTCCGATTACAAAAAGTACAAAAGGGGGGTGCAAAGCATGAGGTACAGGAATTCTTCATTTTATATCATATACATTCTTCAAAAATGCAACATCGGTTGAAACAACCTTAAGCAAAGCAATTACTCTGATTCAAATCAATGTATTTTGAGTTGATTGGTGCATAAACCATGCGGTAATTGAAGTACACTGCTTGATATTATGGTACATACATTCATTTCTAAGCATTTTGTTGTAAAAATTTAAATTATAAGAGTGAAAAATTTGCAAAGCAGATTTGCTCAACACATTTGCTCAGTGCATGAATTAGGAGCACAGAATTAAGCACAGCTACCTGGCCACTTTATGTTAGTGACCCAGCTAGCTACCCCACTAACCAGGCAGCTAACTTCACTCTCTTTCATCAAAATGGGGTAATACCATTTTTAGGTTTCTCACACCCCCTAATGCGGCAAGAAGGCAGGCAAATCAGCCAGACTAAGTAGTGATGGGAGGGGTGTATGAGGAAAGCTGTGATATGGTCCAACAATCTATTTTTCCATCTACTTTATATTTACATCTTGGATTAATGAACCATGAATCACAGAAGGCATGCGGCAGAGGTCATCCAAAATGTAGTGCTTTGAACTAAGATAGGAAGCCACTCTCCAAGCCTGGCACTACAAACCCACAACCAAGCAGGCAGCACAAATGAAGCAACACTTGTCAAATATGCCTGGATGTCAACACTGCACTGTGTGGATCATTGGTTCTGTTATTTACAGTGATTGAAATGTTATTATTTTAGTTCCTTTCCTTCCCCTGAAGCCTCCTTTGCCTCCTCTGTCTGTCTTGCTGTCTGTCTAGTTTTTTAGCTTTTGCATTTGTTAAACTCCTTATTTACTATGTACCTGCTACTTTGTTCTTTTATGCGTTTTCTGTTCAAAGAATTAAATATAAATAAAACAAAAATAATAAAGCATTAAAATATATTCATTTTGACTGGATTATCTCCTGTAGTTTTAAAGTTCAAATCACCACCAGAGTAATGGTATGAGATTTGCGCAGCAGGAAGCCTATAATTTCATAGTCGTGTTTTGTTCCACTTACTGTGTAAAGCATTGTTCTTTCACAGTCCCAATGACAACATCATGTCTCCGTTTGTACAGAATTAATCCATTATTTGCTACTGTGCTGCGGATGAGAAGTGTAACCCTTGGTACACATGGTTTTGTGTTCCAATTACATGCACAGCGAGTCGGTGTCTTAGCCCCCACAATGCTATCAGACACTCTTACAATATGAAAGTAAATCGAGATGGGTAAATAATAATTACCGCCAGGGATGTTTTAATTTATGTTTCACTTAATCTAGGTCTACATTGTGTTTCGCATGCATACATCCTGTCTCCCCAAAGCAAACAAAAAATGGAATTAATTGCTTTTCAACTAAATAATATACATGTCAGGTTTCAGTGTTCCCCTAAAGTTGTTTACCAATTTGTCTCTGCCCCTCAGGTTTCCAGCCCTGCTATTTCATCGTTGGTTAGTTTACCAATATTTACTCCGGAGGAGACTTGCGTAATGAAACAGCAAATTACTTGTGACTGTTTTCTAAAGTCCACGGTACTGTTTACTTCCAAGAGGCCTCCCTCACCATTAATTTTTGTTTCACGTTTCCAGTAAAAATAAGTAATCTGTCACCTCCGATATGATGCAGTTTAAATTAAGTTTACTTTAAATTCGACAGTTCATAAATCTACTGCCATCCAATTTCAAATAACCATCTAAAATTACCAAGAGTGCCATTATAACTTTTAGTCTGTATCGCAGATCAGGCAATAATGCTAAAGCATTTGTAAATAGACTACGCAACCAGTACACATTTTCATACAGTCCATCTAACTCAGTGAGGTTCATTCTGCCTTGATGATTCTTTTTATTTTCTTTACATAGTGATAGTTTACATAGTACTTATTGAGGCAGGATAAATTCACATATCTTGTGAAACTGAGATTCCATCATTACATTTACATTTACATTTAGTCATTTAGCAGATGCTCTTATCCAGAGTCACTTACAGAGCAAGATTCTAAATCATAAGTGTCAGAATACAAAAGTAGGAGTCATTACAAAACATGTCATGTTCTAGTAAATGCCATAGTAGGTGCAAGAGGAAATTTGAGGATATAGCAAATGTGTTTGAGGATACTGCATGAGTGTTTAGTCTTTGTTTAAACTGTATCTCGTTTCAGCTAATACCAGACTTCAGTTTTCAGACTGCGGCAGACTTCATCTCATTTAGGGATACTGGTTGATAGTTATGCACTGGTTTGTTTGTAAGCAGGAGTGAGACAAAGGCCTACTTAAATTCATCCATGGTATGGTTGGTATTCATTTGTTTGAGTGTTAATGAGCACTAGGCCTTTAAAATCCATAAATGCTGATAGGTATGGGTTAGACCATGGTGGTTAACAGAGCTGAAATTGATATTTATTCTAAAGACAATCAGCTATAGTACATAAGGTTTTTTGTCTATAAACTTAATCAAAAGATTGTCAATGAATAATTATGCATATAGATTATTAGATTCAAGATGGTCACAAAATTCTCACTATCCATAAGAAAGTTACTAAAATGTTCACTGATGTAATCTAAAGTCTGCCTAAAGACATGTGAAGAGAGTCAAGGCTTGGCTGGCTGTTCAGAATTGGAACATCTCAAACACATGAGCTCTACAGTTTTAATTCAGGCAACATAAGTGAACAAAAGCATAAGTGTGCTGTCTTATTCTGTATGTAATACCAGTTAATAAATCATACATGGAGCCTTCAGTTGTTGTCATCGAAAAAGGGGAATGAATCTCAATTATTTTGTGAGTACTCTGATTGGAAAAAGTAGCCTTTACTGAGCACAAGAGAGATTACCTTTAAAACATTTGAGTCCTTTATACCTAGCTGTATGGAAACCCATTTCACATTTGAGTTATTTGTTCAATAACCTCCAGCACATTTTCTAGTTATTACAGTCACTTTAGCGACTGGACAACAGTGTAGGTCTCAGTGATTGAGCAAAGGGGGTTGGGAGGGGGGCTCTGTATTCATTTTGAATAATCAACAGTATATTGGAATGAGTCAAACATGATTTGGATATTTTTCCCAATTTATACCAGAACCATGCATTTGTACTTGAATACTTGAATTCATAAACTATTAATTAGAGGAAGGGTAGAGTGTGAGAAGGGGTCATTCCTATGTTCCCAGGGTCCTATGTTCCCCAGCTCTATATAGCACATAATGTGAACCTGAAAAAGATGTTCCCCAGCTCTGTATTCGCTTAATATGGCATGGATAATGCTTCCAAGGGCCCAAATGGAGGTTCAGGTTAGGGTTAGCTTTAGCATTAGTTCTAGGGTTAGCATTAGCTTTAGCTTTCCGTTAGCATTAGCATTAATATCAGATTTAGCCTTGAAATTTGGGTGGGAGTCAGAGTTCGGCTTAGGGTTAGGATTCGGTTTAGGGTTAGGGTTAGCATTTACTGGTGTGTTAGAATATTGAACAGAATATTGAATTGGGGAACATAGGACCCTGGGAACATAGGACCCTGGGAGCATAGGACCCTGGGAACATAGATACGTTCCGTGTGAGAATCTGAAAAGAATATATCACTAAAAAGCTGAGCAACATATTTGTACTACATACATTTGTACCACAGTACTGTTGTGCAATTTGCGCAACATATAGCTGTAATGCATTTGTATTACAATGTTTATGTTTAATTTTGTTCATTTCAGTAACTGGCAAATCTGTCAAACAAATGTATCCGTCGAACAACAAAAGTGATAATAGTTATTAAACAAACTGCATGTTAAAATGTTCTTTTGTGGTGTTTCAGTTCTCTATCAAAATCTTTACAAACAATAATATCGCAGCTAGCATCTTCACTAATGTTTCTGAGTCTCACAGGTTTCATTAGACAATGTGCAGTATTCCCAATGAAACCTGTGTGTGAGAAGGGCGGGAGAAATATCAGACCACAGACCATTAGTATTCAGGTACTGTAGCGCCCTGCTGAACATCAGAGCCGGGTGATGTCATCCTTGTTGTCTAGACAGAGGAACACATCCCTGGCTTTTTCCATCCTGCTCTAATGTGAAAGCTTTTTGAAATAACAAGCCATGTCTATTTCTACAAGTGACTCCACTTGTAAATACCGTGGATGCTACGCAATGTTAGGTTACTGATGAATTTTATCCGTACAATGGAGATGAAACATGCCATTTTACACTTATTCTTTTCGTAAACTGGCACAGTACGGAAGATAGTGTAGAGCAGTGGTGGCTGGGCCTCCAGAAACTGAGGAGGCCGTATGTGTGCACGTGTTACTTCATGCCAGAGGGGGAGGGAGGAAGTGGGGGGTGAGAGAGCTGTATACAGCTGCTGCTGGTTGTGTTAAACGTTGTTGAGCATCAGAAACTTGATGTATAGACAGAATTGTATTTACTGACACGGATAAGTCTTAATTGAGAAAAATCGTTGGCTGACTGCACTTCTGTCAGGTTGTAGGTAGTTTTGTCTGCCACCACAAATGCTATACATATTCAACAGACCTTTCTCTAACCCTCTTGCTGAATTACAAGCAGGAGGGAATTTATGAAATTGCATGCATTGACTGTACTGTATATACAGACTGCAGTTCTGTGTGCAAGCTGCAAGGTTAAATGTCTAAGAACAGCTTTATATCTGAGATATTGTGGAGGGCTATGAAAGGTATGTTGCCTTGAGCATGTTTTCTTCACTCTGTCCTATTATTCAGTATGTTTTCTTTTTCCTGCTGAAGTAAAATGCACAAAATGCATTCATTCGTGCCTCATCTTACTTTGGGTGGCAGGACAGGGGCAGCAGAAAAGACATATCTGTCAGCGGTGGGGTGAGAGAATGTAGTCTCCTCTTTTTTTTTTTTTTTTTTTTACAACAATCTTACAACATTCCTCTGCAAATGCACTGCTACATTAAAGTACTTTCATGTATAAAGAATCCACCTGGTAAAATGGTATGAGGACTTTTTAACTTTGTACAGTACAGTGAACAAACCGAGTGATGAAATGGTTGCTTCCCGAAATCTCATTGGCTAATGAAGTTTATATTCTAAACCAACAAAATTAAAATATCAGCTTTCATATGCACAGGACCACATCACTAATCACACTTCAATGGTATAGCCCTATGTTACAGGTTTAAATGCAAATATATACACCACTGCCATATAGATATGAGGTTAAAAATATAGAATTATTAAAGTATTTATTGAAGATTTGTTAAGGCCAGGTAAGTCAAATGTCCCACCGCACCCATAGTGAAATATGTTTCTGTGAGAATATTTGTAACTATGACAATATTTATATTTCTGTCCTCTTGCTTGTGTAAACCTCCACTCAACAAATTCTCAAGTGGCTGAAAGAACAATTAGCATGCAATTTGTAAATTAGACATGTAATTACAGCCGAGACACCCACCCTTGAGGAATGGGTGTGTATTATGTGGAATCAATAATATTATTAATTCTGTTTAGCCTTACACCTTTAGTAATTACACCTTTAAAAACTCCCTGTACAGAGGTAGAGACATCCAATATGTTGCTTTTGGGATCACTCGAAGCAGCCCAGGATTAGGATGGCTGAAAGGTAAACAGGTGTATGAAGGCTTTAACATCCAAAGTATGTCCGATTGTTTAGAGGCAGGTCACAATACTTTGCCAGAGTTTTCTTTTTTAATAAGTGTGCCTGTATTATGGAAAAACAGGAAGAACCCATTCTGTGGGCTATTTTCATATCTGACACAGGGCAATGTCTGTATTTGCTGTATCCACAGTTCATGAGCCAATCATGAGTTCCTCTTATGTATATAATCCTTGAATTGAATTTAAATTACACCGTGAACAGAGACTGTGTGTATATAAAATATGCAGATATTGTATTATTTGACAAGTGTAATTTATATTATGCAGAAATGAAAGGCAAACTGAGTGGGAAATAACTTGAGGCTTAATGTATGAGAAGCAGTAACTAACTAAATATTATCATGATTTGATATAAGGAATGCAGCTTTTTTGAATAACATGGGGCTTTTCACTCAGCTCAGATTATGTGCATTTTTGGAATGAGGTTGACTTGGTGTCATATATTTATTAATGTGCTATATTAATGAAAAAAGGACAATATAACAAAGTGTTTACAGCTCTGAGTGAGCAAATTGTTTACATTGTTCAGATTTTATGTTTACCACGTGGCCTGTCCAAGGTTACCTCTAGCTTCCAAGGGATCAGATAATGGTCTCAATGGCCATTTTACAGAAACAAACAAAGCATAACAAAACAATTAGTACATAAATGAAAATTATTTTAAAATGGATGGTTCAAAATAAATGAATATACAGTAAGAACATGTATAGTTTATTATTACTTGTTCAATAATTATAGCTTTGACTTTTAATATTTTAAAAAGGCATTTGAGGTTGCTGTTGTGTACCCAACAGCTATTTACCTTGGATGTCTAATCATGGCTTGGAATTTAAATGTTCTGGGAAAAAACTAATTTGGAAGTGTACCCTTGAGGAAGGGTTTGATGCGCTCACCAGGTCAATGAGCTGTACAAGGTAGATTTGCACATGCTTACTCCATCCAACAAAATACAGTTTTCTGACTTTCACTTGCATAGCACCACCAAGCTTTGTGCTTGTCAATTTGTCAATAAACAGTGGAAATCACCAGTGTTTTAACAGAAACTGCAGCATTTAGAACAGCTACAAATTGTAATTTACAATTACATCCAATACATATTGTTATTACAATAACATTGGACCAGGCGACCTTCTTCCACTGCTCCAAGGTCCAGTTCCAACGCTTGTGTGCCCATTGTAGGCGCTTTCGACAGTGGACAGGGGTCATCATGGGCACTCTGACCGGTCTGCGGCTATGCAGCCCCATACGCAGCAGGGTGCAATGCGCTGTGTGTTGTGACACATTCCTCCCACATCCATCATTAAAATTTTCTGTGATTTGTGCCACAGTAGAACTTCTGTCGGTTCGGACCAGACGGGATAGCCTTCGTTGCCCTCGCACATCGATGAGCCCAACACCCTGTTGCCGGGTTGTGGTTTGTCCCTCCTCGGACCACTGCCATTAGGTACACGCCACTGATGACCAGGAGCACCCCACAAACCTTGCTGTTTCAGAGATGCTCTGACCCAGTCATCTGGCTACAATGATTTGGCCCTTGTCAAAGTTCCTCAGGTCTTTACTCCTGCCCATTTCTTCTGCATCCAACATGTTGACTACGAGAACTGGTTGTTCGCTTACCAGACCCAGACCTTGACACGTGCCCTTGTTTGGAGATGATCAACGTTATTCTGTTCACCTGTGAGTGGTCATGTTTTGGCTCATCAGTGTATACCTCATGTGTTACAGTGAGCGTGTTTATAATGGGGTTGCAGGCCTTTGAATTTCCAGAGCTAATGTTTTGTTTTGTTCTGTTTGATTAAAAAAAAATCCATTTTATAAACCATTAAGCACAAATTCAAATGAGACCACACATGCTGAAAACTTCTGCCTGATTAAAATGTTGATTACCTTTTTTTGTTTTGTTTTAATTACTTTTAGAGATGGGAGAGCTCCACTTTGGTGGAGTTGATATTTTTCCTTTTTATGGCTTAGTAGCATAAACAATACTGTTGACTTTTAGGATTAATGTAACAGATATTCATAATTTAGATTTAGATAATGCTATACATTCTTAATCCCAGTGTGGGAATTTGTAAGCCACTTTGGCCATGACATATGACACACATATGAAAAACATACTACTTAAGGCATAATGCATATTGTATTTAATTTTCTCAACATCTGACTCTAGAATACTTTTACAGCTTCATTCATGAAGATTAAGTATTTGTGGTTTCCTGTATGGAATGAATGATGAATTTTAACTGTTGGTATATCTATACCAGGAAGCCTGAACGACAATGAAGAGACCTGGGGATCACTCCTAGCCACCTACCTATTTTGAGAGTAACTTAAACCTTACACTGCCAAGATGCAGGACTACATGTCTCCTAGAAAACAGGTTTCAATTTTGCCCTGGTGCACCTATGTATGGTTAAAACACACAAGTCTTGGTACTTAAGTTGCCCGCTGAGTTCTCACTCAGGCTACACTGTGCAGAGGTAAGCTTGGAAACAGGGCAGAGAACTAAAAGTAATCTAGCAGGGAAAATTTGTTTTCCAGTTGAGAAAAAAAATCTTTCAGACCTATTCTGATAATCCCGAAGAAGGTTCTGCAGGTGCAAAGCATGCTCCAACTGAATAATAACAATATCCTCTCATCACACATTAAAACATACATGTGGTTATGATTAGCCGGCTCCCTTAAAAGCAATTTATCATTAGACTGTCTTTTATATTTCTCTCTGTAGTTGCGCATAAAACATTTTTCCATTCAGTCAGTACCAGTGAGTTCCCTAGCCATCACATTTGCCTGTTTTTTTTCTTGTGTTTGTGACTGTAACTACGATGGGGTGAAGTTTACCATTGGTGCATATTCAAGTCAAAACATTTCGAAGTGTGTGATGAGTTTGTGTGCTTGTTGTTGTGTAGGTATTCATAGTCTAGTTAGACACCAACAATGCAGTATGAAGGGAAATATTAATCAATTGGCTGCCTGTGTTTGAAAGGTATAATGTGAAAACTGTAACTTACCATGGTTTGCAGGTAAAGACATGCTAACAGAGTGCATGCTTATTTTGGCAGCGGCACCTCACTCTGGGTTCAGAATGGGGGGGGGGGGGGGGGGGGGTACTGATGATTCTTAAATACTTTAATTTGGGTGCTTTTTCTGTGTGATCTGGATATGGAATACGTAAACATTACTATATATTAGATCATTCACAAAGTAAAACATGTTTGCTGTGTTGTACCTCATGTGGATTAGTTCAGGGCAGGGTCTGATAAAGTAAGATTATTCAGATTAGCTGGTTAGCTGGTTTAGGGGAAGATTTGGATAGAGGCTAGTTTCTCTGCTAAGTACACTGGCTGCCTTGTGGCAATAGTGTCATCAGCCAGTAGGGCTTGCAGACAGCTGCAGATCTGCGTTATTGTTTTACTATGTTGTTTTTTTTGTGCTTTTTTTCCCCCCTTTTTTTGATGTGCCTCTGCTGTTTCACGCTTGCACTGTAAATACTGACCACTGTGACACCTTTGTACATGAAGCTCATCGTCTTTGGATGCCTTTGTCTGATGGCCTGCTCCTCCCTTTGCCCCCTACACAACATTACCTTCTTCACAGTGATTAAACAGGGCGGGGAGAGAGGGGAGACAAAATCTCTGCCTTTATTATGTTTTTAGCACAGTGACTGTGCTTGACACTTGTCTGGTGTGTTCAGAAGTATTGGATTACTGATATGTCAGGCTTATTCAAGACTTACGACAAATTAAAAGACAGCCGGATGTCAGGAGATGAGAGTGGTGGATACATTTCCGGATGTGTTGTTTCTGCCTGATATTAAAATTATATAATGCCACTTTAGCTAGAGAGGGGAAGATCACACTGAGCACAATTTCACGTTTACAAAAACGTTCAGGCTTTATAAATAAATAATACTTTTCAACTCAGAGTGGAAGCAAATAATTTATGTTACGGGATTAAACTAAATCACCAGCTTTATGTACCACGACAGCTGAAATTACACAGTTTTAATGATTATTGTTAAATATCTGCACAGCAGGGGACACTGAGGCCTGTTCCTGTGCTTGTTTTTCACATGTTTCTACGATTTTGCTTAATTGTTCAAGATAAAAATCTGCCACATCCAATTGAATTTATCATGTCTTTAGTTAATGTAAGTGGATAATAATTAGCCTTTCAAAGGGGATTATTTTGTAAGCCTGTAATTATTTTGCTGGCCTTAGATATTTCCCTCACAATGTATATGATAACAGTGTCCAGTGATATTGGTGTGCTCTTGAGTAGTATACTCTTTGGGATTAGAAAATGCTCTGTTTACATAAATTCTGTACCTAGTGTGGAGGTTAAAGAGTAATATCACTCCTAACCCCAAACTCAAACTGAGGCCTACGACATATCATGGAGGTATACCTCCATAACCCCAGCCTTGTAATGTCCCCAGACTTCAAACATCACAAACATTGTTGAACGCTGTGAGAGTAGCAAAGCATAGCAGCCCAAGAGTTCTAACATTTCTTCTGTTTTGATTTTGTTAAATGCTGCTGCCACAAACAGTATTTCAAATCATATTGCAGTACATTTACAGATGGAATGGTTTACTGGAAGTGAAATGGCAAGCACTTTTACTTTATTCCAGCTGCCAGGTTGTGCATTCTCTTACTGTTGTGTACATTTGCCCTGGCTTTGTTCTGATTATGCTTGTGAAAGCTATAGAAAATTCACTCCTTTATTACATGAGCATGTACAAATGTGCCCTGTAATGATTTTGCTTAATTGTGTCATGGAGTTAGATATGGTTCAGCAAAACTGCCTGATATAATTTTTTTTCTGGTCAGTATTGTCTGAAATGGAAGTGCATCCACTCAGTCTTCTAAGGATAACAGTGAGGATAACAGTTTTTGAAAATTGATTTTTGCTTTACATATCCGCATATTCTACAAAGAGTAATGTCTGCACAATGTAATGATTTGCAAAGTAATCGATCTATTGCAGAGTCGTAGTAAATACCCATTCATTCATTTCATGTGTAATTAATAAAAGAAAAACAATTTTGCTAGATAAATGCAGGTACAATAATAACTTATAATTATCCATCACTGTGTGTGCATGACTTCTTTGATACACAAGTATTTCACAAGTGGCAAATCTTGTAGTCTCATCACGAAAATGGTATGACTCCACACCCTATCATCCTGGCAGGATGTGGTTGGGAAGACATTCCGATTCCTGGGTCGTCTTCCCCAGTTCAGGGGTCAGATTTGCAAAATATTCCTTGCAAAACGGGAACAGAGAGTGTACGAGAGGGAAAAGGAAATGCTGTCAACCTTACTACCTTATACAGAACAAACGTTGCCTACATTTACTGATGGCATACACACTGATGTTGTCATTAGCCCTATGCACACTGCCCTGTTTTGGGACATTTTGGACTCCCTTCTGTAGACAGATTACTCATGTGAACTGTCCACACATGTCATATATCATTTTGTGCAAAAGTAATTTGAAAATGGTCCTGGGAGCCATAACCATGAGATGAGGAGTTTGATATACACCTTAATATGAGGTAAAATAGATGTGATAATAAATGAGCTTATATCTCAATTACATTACTGATAAAAAGAAACAATGCTTTCAATAATCAGCAGATTTGCTATTGCCTTTTATGTGGTCAGCTGAGAGATGTGCATCTGAATACAGTGGCCTTTGCTGTACACAATCTGAAGTTCTATGTCCTGCAATAACCAAGATATGAAATGGAGATGAATTGGAGCTCCTTTTGAAGTAAATGAGAGTCACTGGTGGCACAAAAATATGGGCAGAATTTACACTGCTATTTTGGAGCCAGTTCTATATTCACTGATGATGTATATGAAACATTGAAAGTGACAAGCCTTCTGTACCCTGCAAATTGAATGGGAAGTTTCTGTGTGGAAAAAGGATCAAGGTTGTTGGGGTTAAGAGATCTGCTGAAGTTGTTTAACAGACTGGAACCAGAGGCAAATGTCATAACCAAATTTTTTTCAGCAAGCTTTGATTTGCATTCTTCGGTAAGTCAACTGTAAAGAAAAGAACTGTTGATAAAAGTAGCATTTACATAATAAATAAAATCTTTTTGCCTACATGTGTAGCTTTTTGTGTCAGGGGCCACACTAGCGGTACTGGGGTTGCTAGGAGGTAGCTGAATTTATAGCATGTGGTAATGAATTTTTTAATAAATAAATAAAATGAAGACAGGTAGGATGCAATCGGCTTGCAGGCAGTGTATCTCTCTTGTTGAAGGCATTGTTCAATAGGCCACTGACAAGCTCCATCAAACAAACAACATTCATTCAGTAGCCAAATCACAGAAAAGTCACCACTAGAAACATATCCTGAGGATTTAGCAATGCACACTCTTCAGCTTGTTCAGGCACTGAGTAGCTTCATAAAAAACAAAAAACAGTCACCGTTCACTTGTAAACCAAATTTGAGAATAGCCTAATCATGACCGAAAACATTGCCTGTTACCAGGCTATGAATAGTGCACACTGTGCCTCTGCTTCATGACAATATTAACATGTGCAGTTTCAGTTTTGTATGCTGGAAAAGAAATATAATCATTTTCCAAAAGCTAGCACACCAAATATACATACTAATGCACACCAAAGTCATCCCACTCTCCCCCAGAAATGCTGTATGCACAAACAGATGCTACTGAACAGTGATGCTGACTCCATGATAGGCCTACTCATGCATTGAACATTTAAATGGTCATTTAGACCAGCAAATGGGCAAGACTGGTGTACTCGCCAGTCACTGAAGAAAGGTCCAACTGTGATACACAACAAAGTGGTCAGTCACATTGATGTTACCTAGTTCTTTGGTTCTTCTGTAACTGATCGCCAATATAGCCAGGTTGCTGGTTCAAGTGTACCCACTGCTGTTTTTGGTATCACAACAATGAAACAGTCTGTTTTCCATGTGTATAATGTTAGTCTTAGGTTACTAGGTAGGTACTTGCTAAAAATTATAACTCAACAGAAAATTCCTAAGCAGTCAACTGAGTGATGGGATGCTATGTTGTAGCTAAGTCTTTTCTAGAGGTAGCTATAGCATCCCTCTCCCCTCCCCCTGCCGCTGGGCTGTGTCTGTGTCTGTGTCCATGTCTATGTCTATATCTGTCTATCTAGAAAGTCTAAAGGGTAGCAGTAGTGTAGTGGTAAGGAGCAGGGCTCATAACCGAAAGGTTGCTGGTCCGATTCCATACTGGGGCACTGCTGCTGTACCCTTAACCCAGAATTGCTGTAAAAACTGTAACCTATGGAAGGTTCTGGCTCTGGAAAAGAACATCTACTAAAAGACAATAAGAGAATGTAATATGAACCTAAATATATTATGGTTTCTAACAGTGCATAAACACATGTGATTAATGTATGTGTTCTGGGATAAAGCAATGGTTGCAGAAATTGAAACAAGTTAACAGCAATAAAATAAGTTTTAACAGTTTAGAAATCCTATTTCTTTCTCCATTTCAACAAAGTCTCACAAGCAATCAAACAAGGGCACAGAAGAAAATAAGACCAACAAAAACAGATGACAACAGCAGTCTAGCAGTGAAAAGCAGCATATTTTACACAGGGAGGGGATGTCTGAGATAAAGCAGGAAGGAAGGTCCAAGCAGGTTCTACAGTGTTTGCACCTTATCTTGTAATTCTAGCTCACAGAAAGGAGAACATGGCTGACGAGGCAAGATTCAGGCTTGAGATTACAAACGTCATGACCTCACTGCATCGTTGTCCTTATTGGCTCTATGGCCTGCTGACAATTTTCTTGTATTGCTGTTTTACCCTTTCCAATCGCCTTCAACTTAATCCTTGTCAGATGTTGCGTCCCTTTCACTTTATCTGTATACATTTCTCTGTATGAATTAACACATTTTATAAAATACTGTGCTGGTCCTGTCCAAAGGTATTAAAACGGGAGAAAAGGCTGTTGTAAAAAAAAAAAAAGGCTTATGTGATTGCAAGTTTTCTCATTACATAAATCTGTCAGTGCTTGTAGCGGTGTGTGGTCCTCTGCTCCCAGCCCCCTTGGGAATGTGGCAGTGCAAATCGATTATTGTGCTTTATTGATTACATAATTCAGATTAGCTATTTTTGCCTCCATTGCACACAGTTTAAAACTGAAAGAATGGAAAAAATATACCCATACCGTGCAATCAGCAAGTGAGTCTTTAATTATTTAAGAACATAAGAAGTTTAATGATGTGAGTGGGCAAGAGTTTAGCTGTGGGCTCTGGCAAAGAGACTCGCTTACAACAGAGGGTGTCAGAGTGTTTATGCAACTGGGTCATTGTGCTGTACTTAACCTAAACCTGACAAACTTTACTAGGTGGTATTGAGTTGCATGAATTAGTCAAAACAATTAATTTGCTCTGCACACATAAACCTATACAAAATTATTTCTGTTTTTTATGAATAGCACATCCACATTACAGGGAAACACTCCTTGGCAGGATGTTTCCATGATACTTGTGAGAGAAACAATAAAGAATTAAATAATAATAAAGAATGCTTGAAGAAATGATAAGTGCACACACATTATGCTAAGTTCAATTTTTACTGCTATTGCACATTGTTCATTAGTGTTTTATCAAAGACTTTAGTTAATTAAAACTTGACTGTGGCATGGGAATGAATTCTTTAATCCTAATTTCAGTCTTATTTGGCCGTCAGATATATTGTAATACAGTACTTAAAATCTCACATATATAGCTAGTTTTGCCCAGGCATATTGCCACCATCAGCTAGAATCAATTGACAGATTTAATTAAGATATATACATTTATGCAATTATGCAATTCCCTGTGACTTTTTTATGGTGACAAATACTTATGGATTTAATTAGAGTAAAGTGTGTCAGATGAATATGCAGATGAATATTCTCACCCTATGAGCTATTATCATCTTATGTGTTTAAACCACACAGTCGATGTCAGAATTACAGACAAGTATAGAAATTCCTCACATATTCATCTTTGCCCCACCAATTTCACACTTTCATTGATCTGCGATAGTGTCAAAGTCATTAAACAGCTTCTGCATTTTAATGCATTCAAAAATGTCAATACAATACTGAAAACACCAAAAACAATAAATGCCTCTGAAAATGAAGCAACTAGGAAGAAAAGATATCTTGTGATTTTGGTATAGAAAAGAGCATAGTCACTTTTAAAATCAGCAGCTAATAGGAGGAAATTTATATATGCTGCTGAGAGTGTCTATGCCTGTCAGCAACAGAAAGTGCTGAGGAGCACAGAATGAACAGTTGGATCAAGCTGTTTTTAAATGGTTCATCCAAGTAGGTGGATGGGCCTGTACTGTAGCGTTAATACCGACAAGCCAAGATGCATCCGAAACATCACTGCAAGTACAATATAATGGAATTCATGCAATGTAGTTTCTGCTTGTTTTATTTTGTTAGATCAACTCTGATTGTAGCATGGAAGGTGGTGGAATTGAATATCTGTAAACAATTCCACAAACCGTATGTAAAATGTTGACTTGATCAACAACTGACGCAAATGCAGTCAAATCAGGAAAAAAAGGCAAACAATGTGTGTTTGTGTACTGTTCCCTTCCCTGCTCTGTTTCACACTGTTTATGTGTGTTTGTGTACTGTTCCCTTCCCTGCTCTGTTTCACACTGTTTGTGTGTTTGTGTACTGTTCCCTTCCCTGCTCTGTTTCACACTGTTTGTGTGTTTGTGTACTGTTCCCTTCCCTGCTCTGTTTCACACTGTTTATGTGTGTTTGTGTACTGTTCCCTTCCCTGCTCTGTTTCACACTGTTTATGTGTGTTTGTGTACTGTTCCCTTCCCTGCGCTGTTTCACACTGTTTATGTGTGTTTGTGTACTGTTCCCCTCCCTGCTCTGTTTCACACTGTTTATGTGTGTTTGTGTACTGTTCCCTTCCCTGCTCTGTTTCACACTGTTTATGTGTGTTTGTGTACTGTTCCCCTCCCTGCTCTGTTTCACACTGTTTATGTGTGTTTGTGTACTGTTCCCTTCCCTACACTGTTTATGTGTGTTTGTGTACTGTTCCCTTCCCTACGCTGTTTATGTGTGTTTGTGTACTGTTCCCTTCCCTGCGCTGTTTCACACTGTTTATGTGTGTTTGTGTACTGTTCCCTTCCCTGCTCTGTTTCACACTGTTTGTGTGTTTGTGTACTGTTCCCTTCCCTACACTGTTTATGTGTGTTTGTGTACTGTTCCCTTCCCTACACTGTTTATGTGTGTTTGTGTACTGTTCCCTTGCCTGCAATGTTTCCAATTGCTGTTGTGTGTTTGGCAGCACAGTGCTGGAAATTTGAAATTCTGACAGATAAGTTGCTCCCATGTCACCCTGCCAAACAGTGCAAGCTATATTACTGGGCATAGAAATACAAGAGAGATTCGTCATGAGTTAAAAAGCAGGTATGGGGGAACATCATATTTAACTCTTGAGTGGCAATCATACAGTGAATTTAGAAACCAATGTCTACACACCATAGTTCCACATACAGTGATGAAAATAAAACAATCACACAGTTAAGTTATTTTCCAAGCCAAAGCTCTTTATTTAATAGCTAACAGCTGGATAACATTTTGACCTTTGACCCTGGAGGTGGAGGTGGTAGTGACACTGAGTTTTGTAGCCTTCCAGCAAAAGTACATAGAAATGATGGGGAGGAGCAAAGCACCACAGTCCTGATGTTGGATGTCTAGAACTGGAACAGCTTGGCCAGGCACTGTGTATGACTCATGAGATGGGTAAACAGTTGAGTAAAATGGATTGATGTGCTATGGATTTCAGCAGTGGATGGTGTTGGGGGGGCAGCAGGTGGCGGGACACTGTGTGAAACCTACTCGTTTCTGAGACTGATGGCTAAATAAACTCGCATCAATCAATAGTACAAGGGGGCATATCATTTTATTTTGCAACCTTCTAAATATTCATGTTTTTAGAGAGCCGGTTCCAAAAACGGAGATATCAACAACTAAATCCAAAATACTCACAGGTATAAACAGAGGAATTTCTATACACCCCTTGAGTTAATCAAGTTAGCATGTGTGTATACAAATTAGCAAATCAGTCAGATAACCATAAATGCATCATCACCCTGTATCGCAGCGCACGGGTCAGGGTATCTGTGTCTGCACAAGGCTTGGATCAGCAGGTCCGTGTCTGCATGGACTGAAGCCGCTTCTACAGTCTCTGCGTTATTACTCAGAAGGGACTTCTCTTATTGCTAGACAGCCATCTGTCCCTCCTACAAAGCCCATATATACCTGTCGACCTCCAGGCCCTCTCTGTCACTTCTGAGACAAAATCCACAGTGCAATAACTGGATGTGCCCACAGGACCTGAGGGAGCACTGTGGAGTAGCAGCTGCATCACAGACAGCATCAGAGGTAGATGGATGAGCACCCTGCTCATCATCCCTGTCCTGCGCATTATTACCTGTGCCCAGTTTTCATCAGCACTTAAACATGCTTCTAGTTTTGTTGCTTTTCTTGTGAGCCTGTGTCACAGGTTAGCGGAATCTCCTGGAACCCCCTTCAACCTCAGCCCTCAGAGACACAAAAGCAGGTAAATTATGACATAATTCAACTTTATTTTATACGCTGCATAAAAGTCAGTGGTTGAACATGCACACTCACCTAAGGTAATGCTCTTTGCTTTTACTCCCTGTACAGCCCACACTCTCCACCCCAGCAAAAAGGAATTCCCGCTACTCTCTCACGAAGTAGATATCTGCACAGTAATTAGCTTCACACCTGCAATTCACACATTGTCAAAGCAAGCTTTTGGTATTACCAAAGAGGAATGTTTTTGTCAGATGATATGGTCATACCCCTGACACATTGTATTGGTATATGACCACAGCTGCCAAATACAACAAATATGGAAACAGGTGGTAACTACATTTATTTTCAGGTGCTTTGATTACCAGTCGTATTTCAATTTTCAACTCATTTATTACTATATAACAAACCAGTGATTGCATGCATTTTTTTTCTCTTTCTGTTGTAGCCGTGGCTGCATTCCTGTGTCCTCAGAGCACATTTTTTGCTTCAGCTGGGGTTGTGCAAGTGTCTGAATGATCTGTCATCTGCCTTCATTTTGCCACAGTGGCACATGGCTAAATTGATTTGTTGTATCCATTTGACAAAAACATTATAGACCATCATCTGCTGAGAATGGCTGAAAGAAAGCATCCCTGTGAGCAGTTGAGGCTGAGATAGAAATCCGATAAGAAGAAAAATGGCTTTGTCCATAGACACCACATGACCCATTGATGGGGAAGTGGAGTGTCAGTTCCATGGTTGGAATGGAGCAAGATTTACTAGTAGATGTGGTACAATAAGCGTTAATTAAAGCTGCAAAGTTGTCTCTCACTGGTTTGTCTTTGGATGTTATTTGGTGGCATGTGCCACTACCTTTTTTTTTACTCTTGGATTTTTTAGGGTTTTTGTAGTCTTGGATCTTGTGTTTTCACATCAGCTGTTCTGGTGAAAAGGAGAAAAAGAAAATCATATAACCAAGTGAATTGCAATGTTATTCTGTAGTATGTTGCTTTTATGTTGTTTATTATTTAGATTTTGTGATACAATATATTCTGAATACTGAATGCTCCCAGTAGCTACCTCAGTCAGAATTAAAACTAGGCATATCTGAAGGAATCTTCTACTAATAAACATGACAATATTTCAAAGTATGGCTACAATGATGATTAAAATGCCATGCTTACCCCAAAGAATTATGCCAAAGTGCAATGCCAACGGAAATGCACTGAAATTGATTTGGATAATTGCAGTCTATTGTATCTCACTAAATAGGTTTATTGTGCAAAGCCCCTAACATCCATTTCTTTTGGTCCCATCTGAACAGTGAAGCCCTTATCCATAAGTCCATTTTAATTGTATTTCTAAATTTGCTAAATGTATTGGGGAAAGGTTCCTGGTGAAAATTACTGGCACAATATACTTTATCTTTGTCAATCATCTACACTCTATACTACTGTTTCACATTCCTAAGGATCTATTTAAATTCATTTTGAAATGTCATTTATATTCTAGTCTTAATCCATCAATGTGCTACTGAGGCAATTTGGTTCAGGTGCCTTGTCCAAGGGCACAATGGCAGTGCCCCACCTGGGAACCAGCAACCTTTGAGTTATGACCCTTGCTCCTTACTAGTACTTCATGCTCCTGGCCTAAATGTAGTCTAAGCACCATGAAGAAGTATTAGTCCAATATACAGAAAAATAAATGTAATGGTTCAGATGTAATGATTCTGAAACCACAACAGACATCATAATTACAACATGTAGAACCATCTATTGTGATTATAAAGGCTGGTCAGACTATATACAAAATATGCATTTCTAAAGCTTTCATGAAGCATTTATTTAATAAAAATATTTTATAACACCTTTGTTTAATTGACACAGCACTTGATGTCCCTTGAAATAAAATCAAAATCCCCATATCCCTGCTTATGAATAATTAAAGCGCGACCAAATAGCCTTACAATCAAATACAGTTAAAAGATATATATACAGTTGAAACAAAACAAATGACAAGTGTATCAACACTTAAGTGAGGTGTGTGACCTATGTGACCATGACCTCTCATTTATATATTTTACTTGTTAAAATGTTGGGACTTGCTATGGTTCATTTGTTGATTTTTCCACCTGATTGCTTGAATGTTGCATTTGTGGCACAGTTTATTGTGCATTTTACCGAGGTTAACAAAACAGGCCCAAAAGAGCAAGACAGTATTTTCAGTACTTTCTGGACCACAAGTTTGGATGTGGCCCTGAAAACAAATTGAGAAAAGCCTATAGGTCTGAGCAAAACCAAGTCTCAGGGGCTTATCTGGGAAATGCTATCCTTCACATCCAAAGTATGAATATGAAGATGTCACTAAAATGCATGAGGCATGTTCATAAAAAAGTTTTTGTGCATCATAATAATAATGCTTACACATAACAATTGATAATATTTTTTTCAATTTTAAAGCACTAATGCATTTCATGTTCATCATAGCAGAATGTTCTATGCAAAGTAAGAAAAAAAAAAACAGGTTACATTTTATTCCACATTACCTCCAGGCCAACCACTAGGGAAATCTATTCAAAAAAATAACTTTTGGAGGGAAATTGGGTGACATTTTGCTCTATAGAGTCAGCAAATCTATTCACTGTTCTAAAGATCCATTATGTTCATTCAACTGAGATTATCAATTGTCTCAAATGTGTTTGTTTCTTTTGCAGTGAATTTATAGAAGATTACCGTTAAGAGACGTCAAGTGGAGATGGAAGTAAAACTTAAATAGACTTGAATAAATGTGCCCAGTAAGAACTAAAACCAGAATGCATAGTGGTATCAGTGGATCTTATATAAAATCTTACACATATAGTGGCTACTTATTGAGTAGCAAAAAAACTATGAAATTAGCACATCATGCAGACCCTACTTCAGGGCTCTTCAACTTCGGTCCTCAAGGACTGCAGTCCAGCAGGCGTTTATATCTCTTGAAAAGTTCCAAGTGAATTCAGCTAATCAAGTAATTGATTTAATTAAGGCCCATAATGAAATCTTGACACCCTAAGGCCTTAAAGGACCTGATTTGAAGAGCCCTGGTCTACCTTGTGTGGAAAGGACATGAATTACCCACAGTTCATGTAAAAAAAAAAGAATATTACTCTTATAAACCATTAGAATATTATTCTTATAAATTCCGTGTGTCATTTGCTAAGTAAAATAGGTCTTTCAGCTATCATAGCCTTTCTGGGAGAAAATGAATTTACAGAATATTCTACCTATTGACCACAGTGTACAGAGCCCTTCCACAGAAGTACAGATGTATAGAAGTAACTATACTAAATAAATGATATACTAAATAATTGTATTACATAATAACTAACACTCACACTATTTACAGCACTTTGAATTCACTTCACAATAAAAACAAGTTTTGAATCCTCACAGGTTTTCTTTTTTTTTTTTTTGGTTTTGACATCTCCAATCAGTGATGACTAACATTGAAATAATGTTTTGAAACATAACATGGTATACACCGGTCTAGATGGGCCGAGCTGGTTTGGTTTTTATGCCACCCTGCAGCATAAAATAGTGAAGTGCATAATCAGGGGTACATTTCAATCACTACTGCTGGAGCATAGCATAACATGATGTAATTGACATTGTAGAGTCACAAATGTGGATGAGGCTTAGGCATGGTCATACTGAAAGAGAGACGATCATTATAAAAAAATGGAGCGATCATACAATGGGGATTGTGAACATGTTGGTGTGAACATGGCCCCATGAAAGTCAGGCTGAACAGGGGGAACACTGAGTCGTGAAATTGCATTAGTATCCCTTCAGATCATGTTCCCTCATCCAAGCAGTAGGCCATCTATCTGATTTCTCATAACCTCCTTATTGCCGTCGGCCACATTTCTGGCCCCAAGCAGATTAAGACATAACTCATTCTATGGTCTTGCCTCACACAATTCCAGGTAGCATGTCTGCTTTTTTTTCCAGAATTGTTTTACCCTTGTACCTGCTTTCAGTTAGAAGAAAACACATGTTTGCAATTAGATTTCATAACAAATAGTTTTTGTTTCTTAAAAAAAAAAAATACATGCTGGAAAGTGAAGATATTGGAATGTCTTGAAGATACTGAAAACAGCACATGAGACTTGACTGTAGGTGTGCAATAACTGTACACTGCCATTTAGCAGTGAGGACAAGATTTCCGATGCAGTAAATAATCACACTCTGCTTGACAATGAATTTTTAAAAATGATACTAACCGGCTATTTATTCTGAGATTAGACACTTCAATTTAAACAAGTAAGTGTTCTGCTAATATAATCATTATAAAACGATTATGAAGTTGTGCTGGTATTAGCACTGCCGCCTAGCAATTGCCACCTAATATATAATTTACATATTAAAATAACTTTGTGTAATCAAAACTTATCCTGAAATTGTTTTTAATATGAATTAACTGTTTCATAAAAGCTGATTTGTGTCATGCTTAACAGCACCTCTTTTAACTGAGATTATATTCATGATATACGAGGATGTCTCGGGCCTTATTGCTGAATGATACAGAATTTAGAGGACAGCTACACAAAAAGCAAACTGACAGAAGACATTTTTTACAGCATTAGCAAATAATTAACTACACATTTCATGACTAATTATGAAAATGTTTTTAATTGGAGTTTTTAATTAAATATTTAGTTGGAGCCACAGATGGCATTTTTGACTGTGGTATATTTAAGTTTTACTTACAGTAGTATTAGTGGAGGACAGCTGAGCATTTTAGGATGTCAGACTAAAAAAAAGCCCTCATGTGTCAAGGTATTCCAAAAGTGTAAGGGAATAGTGAATTGAATACTAAGAAAACATCAACGATCATAAGTCATATTAGTCTGAATGTCAAAACATTGACATGTAATTAACACATACGAACATCAGATGTAAATTCCTTATATTAGTTAAATAACATTACATTTCAGAAGTTATTTTGACAAGTAACCACTACATAAGAGGAGGAGAAGTAAGTGGAATAGTTACCTCCAGCCTTCAAAATTGATGTGATGTAAGATGTGACACATCTTAATTTCAATTCTGATTGCTCTGTTCTTTTCTCAAGCAAACTCTATTACTGAGATAAATCTTTGGACTTGCTCAGAACTCAAAACTTCAATTTGCACTGGATTCATGTTACCAAAGAGTGTTTGAGTTTGACAGAATTATTTTTATGGCTCAGAATAAGTCACTGAAAAGGTTGATTCAATCTCATATGTCGGTAATTTTTCAGAATTCTGTAAAAAGAACATATACTTTTGTATTAGTCATATGCAAAGAGGAGTTTCAATGACTTACATATATTCTTGAGATACATTATTATATATTGTTGCTAATGCAGTCAAAGTGACTGATGTCAGGCTCTAATTTGGTAGGTTGTAATTTTTTCTGTCAAAGATGATGTGGTTTTATAACTTACTACATGCAGTTTATAATGAATCCAGTTCAAAACGGAGTAAGGCTGTATATCATCCAGCTATATGACTGTTTAAAGCCTGAGTGTTGTCCAAAGTCCAGTGTTCTTTTCAGACTGCAAATCTGCAACTCCAGCCTCATTGTTTGTGTTATACTTCCTTTCTGTGTCCTGAGTTTAGTAGTATTTTCATGTCAGGGTCAGCAAATTATTGCCACTGCTATAGATCATTTTAATGGGCTTTACGCTAGCAGTGCAAATGTTATACTGCAGAGATTGTCAGACACAGGTATTGTAACATAACAATAGGGATGCATAATGTTTCTTTACTTGCGCTGCATAAAGCGAGTGTCAGTTCACAACATGAAATATTCATACAGTGTGGTTGTTTTCCCTCACACAAATGAAAGCACTCACTGTCTCAGAAAGGAACCAAACATGCTACTGGACCTCACATTACCCTTTGCAACACATGGACCGGAATATCTTGACAAAGCCAAAAATCCCAGAACAGGTTAATTCATATTCATGATTCATAAATACTGTATGTGCATTTAACCAACATGGTACAGCATACGTTTTTGCCTTATTTTATAAATATAAGGGACTTATCTTGTTTGGCTTGGTTTTATGAAGGATTACCAAAAAAATATAAATGCTTTGTGGGTAGGTAATCATTTCTTTTAGCATTGCCTGGAACATATACATTGCTAAAGATATCCATCTTTAACTGGTCTCAACACTACACTCTGTATATTACTATCAATGACTGTGGCAAAGGTCAGAGGATGATTTAATCTCAAAAAAGCTCATCAACACACAGAGTAATTTCTAGCTTATGATGATTCTTGTGAGGGGACTCAAATAAATTCACCTCATCTTTTCTCATGACAGGTAGGCTGCTGATAGCACTGGCACATTTTCATGTCACAGAATGCTTTTTTTTGATAAGAGTTCATACAGCTGCAGATACCAAACATGCAAGTGTGAGGCCTGGAATTTTATTGTGTAAATTTTCTTTTTAAATGTAAATTGCTTGTCTTGACCTTCAGGGCTGTTATGGCATGATGCTTGTGTATATGTGTGTGTTTATATCTACTCCCTTGAATAGGAATCTTATACATGTGAACCAGTGGTTATTAAGAAACAGCATGCAGAGATATATACCATTTCAAAATATTTTGTTTATTGCCTAAAATTAGAGGTGATAGAAACATCAATTGCTGTTACTTTAAAGCAACCTATCAGTGTGTCTGCCAGTATCAACTGCAATTCTTGACTCCACTTTGACATAAGTTTAACAATATATTACTACACAAAGTAAATATGCTTAAAAATACAGTGTGCTCTGCTTACTGGAGTCATGCGTGTCTAATATGACTTGATTCTCATATGTGGTTGACTCAAAGTGACAACTAAAGTCACTAAATACAGTAGATGTATGTATATTTTAAACAAATAGGCTTTTTTGGATTCTTCTGACACATATGCTTGTCTATCACTATTTTTTCATACTACAGTATGAAAGTCCCACACTGCATCAGTAGATTCTGAATAAAGGACGGGTGCTCAATTGAGTGTAGGGGGCCACAGCTTGTCTACCCACAATTTGTTCCACTGCTGTGTACTTGCAGTCATTGCTGGCAGGTGACATGACCAGTTTTGATCTCCAGCTGTAAGGCTCAGCATGTGCTCAGAGAAAGTGCCTCAGTTGTCTGAGCCACTCAGTAATTTAGTTTTTTTTCTCTTATTATGCATCAAGAAGACCACAACCTGTAGTGCAGGGCACATGCCACTTTGTTCACAGCATTAATACAATGTATAAATGAATTGCTGTAACTGACAAACCAGTTATACTTGGTTACATATTATATATCACATTTAGCTGTTAGCTTTGTTTTTGCCTCTTCTGCCCTTTTACATTACAAATGGCAAATCCAAAATATGGTTTTTTAAGGGCTGCGGTCTGTTTCATATTAGCTGCTTTTACATGAATATACTGAATATACAGTAGTGTTGCTTATTTGTTCATCTAGCTTGTTAGACCAAAAAAAGTTGACAAAATTTTGAAAAATACTGTATGAGAGCTGACATGAATGATGATGGCATTGTTGTCAAGCACACTATGCAAGTACAGAAAATATTGTACTTAATCAACAAATTCACATGCAGTACTGTTATAGCAGTGCATTATGGCAATAAAATGTAAATTTAATTAGGTTTCATTATTTAACTATACAATGCATGAATAAGCACAATGAAAATAATCTTATATTTTCAAAATAATGGCGCCATCAGATAATATGATGGAGACTCATTAAAATCATAATCTTAATATTACATTTTGTTATGCTTCTCAGAGGTGATACTAAGCAAGTTACACTGTAGTTTAAATTGTGTATCTTAGTTAAAAAAAAAAAAAAAAACATGCAGTTGTAATAAATTTTTAAACTCATGTCATGGCTGCTCATGCATTACAAATGATGCCATGGCTCAGAGAGAGTCATAGCTCTGCATGATTCAATCACAGTGAGGTGTTACACAGCCTCTTCTCTGGGGGTCGGTCAGCTTCCCCAACTAGAAATCAGGCATTGAACTTTAAGTCACTTCAAATTTGATAGACTGGTGCCTCAGCTAGTCACCAGGTGTCAGACTATTGAGTGAATCACAAGAATCAATTTGGGATACAATTCACCTTCATAAGGTATTCATGTAGCATACATACTCCTCCCGTGGTCTTGACATTACATTTTATAAAGCATTTGTAAGCTGTTGCAGTGCTACATGAAGGCTGGCAGAGTGATATAGTGTGTTTTATGTGAAAGATGAAAAATTGTATGAGAAAATAAGCCCTACCTCATTCTGTCAGCCATCATAGATCACTTCACTAGCCCCCCCCCCCCCAAAGAGGAGGTCACCACCACACATTTCATGACCACATTTCTAAGATCAGCGGACTGTTTATTATGAATTTCCTGACTGGAATATGCACCTTACAATTAACTTTCTCTCACACATACACTATGCATCCAGCATTTTCTGTACTTGCCTCTCTAAAAATGTTAAAAAAAGAATATTGCATAACTTTACGTAAAATACAGTTCACACAGAGGTGCATTTTCCCTTACTTTTCTGTTTGTTTCTGATTTACCTAATGCTCAGGAGTTACCATGGAAGAAGTTTTCATGGCATTTTTATTCCCGCCCATGCCCAAGTATAAAGAAATGATGACAATGCCACACAATGGGGTGAAATCTGTTTCCACCAACCAGATACATGATTCACCTGGACCCTAACAGGGCAGGGTAACAGCTGAAGAGATGTTATACCTTACCTTGTTCAAAGGTTATGTGAAAGCTGCATTTTCCATAAGGCTTAGAATGGTATATCCTTTTCATAATCATTAAAAATTTTGTAAAAAGATGAAATTTGGTGGCCCGTTATACAATCTGTATGTCATTGTATGCTGAATGACTATGAATAATATTAAGATGTCTTGCATATGTGTGTATGTATGTATAATGTCTTCAAAGCTTATAATGCATTATATATGTTTATGTAAAAAAAAAATAAATGGAATTCAATGTCTGAATAATACAAAATAAACACATTGATAGCACAGGTAGTAGCTAAAAATGTGTTTTATCCTTATTTTACAAGCACTGACAATTTGTTTTTGTGTCTATTGTTGGTAACCTTGTAATCAAATGTTCAGCTTTGTTGCTCCGCTATCACAAGAGACAATTACCAACTCCACTATGTTTGCTGGCATTTATTAAAGGGGGAAGAGGGATTTTGTCTTTCTTTTGTGTTCGAAAAACAACACGGTAATTTGATTAATTGGCATAATCAAACTGCATGCAAAATCCAATGCTTTGCATTTGTGTTGCTCCAAATTACAGGATAGCAAGCTGTTGAACCACAACTGGAAGCAATTGAACTGCAGTCTGTATAACAAAAAACTGTTCAAAGCCAGGAGTTTCTTCATTTGGGTATTCTGTTACTTCATTCCAAACACTGTTGACCAAGCTTCAGAATGTTGTGAATGAAAAAAGAATTAAAAAGCCTGTGAAGATGCATTCCCTCTTTTGTTTTTTTCTTTCTTTCCTCCAATTAAGTAAAAACAGTTCACACTTGGAAATGACTATAAGGGAAGAGAGGTTTTCAGTAGGAGTGCTTCTGCAGTGGAACTAGATTAGAAATGCCAAACAGTGTTAAGTTGAGAACAAGGAAACAAGCAGCTACACAGCTACTTTGCTCCAAGATGCATGGCAGATTGAGAGACCAGTCAGTTTTAAAATGCATGTATATCATAATATTCTGTGTGTAATTTTTTTTCATGTACATGTATACACACAGGCACTTTAATATGTTTGACATGAAAATTTTAGTATGTGTGTAAGAAACGGAAAGGTTCCCGGCCTAGTCTTTTTTTTATATTTTATGATAGAAACAGGGAGTTCTAAAGCCCTTGAGCAGAGCTGGCTCTTGTCTAAGCCCTGCTGAGTGTGCGCTACATTGTACATGTCCAGGAAATCATTTCAGATAACTCTACCTGGACACCAAGGGCCTAGCATATTGTGTCATGTGGGGAGAGTCTGTTAATTTACTCTTCTTGAAGACAATGACCACTGAAGAATAAAATAAGACAAAAATAAGTACACATGGAATATTATCAGTAATGTGCATGTGAAGTTCAGTGGTAAACCATCCAATTGTTAGTTTATCAAATCATGCATTGGGATTGCTCATTCATAATAAGAAGATGGTACTGAAAATGGTGGTACTGGCTGAAAATTAACCAACTGAACTAAGTACTAAGCAATGATTTATCTTCAAGACAGATTTAATTTACACCAAAATGTCCACATGTGGCTAATTTTGGACTAAATAAAAAGTATCCACGGCATTGGGCTAACGCAGTGCTGCCCACCGATTACAGGGTATGTGGTGATCTGAAAGTTCCAGAGATGACTTTCAATCAGGAACTTAAACAATCTGTGCCCCCCCATCAAATCCATGACTCAGAATAGACAGAGGAGAAACTAGTGGATCTCCAGTAGACGCAACAAGTCCAGCAATACAAGCCAGTCACGTTATGGAAACTGTAAAACATACATTAAGCTAGTGCAGTTCTTTCCCTCCTTTCCTTTTTATGTGCTAAGTCATATTTCATGTTAACTGGGTACAACAAATGAAATGCTGCCTTTTTTCTGTATTCACACATTTTCTGTTGAGATTGTTCGTGTTGTTCCAGCAGGGTTTCAATTTATTAGAGACCGAGAGCTTGAGCTGTTCGTATTTGGCTGACATGACTTTACGGTAATGATTAAATAATTATTTCTCACCTCGCCCCAAAACATCCCAGCGCTGGCTTATCTCACAGCGACCAATACGCACTGTCAGAGCTCTGATGAAGTGCTCACAGCCCAGGGCTGCCTGAGATGATGAGTTTAAAAGGGGGACTGATGCATAATTTAACACTGCAGCTCCTCTCTGCGCCGTGATCCTGGGCTGGAGGAGAGTCGGTGATTTATAATGCTGGGGCCGTGCCAGCTCCACCCAAACAGCAGGCTTCTCTCAGGGAGGCAACAACAACTGCGGCAAATGGCTGCTTGGCCTGACGACTGTGCGCCTCCACCACCATCTCCATCTCCTGAGTCCCCATGCTCCCCCATGCAATTGAACTGCCCCCTTTTCAGTTCTTTCCGGCCTATCCGTAATTTAAATATCGATCCGATTGTGTTTACACAATGCAGCTGTCATACCACCATCGTATACCTCGCTCACTCTAGCAGTCTGATAAAAGATTTCCTTCTGAGACTGGCTACATTTGCGAAAAGCAATGATTTCATTACTCTCTGAACAAGAGGGGTAGTCTCCTATTAAACAACAGCAAACTAAAATTAACATAGCTCTACTGGGATGGCAGATATGCCATCTGCTAAGTTACACAACTGAGTATTAAGCCCTTTCCAGAGCCCTTACCATGAGTATACATCATGGCCCTGATTTCTGGGACCATTTACTTCTGTACCATCTAACCTCGTTTAAACACAAATAATTCAAAAGAATACAGCTTCTTACTGCCACATAATAAAGATCCAAACCTGAACCATTTTGTGCTTCTTCCTGTACTGCTACTTTATCGTTATTTACCTGTGGCATGACATCATTGTAAAAACTTGCGTGCTTTTGCGATTGCACTTTTATTTTCACCATCAGTACCCCCGTATTCTCCCAAAAACAACATGCTCAGCTAACTGTAAAAAGACACCAATGACACTCTCCTGGTACACATTCTGTCCCACTAATTTGACCTATTTTCAATTATGTCTTTAGTGACATGCTTTGTACATATGAGTGATTACATCACCGTTACATTAGTGGCCAGTGACCACGGAGAGTTCATGTGTTTTCTTTTGTGACAACAGTCAACAAAAGATAAAAGGGAACACCTATGTGTGTCTTTGCTACTTGATTTTCTGTCTTTCAGAATGGCACACGCTTTTCAATTGCTTCTTATCATATGTTGCACAAGCAACATATGCAATGATCTAGCAATGATTAGGTATCAAACTTTAAGTCTGCATTTATACCAGTGAACAGAAAGTTAATGTTAACAGAAAGATCTAGTACTTTGCTGTCTGTGATTATTTCTGAGATGTTTTGCCTATTTTCCACTAACATTTTGAGTTTAGTTTTAAATATCAGAAATATAGCAACAGCTATAAATGTATTTTAGGGAAAACTATAATGTATTGGTATGCTACAATGAAAACTGAACTTAGGCAAACACCACACCAATAGCTATGTACTGAAAGCGAATCAAAGTAATACAGATGTTTTTTTAAAGTTATTTTAAAGTTAAATTTGGTACAGACCATGTATGTGTGTGCCAGCAAATGAACTCATTCCCTCTTCAATAACTGCAATTTTCTGGCACAAGTGCCCTCATACTGATAATCTGTATATTATGGTAACAATTACAAGGTAGAATACTTTCACCTGTGGCCTTATCTGTCTATGATGTTTGTGACTCTCGGTTCCCTCTGACATTAAAGTGAGGAAAAGTTTCATCAGAGTACATGTGTACTGTAGAGAGATGTTACAGAGCAAAGTCCTCAAAAAGGGCACCTTGATGCCTTGTGTTTCAATTTTCAGATGTTTGTTGCTGAAAATATTGATTTACAAGCAGATCTTAGACAGAGATTTCTATCATAGCCAGCAGGATCAAAAATGACAATACTCTTTATCTTCAATTCAATCCCTGTGGCAGAAATAAAACCTACCTGTCTCACTGTGATGGCTTCAGTACAGGTTTTATTGCAGGAAGGTAAAACAGAACAATGTCTAGCATGTTTTTACTAAGACCAGTTCTTCTGTTTTGCTCAGGTGGTATGTAACATATTTTAACAACACATATAGACTATGACTGGAGGTACAGTGTAACTTGTAGTGTATGCCTATAGAAAAGTAAATCGTCAGTGAAGACACCTTGCCATTTGCACATGAGCAGTGAAGTTGCATTATGATAGCAATCAACCTGGACTATTTCCATAAAATCATCCAGCTATATAAATAGATTGTATGTGAAATTCAGGGGAAATTTGCTGGCATGCCTCAGGTAAAAGTAGATACATTCCATAAGGTTATGACAAATTTTGTTACTGTAGATATTGGTAACATCCCATATAAAGGGATGTGATCCGGGGCATAGTGAATGGGGATGATGAGTAAAATATCATTAACTACTAAAGACATAAAATCATATGTTCGTTATGAGGGGAGATGAATGCAGCCCTCAGTACACTCGCACACAACCAACAGTTATTTTTAAAACACACTGCAACTTACACACTGCGTTACAGTGGAGTAGGCACTGATTGGAGGATAGATGCTACTCCACTAACGTCATTCAAACAACTAGCAGGAGCCTGGCTGTGAGTTGTGTGTGGTGAGACTAGAGGCACCTGGCTGACCTACCTGCCCGTCTCCTCGATGGAACAAAGCCAGTTTGTCCTGCCACAGTGGGCTCCCAGTCGTCGTCATCTAATGACACGGATGGGATTGCACTCTGGCCACAGAGCTCAGCTTGCATTCAAAGCGTGTGTCTCATTGACATTAATATTTTGCTTGAAGCCAGAGGTGTATTCAGGATCACTTTAGTGCCAACTATTAGTATTTCTAGCACGCTGCATTGGAGTCTCCTTTTCTTCTTGATTTTAAAATGGTTTTCAATTTTGGACGTGTTGATCCATAAGAAGGCATCACCTCACTTTTCAGTTTACTGATTCTACCCTCCACCTCTTCTGCATTTATTTTCATCTAGAAAAACTGATTTACATTTCTCTGTTTGTCCAGGATGGTCACTTGCAGTTGGATGGCCAGTTGGATGCCACAGTTACTTAATCGCTGAAATGGTAAAAGAAGAGATGAGCTAAGAACCCTTTATTTAAAAGCAAGGTCTGCAAGCCACTTCACAGGCTGGCTTTTAGTATTGTATGAACAAATAACATTTGTTTTCTTCTAAAAAAAGCAAGGGAATTTGCATTCTGTTTCAGTGATTTCTTGTGATTTCTGCAGCTTTTTAACAAGCATATATACAGTTTCTTTTTTTTAAGTTACACCTTTCACCTTAAGTTTCACCTTTCCTAAAAGAGGTTTAAGCTGTTATGTGTAAGGCCATCTACCAAACAAACTAACATTCATCAAGCCCTGACAGTGGCCTAATACACACAAATGACTGTTTGTTCTAATGGATTCTTATGAAAGACAAGTGTCAGCACAGTTCGTAATGTTGCAATACATGTCTATACGTTGGCACTGTCTAGTTTTGCGCTTTATCATCTGAATCATTATTTATTTTCAGCATTGTTTGCCACACCCAAAACAAGTCTTATGTATTCCCCAGCTCAGTTTCTTCTCATATAATGACCAACCAAACTGAGAATATTACACTGAATTTCTGTCATGGAACATACAGGAAAAAAAAATCATTGGCGCTCACACAGTGTTAGAGATACTTTCCCAGACTGATTGCTGAGTCTGGACTTGGCAGAGATGAGAGGATGGGATTGGAGAGGAGAGGCATGCTGCACTGTTGTGCAAAAGTGGGTGCCCTGCTGACTAATTTGATGAGAAAAGGGATAAAACATCAGAATTAGATTTATCTAGGTAATGATATCTGACCAAGACAGGGTGAATCTTCCATGTGCTGGTACCCCAGCTAGATTTCTCCCTTCTGACATTGCTCATGTGTGCAGAAAAAATCATTTGTGATATGTGAGCTCTCGGTGTTTGTGGAGATACGTTCTCCATGAGAATAACATTTTGTTTTTTTGTTTCCCCCTTCAGCAGCGCCAATACAGACTAAAGGTCCATTTTCTTACTGTAACCTTTAACCTTATTAGTTCATAATTGTGTATCATTAATTAGCTGATGGGTTAAGTTGACCAAATATCACACATAAATTATTAATTTTCAAAGATATATATGTTACTGTAGGTGTGGAATTGAATATCAATGCAGCATTCAATGGTAAGTGTGTGTGTGTGTGTGTGTGTGTGTAAATTACACAAGCGTGTATACAAGTTTGTGTGACCAATCAAAAGTAGTGTGACATGTTGAAACAAATCTACAATTGAACATTCCCAGATGCTGTGTATAAACAGCATTCTCTTAAAACTACATGTAAACATTAGTTGTAAACCGACAATTTAATTGCCGCAGGGTTCTTGGAAAAACAGTAGCATAACTCCTCTGAAATGAGACAGTCACATTTTGATAGATCAAAATGTCATCGTAGTACCATCTGGAATTGCTTTTCAATTAAGTAGGAGATGTTCACACAACCCATTGCAGCAGATTTCTTAGTTTATTATTGTTATTATTATTATTGTTAGTAGTAGCAGTAGTAGTAGTGTTGCTGTTATTTTAACAGGATATCGGTTTAATGCTAAATGAATAAACATAAATGGTAAAACAGTAAGGCACAATAAGGCCTGAATTTGGTATTATGATTATTTGTACATAATTTCAATTGACAGACCTGATTACAACACCATACAGCACACATGCCAGTTTCCAAAGCAGGGTGTACTTGGTTGTTTTGTTAGAAGTTGAACATTTGTGCTCTTGTTCAAATGTTTGTTTTTTTGCCGCACTTAATTGCTTATAATAAATGCTTACCTTTAATGCTTAAAGGTATGTTTGATACCTTTATAAAGTGTAAAATAGAAAGCACTCCTCTCACAAGAATCACATCTGTCAATGATTTGATTCTTGCGAACAGTTTATTCTTTATAACATTTTCCCAATGAAGTGGTAGAATGGATGTTTGCTGTACATAAATAATAAAAATGTAATTTGCTGACTTCTATAGACATGGAAAAAAGGTATTTGAAGTATTTCAGATTTGTATACACTTTGTATAAAACTCTGTACATACAGAAAATACACTCTGTATTCACTGTATAAAACTGTGAATTGCTGGCACTGTTTGAGCTACAATGTCACACCCCAGTCAACATTCTTAACTAAGTCTCTGCATGGAAATTGGCACTGGTGCCTTGGAGGTTTACATTTGCAATGTAATTCCTCATGATGTGATGTCTCCTTAGTTTCTGTTTGAGTCTTACACAGTGTAGGCTGTAGAATGTCAAAATTTTCAACTGCATTTCTTGCTTTGGTCTTAAAACTATGGTAAGGCTCAAGGAGACAGTAGTTTTCATCTGTAGAAAGCACTTTTGTTATTACTTCCATATCAACTGGCAGCCAGGCACTTGTTAAACTCCAAACCTTTTCTCAAAATATTTTACCTGCTGGGAGCTTTGCTAACTAGTGTGAGATATGAGATAAATTATAATAAAATTCTAACTGTTTTTTTTTTTTTTTTTTTCAATAATTAAGCAACATTGTGGCTTCAGGCAGAAGTTACCCGTAAGTGCTGATCTAAGAAGGTTTGAACTGTGGATGGGGAATCTGGTCCTAGACCAGAATTTATGGACAACTTCTGCCTCGAGCCACCATTGCACTCTTATGAGTTTTTAAGCAGCATTATTATAGGAATGATTCTTTCAGTATTTCTTATACATGCAGTGTATTTAATAGGGTTTATCTAGATACATAAATTGCATGGTAAATTGGTTAGTTATAAAACTGGATTCCCCTTACTGGCATCATTTGGTTATCATGTGCAGTCACTTTTCAGTACAGAACTTTTCTCTGGAAAACAGCTGCTACTTCAGCTGTACCTTTTTTCCACAAATGCCTGATTCCAGTGGCAACAAAACATTCTAAACCCCTCACTAGAGAAGGTTACATGATCCTCCGAGTCTGCCTGCATTGCAAATGAAGGTGTTGTTGGTTTGTCTTAAGGAGGGTAGACATAAACAATTGATGTTAAGTGTGGTGTTTCCGAGCTGAGCTTGGAATGGTGCCATGTCCCCAGCAGAGGGAGCTATTTCTGTCTCACACAGCACCCTTTGAGCATTCTGCCCCTGGTCTACCGCATACAGTAAAATGTTGTACTCAACAGTTAAATTCTGGAGATAACATCTGCAAATAGCATTTATTTTGCCAGCATTTTTACAGAATAACTACAGAGAGAATGGTTTGGCTGGAATGGTATGCAGCCCCAAAACTCAATCTGATTGAAAAGGGTAACAGAGAGATGCTAATGGGTTCAAAAAGGGGGATCAAAAGAAAAAAAAGTGTTCAGTATGTATCTTAAATGGGTTACTCATATCCTACAGCAACAGAGATCTTAGTTCAGACAATTAGACTATATAATGCAATTTGTTTATCATAATCAAGCTTTTTTGTGATATAATCGTTTTTTGATGGGGATTACTAGTGCAGTGAGCTTTTGCAGGCTTTGATCAGGCTGCAGATCCTGTAATCTAATTTGACTTGTGTAACAGGCTTGGTATATGCCTAATTTTGAAATAGATGAAAATATTCATCTATCACCTTGCTGTGGAGGAACTCTTTCTGGAAATGTAAGATATACACATTTAACGAGTACCACAGCTAGAATGTCTTAGATGTTTAGGAACACCCTTTCTTGCGTGACCGCAGACTTATAGATATATTGTTCTGTGGGATTATGTTTTTGTTGCTGAACTCCATGGTTGCTGGAGTTCACCTGAGTGTACCAATCTTGTGTGGCATAATTGGGGATTGTTTTTTTATTATTATTTTTTGTCTCAAAGTAGTGATGTGTATTTGGAGATTATGAGCAAGTTCATTTCTGTAACATCATAGAAAACATTAGCGTATATTCTTCTGGATGTGGGATATACTCTGCAAGGAAAAGTTGTTGGGTAAAAGCAAACTTCTTTTCTCACAGCCACTCTTGCTAATTAGGTATGGCAATATTGCTGAACTTGTCTACTTGTATCCAAAAATGGGACCAAAGGTTTTCTGTATTTTGTATCTCACTGAACTTTTTTTCTGGCCTTCCTTTTTGAAAGTGTTCAAGCTAATCAGACTTGACAAAGTGGCATAGTCAATTAAAGTTCTGTCCTCAGTCTTTACCCACTGGGTTATACAGAGCTGACATGATTCTTTCCACCGTGATGAAAAAGACAGGATTTCAAATTGCTTGTATCACAGAGGAAGAAATATCTTTGGACAGAGAATAATTCATCCCACAACCTGAACAATTTGGACAAAAATAGCTGCTCTTGTATTCTTATTTTATTATTTAAATGTATAATTTTTGTCCAAAGTATCGTTTACAGTCTCAAATAGCACAAGAACTGTACTGCCCTAGAACTACTTGTTTCACAGTGCTTAATGATGTCATTTGGCACAAGTCCTACTGTCTTTGTAATTTGACCAGTTTGCCATCCTGTCTGTCGCGTATGAAGATAAGCTGAATGCCCAACAGAACATTCATTGCAGAACAGAAATAAGACACCTGAGCATTGCCTCAACAATTTTTTTTTTCTAATTTACTTCTGAGTCATATTTTTTCATGTTTTGTTAAGTAAAATTATGGGTGATTATTTAACTACTGAAATTAATGTGACTGAAAAGTAATGATATTGTACTCCAACATGGACATCAATCTAAATCAGCAGGCTCTGTACAGAGAACAACATAGTTGTGTCAGGTAGTGTAACAGCACGACTGACCGTGTTAAAAGCAAAGTGCTTTCCTTTTATGGCAGATTAACTCTGTGTTAAAACTGAGACAATTGCGACATGAATTAATATAAAAAGAATGCAAGACAAGAATGCAAGAGTCCCCGTTTATACCGATGCCTGTTTACACCATAATGTGGCACAGTCTGTCGGCACCTGAGACTGAAGTTCTGCATTGCATTACTTTCCAAAAGTGCATCTGCTAGAGGCACCTTGGCACAGAGGAAGTCACTGTAAAAGCAATCACTTTTAGATTTGGTCTGAGAAAAGTGCCGCAGTTTATTACAGAAATGTCATTCTCTTCATACAAGGATGCTCACAGAGGACACAGTGTGATTTGCGGAAAAGCAGCAACGTTTCTCTCCAAAGGGCCTCTGTTAATCTGTTTAGTTCCAGGAGTGGGCAGCTGTGTTAACGCACCACCGAAGGCTGAACGAATGCCGTTGAGCTCTGTGAAAACACACAGACCTGCACTCCTGTGGAGAGTTAGAGACCTCCACTGCCTGGACTGTGTCATGACAGTCTGGCCAATTCGCCATCCTCATATTGCCTCTGCCTGTTCCACTGATTTGCCAAGATCCTGTCGTCACCAGTAAGATCTGCAAACTTATTTTGACCCCGTGTACACCAAGTATGGATGATCATTTATATTGAATGATTTATAGATGTCACATTTCATTGGAAACATGCAGTAACAACTCTCTGAAGTTTCTACGTGGAAAAATGACAAAGTTACTCAGAGGATAATGAGGTACACTCATATGGCTGCAATTTGTGGCTTTCAGGTTCTAAGGGTTAGCATGATTTGTGTCTTAAACTTTCACATTATGCATTAAAGTCAAACAATCACAGTTATTTAAACTTTTCTCACTGAAAGAGATCCTCAGTAATATACTGACTTTCTCAAATGACTTGATAACTAGTTATAATAAATAAAATGTCTATCATCTCATGGGTAAATTTTTTGCTATATCTCTGCTGTGATTTGTACTTCACAATTGCTATTACAAGTATTATATTAGGTTATATTATATGAGATTATTATATTTTATCTATATTATCTGCTCTTGTGGTTACTCCAATTATGTAACCACATGTGCAGATAATATACTTCAATCACTTATGTAACAAATGTACATGGATGATGATAAGGATAAACAAAACATATGATGTGTATGTGTGGAAAAGAAGCCATTTTTTAAAAAACAGCATAACATTTCTGTAAAGGGTTCACCTATCTAACCTACAGAAACTGAGCCATTTGTATACTGTATATACAGCCCGCGCCCCCTATTATATTCAATTCAAGGGTTTATTGTTGACTGAAAATCATACATGGACCACTACAAAAACTACACAAATGATCATGGCAGAGGCTTCATCTTAAGCCAGATAAGATCAGGTTAACCAAATGGAAATGCTTATATATAGCCAGATATGATTCACTGAAATAGTCTCTTTTTTCTCCTTCAAGTGACACATACTCCTTGCAAACAAGCTTTCATTATTCATATCTCCTCTTTACACTGCGGAGGTGTCATGTGTCATATAAGAGAATGTCAAAAAGTAGCAAAGTTTAATGACAAATATTAAGAAACATTGGGAATGACAGAAAAGCATGAATGTTGTAACAAGACGAAAAGTATTAGGTTTGTCAGTTGCCTTCTTGACTTATTTTGAAGATTTAACACATTGCATTGAATGTGCTGTGTTTATTTTTTTTTTATCTTACACAGTAAGGGATTGTCTTTTACTGTATTTTGATACAGTGCCCATGGACATGTTTGACCTAGTATTTTTTTCTCCAGATAATAATTAAGACGTCCAAAATCACCATAAACTTTAATGTATCGTAATCATATAATGATGAATAATGCTGAATAAAACATAAATGTCGATGTCGTTGAACACTGCCCTGAAAATTGATGTGCAGCCCCATGTAGTTAGTAACCATACAATGACTAATTTATATGATTCAGGTTTTGTAATGAGAAGATATTTTAATAAATGCTCAACAGGTGGCTTCATGAGGTGGCTGTATTGGCATCTTGCTGCTGAAGGAATCAACTGCAGACTATAAAATCAGGTCGCCGAAAGCTCAGGGCCTCCCATATCTGGAAACATGCAGACAAAGGGAGTTAATATGCCTCCAAAGTACAGAGAAGTAGAAAAAAAACCAGGGGGATAAAAAGAAAGGTGACGTCTAAAATGCACTAGGCATTTTAAGTCACAAATCCAAAGCTAGGCTAAACCACGGAGCATTGTGTCTCAGCAGTACTCTCACTCCAGTTGCTGATGTCTTCCCATGGGGCAATAACTAAGTCCTTTTTATACATGGATGAGTTCGCCAAATATGTTTAAAAGAGCTGTGCCTATCCGCGGGGCGGCAGGAGAGAGGCTTCCTGCTGCGTTGTCTCCTCAGACTGTCTTCAGCACGGGAGAATCGGAGGGATACCCAGCAGATTGCAGCTCACTCCTATGTATCAGCTGTGAGAAAAACAGATAGTCTCCCAGCGTATTGAAGTTATTCATAAACACGAAAAAAAACACAGCATGGTTGCAGAAAGCTGGGGAAATCATGCTGAAAAATTGCTAAGATGAGTCACATGGTACAACCACAAGCACTGTTTCAAAACCATGCAGCACATAAAGAACACATTTAATAAAAATCACAACATGATCCCTCTCTAACCACAAGTATCACTGTCAACCATGGGACAAATGGAGGAAACGTGGAAGAAATGTTGCATTTTCTACAAAGGATCTACACAAATTTTGGCTCATAAACCCTTATGTAGAATGATTTGAAATATCTTACATGTTATCTTTTATACTGTCCTTGACTACAGCTGTGTCTTGGTGACCTAACCACAGTGCAAATACCATCATGAGGAAATCCAAACTCATGCCAAAAATCATGACAAAAATTGCTAGCATCTGTTGGTGCGTGCGTTCAAAGGCAAAATTTTCCCTGAACTGAGAGCGTAAAACAAACAGACGATGGAGATTGAAGTTAAGCAAATTATTGCTTTTGTGAATTGCACAGTGTGTTCTCCAATGTAGATATTATACTCTAGTAGCCCAAAACATTCTAACTTCACTTGAGAGTGATGACTTGAGATTAAAGCCATAGTTGTTTTCACCATAATTTCAGTTCCCTTATTGAGGGAATGTTTTTCATATTGACTTAAAATTTAGTCAGATTAAATTTTCAGTTTGCTGATAATCTTCTCAATGACAAATTAACAATTTCTGCCATGGTGTGATCAAATTGTATTATTTTTATTTTAATATTTGCCCTGCCTTCTTTTACACACAAAAAACACTTAAGTACAATAACTTGTTCTATATATGTATATATATATATTCTGCTTTCCTAACAACCAACACTACTTATCATATGTCTGTTTGAGGTCACAGGATAAAAAGATAACAAATTTAATTTGGCCATTAATCCAACTTGTCAGTGAAAATATCCATTTTTTAAGAATACTGTAAAATCAATTCATTCAAATCAAAATACAAAAGCATGGAAAATATGAATATGAATACAGAAAATATTAGAAATGAAACCATACTTTAAACCCCGCTAATTTTAAAGAAATGTTTCTGTTTTTCTTACACTTAAAATATGCTTAAATTGTGGGAATAGGACATTGATGTCTAATCGGTGCAACACTATAAGCTCTCCATAATACAACACATCTACATGCTGAAGGTGCCCTAGTGATTGATATGTTGCCATGGCTCAGATAAGCACATAAAATCAAGATTTTGTCAATAATGAAATCAGCATGCAACACCTTTCTGTTCAAAGAGCCACAGTCACTAGCCAGTTGTGTTGAACATTTTGATATAAGTCTAAATGTAAACACTACAGTCATTTGGCCAGGGAGCAAAATATATTCCTGTCTGCAGACAGCCAATATGTGTACATTATACCTGAATCAATACTATATGACTTTTGGTATGGTTTATTTTGTAAGTGCAAACTTCACACGAGGAGTACATCAGGGTCATGCGAGCAGCATCTAGAGAAGGGATGCTGATCCAGTTGAGTCAGAAGCCTGTAGCTCTGGTAGCACTGATAGGTAGATGCAACAAGGTAAACCACAACATCAAGGTAAATTAAGTGAATATAGGAGGATGAAGCCAGCATCCATATTTATCCTTAAAATCAAAAATTTATTTTAATAAGTACCTAACCACTCTGGCTCACCATTTAAATAAGAACACCTTTTTTAAAAATCATAATCACAATCATTATAGTCATTATTTGTGTCACAAAATCTGTTACAAGCACCTCTTACATAAAGTAAGTTTGTGGACAGCTGCTGGTATATGTACTTACTAGAGGTGTGAATCTTCACTGGTCTCACGATTCGATTCGATTACGATTACGATTCAAAGGGTAGTGATTTGATTACAAAGCGATTCTTGATGCATCACGATGCATCTTGTCCTCCATTTTTTTTTTTTTATTAATACAAGAATACAAGACCTCAGATTTGAACTGTTCTTACTTTTCAACTTTTTGTTTAACAGCTGTTTTCAAAAATCATATCAAGTCATGTAACATAAAGACCTTTTTTTGGCTGATTAGTAGCTACATACTTGGGGTTTGCTAAGTTTAGCTCCGGGTGGAAGGTGATGTAATCCCTCATATTTGTTGTATTGCCGAAGTATTTAATCTTGGCTCGGCAGGTCTTACGCACAGCATATGTTTTTTCAAGATCATTTTTGCCTATATTTTCATAAAAACCGAAATGTGTCCAAATATCTGCTTTTAAGATACTGGGTGCATTTTTAATCTGTGGCTGCTGGATATGTTGTTTCCAATCACACTAGGCACAAGTGATAAACGTAGTATCCGGGAAGGGGAGGGGGGTGTACTTTTTAGTTACTTAGCCTAGTTTATTTACAATAAAAACAGTACGCTGACATGTATTTTATTTAATTACATTTTTTTTAAAAAAATTGATTATTTTCTTTTTCTGCTTCGATGCAGAATCTTTCACTTTCGCATCGCGATGCATCGTAAAAACGATTATTTTCCCCAGCTCTAGTACTTACAGGTTGATTTCTGTCAATTATCATGTTGACTTAAGTTATTTTAAGGCAAAATAATTTAGTTCAGTTGATTTAATTGAGGGCAGATGGATAAACTATGCAAATTGTTATTGGGGAAAGTAACTTGAGTCACCACCCAGTGGTGTCCAAAAAACACATTCTGCAATATTGTGAGATATTTTCATTAGTTGACCATTTTACTGTAATATTACCACCTTATTGGTCTGCAGATATCTGAACATAACTAAGTCACTCACATTAAAAACGTATCATTTCTTGTCCATGAGTGAAATATGACATGTATTGAGCAGGACAGGACTAAATCTGCTGCTGATCCTCTCTGAAGGTTATGTGGAATTTGACAAGTGTTTTATGAAAGGTAAAGGAAAAAGCAGATAACTAGCAGATAACATCCCAAGGTTTCACAGCAGGCTGGTTTGACCCATACCATGCTCACAGTATGGCTCCTTACCTCGGAATTCTGAAGGGCTGATCTAGCTGGATTGTACTGGATTATTACAGCAGTCTAGATATGCTCCCCTCTGTGGCTATGGTGACACACAGAAGTACTGGAGCTACTGCCTAAATGCCATCTTATAAAATACAAGTAATTCGCTTATACTCACTCAAAGAAATTGGCAATGGCCCAGATAATATTTGGCTATGTTATCAAACGTTTGTATAAATATTCATGAATGACTTCAGCTGACTGATGAGGCTGCTTTTGACATGATTAATAGCTATGGTCCATTACATTTCTCTCACTCTCACTTCTGTTCCCATGAACCCTCTTGATGAATAAGGTACTTTCATTCAAGATAACACAGCCATTTAATGTGAGTTAGATTCACACAGTGATCTGGGGTTACCCCATATAAATGCTTAGTGAGTTTTCAATACTCTTTTTCACATAGGTATACCTACCTTAAACCCTGAAAATTTCCATAGGTATGCATTATCATTGAACAGCCTGTATGTTGGTCTGTGACAGTTGAGAACAGCAGCAGTGCACAGCAGTGTGGTGTAGCGGTAAGGAGCAGGGCTTGAAACCGAAAGGTTGCTGGTTTGATACCCTGCTGGAGCACTGCTGTTGTACCATTAGGCCAGGTACCTAACTGACCCTTGTCTCAGTAAATAACCAGCTGTATAAATGTATGAAATTGTAATCTATGTAAGTAGCTTTGGATGATAGCATATGTTAAGTGACAGTAAATGTAGGATATATGCTATCCCTATATGTTGACATTTTACCAAGGAATTTAAAATCACAACAGTGCACATCAGGACTATATTTTAGTGACAAAGCTATTTGTTTGATTATTTATTTTATGTTACGTATTCAATGCATGAATTTTCCTACAAGTCCTGGTAAAGAGCACTTGAGTGTGTTTTTAAATGCAAAGAAAAAAGTCAGCTCTTGCATGCTGTGATATGGTAATGTGTGTCCTAGTAACTAGTTTCTGTAATATAAATGGTAGTAGTAATTTGTGAAATAGGTGCACTTCTTTATTTTAATTTCCATTTCTTGGTTGTTTTTCATGGTATTTGTGTTATGTAGGGATTGCTCCTTTCATCAATAACTACACCATTCAGCAGCTCCACTGCAGTAAATATTTAGTAGAAGGAGTGGTAACTGATGACATGCATTTATGGTTTGTATTATTTGCTACACTTCCATATTCAGGCAGACAGTGAAACGGAGCAAGAACAAATCAGGTATGTGTGATTACCTGATTATTGGATAGTCTGGCACACCTGTTTTTGAGAGTGAAACTGGGCTCTGACATGGGTTGTCAGGGAAAAAAGTACTGTTGTACTGGAGTACCAAGGGTGGTTTTGCAATTGCAGTTTCTTGGGAGGACCTCTTTTGTGATGTTTTTATTTCCCTTTTATTTGAGAAATTTGTGTGTGTTTATCTATTGTTTGTGGTGCAGTACTGAGAGGGCAGTGACCAGCTGGGCCATGCAGTGAGTGAGTGTCTGTATATTTACAGTAAGCTCCATAAGTATTTGGACACAGACACATTTTTGTTGTTTTGACTCTGTACTCCATCCCTTTGAATTTGAAATGACACAATGACGATGAACTTCTGACTGTCATCTTTAATTTGAAGCTATTTTCATGCACATCGAATGAACAGTTTAGAAGGTTTTGTGTGTAGTCTTCCCATTTCAGACTACCACAAGTATTTGGGCAATTGGTTTCACAGCTGTCTTAAGGCAGGCGTGTTTTGCTTACCTTGTTAGTTCATGCAAAAAAGAGCTGTCAATGTCTAGTCCTGATTCTAGGCTTTGCATGCCTTTGGAGTCTGTTGCTAGTGACTGACATCATAAGGACCAAGGAAGTGTCAATGCAAGTAAAGCTGGCCATTATGAGGCTGAAAAATCAGAATAAATCGATCTGAGGCACAGCCAAAGCATCAGGCATGCCAAAATCAACTATTTTGTACATAATCAAGACAGAAAGCACTGGTGAGCTCAGCAGTGGCAAATGACCTGGCAGACCAAGGAAGACCACTATAGTGGATGACTGAGGAATAATTTAAGTAGTAAAAAAAAAAAAAAACCCTAACAAAGGTCCGACAGATCAGGAACACTTTCCAGGATGTAGGCATAGATGTGTCTAAGATGAACTTGAGAGGGTACACTACAAGATAAAAAAAAAAAAAAAAAAAACATTAGTAAGCCTTAAGAACAGAACTGTCACATCACAATTTGCTAAAACGTACCTATCAAACAAAATCTTACGGGCAGATGAGATGAAGATTAACCTGTACCAAAATGATAGAAAGAGGAAAGTATGGAAAGAAATAGTTTCCCCTGATCCAAAGCATACCACCTCAGCTGTGAAACATGGTGGAGGTAGTAGTATGGCTTGGGCATTTATGGTTGCCACTGGAACTGGCTCATTTGTCGTCTTTGATGATGTGACGGCTGATGGCTGCAGTAGGATGATTTCTGAAGTGTACCGAAACATCTTGTCTGCTCAGATACAACTAAATGCCTCTAAAATCAATGAACGGCACTTCATCATGCAGCATGGAAATGATTCCAAGCAAACTTCCATTGCAATAAAGGAGTTTTTCAGGGCCAGAAATTGCACAATTCTCGATTGGGCAGTCAAGAGAATCCTGAAATCACAGCTCTTCCGCCTTCACCCGAACACCTGAAATGATACCACCTAAAACAAATTCTTATATCGTAAACTTAGTTTTCCATAAAAAAATTCTCTTGTCTGGCCAACTGTTGAAACTTCGTCATGTTGCACATTTAATATTGTTGACTCCTTATGTGGCTTCTTTGCTTGTGTCTTCCTCTGCCTCATTTGTAAGTCGCTTTGGATAAAAGCATCTGCCAAATGAATAAATATGAATGTAAATGGCCAAAGCAATCACCTGATCTTAAATACAGCATACATTTCCCCTGCCCTAACCCAAACAGGCCTGGCAGAACAGGAATGATACCCAGTGTGTGATCTCGTCTATGGGTTGTGGACTTCAGGCGATCAATTAAAAAAGTCCATGTCATTGTGACCAAGTATTAAACATAAGCACTTTATTGAGCTATAGTATTAATATGTCCAAATACTTGTGGTACCCTAAAATGGTGGAGAGACTATGTACAAAATGTGCTGCACAAATCACATCAGATTTAATTCACCTGCTAGATACAGAGGAAGGCCTAATATACTTGGGCTAATGTTGAGTTGATTGTAGTAAAATATCCCATTTGTTTTGCTTTCTTTTCTGACCACATTGTGTACTTTGCGAACATAATCTGTGCAGTGCTCCACTGTGGCTCCATGTGTCCAATGGCAGTGTTCTCTTCAAATGTTGATCTCTGCATTGAGTCCTTGGCCCACTTTTCTTACCTCTCAGAGGAAATAGGCTTTGGCTGTCATCGCTCATGCGGCATTCTGTGGGGAATGTTCTGTTCACACTTTCTGGGTGCTGCCATGCAATGTTTATAGTCACATGCAGGAACATTACTTATGTCCTAATTCATAAAAATCTGACATCTGCCAGCCTTATGAGTTCTGTATTGCAGCATAAGTATTCTAATGTTAGAGGCTTAGACACTGGAACTGTAATAACCAAATCCCCAATTTCTGTTTAATGCATTGACCTCATTTCAGAATGAGTTTAATGGAATGTATCATACACAACATTGATGAGTCAGAATCCAAAATTCAAGACACATTTTCTGCCTAATGCCATACATACCCCTGTTTAAAATAATATAACAAAGTACTCAAATAATAAAGAATCGGAGGAAAGCCTGTAACCAAAATGAAAGGTTGGTATAATATATTCTCTTTTCACCTTAAGCAAAGGCATTCTGCAGGTGCTTTCTTGCAGTCTGAGTTGCAATGGGCCGCATGCTGGAGCCCTTGTAAAAAAAAAAGCAGTTGAGTGCATATCATTTGTCTTGTACTCACTCTGTTCTTTTCATTTATATCCTTCCATTTCCATTACAGATATATATCATTGACAATATATGGCTGATAGCAAAGAAAGTAAACTTGAATAACAACAAATGTTTACCAGCAGCTTGTGAGATATGGTATATAGTTTCCATACAACCAGTGTTTTACATTTTTATTTGGTTAGAAGCATTTTGATTGATGATGTTCTGTACTAACAGCCTGCCTGTGTCAGAGAACTGGGAGGAAGGGAGGAAGGAAGATGGCAGAGAGAGAGAGAGAGTGCAAAATGCCACTGTTGACTGTGGTGGGTTTCCTATCTGAGTTTCCTTTTCTAACCTGAAACAAAGAACACCAGTCATGGGCGTGTATGCTTGCTATATTCCGGTAGAGATGTCAGTTTAAATTAATAATCAGGCAAAGTAAAGACAACAAACTCTGTGTATGTTTTACTTATTTAGTCATGGATATGTTCTTAAATGGTCAGCACTAAAACAGTTCAAAGACCAAATGGGCAAAAAGGGAAATGTATTCCTGGTGTGCAGGACTATTTTTGTGATGTGAACAATACCGGTAAGAACATGATGCATTTAAAGGGAATGGAAAGGAAAAAAGAGAATAAGAAAAGCATAGATGACACTACAGGAGTATTTGGATCATGATGTTCATAGGACAAAATACACAAGTCCATATCTCATATAAGATGGTTTCTGTGACTTTCCTGCTCTGTGGAATAGGCGTTCATGCAGCTGTAAGAATGAATTACAAGCTATTATACTTAAACTGATGAAATTAAGCCATCATTGCACATCTAGATGTGTTTTGGAAAATTATTCGTAAAGCACTGGCATAATTCTTGATGAGATTGATCTTGTTCTGCACAACTGTTTTGATCACATTCTAGAGGAGTCTTCCTTATAATGACATTGCATTTAGACTGATGGGCAATACCACACGGCAATGCCAATAAAATGTCTCTTCTGAAGGAATAGATGTGTCTCTAGGAGAGTGAATTTATCACCTGGCAGAGTCCAGAGTATTGACCCAACATGCATGTGTTTGTTCGATACAGTAAAAGACCTGAATGATGATTTTCTCTGCGGAACTCATCAATAAGGACATAACATAAATCTAAGACCCAGGAAATCAGACCTGCTGTGAAAGATGTTATATGCTGGTTCCATTTATTGTCAGTAATTAGAGGCCAGCCAGGCAGTCACATTAAAACAATTCAGAATTCCCATAATACGATAGCACTGTGGGAGACAGAGTTCCTCACGGTGTTAAACTATGATAAACAAAATGTTTTTTTTCAGTAGGCTATCTGAATTGTTTGTTGAAGAAATAGAGTGAAATTTCATATTTGCTTTTATATTTTCAGGAATGTACATTTTCCCATGTTTGGTTAAAAACTGTCACATACTTATAATCCTGGAAAAAAAATAGAAGGCATATTGGTCTGAAGCAAACATACACTGACCTACCAAAAATTGAACACTCCATCTGATTTTAGGAAAATGGATGACTGTGGGTATGACTATGCATGCTCTAAAGAGAATGCAATTATTGCAGTGGCCACCAAAGAGCCCAACCTCAATCTGATAGAACATCATTGGTATAAATTGGAACACAAAATTAGGGCAAGGCCAAGAAGGATCTCTTTAGTAATGCATCTTACTTATACTGTAAAGGAAGAAAAGACCAGAATACCACTAGCTTTCTACCAGAAATTAGTAGACACTTCCATTAGTCACTGAAGCAGACATTAAGGCCAAAGGTGGGCCAACACTCTATTAATTCCTTGGAATAATGACATGTTTTATTCATAACTACCTATGTCATATGATTTTTGGTAGGATAGTGTAGTGAAGGTGAGGCCATTTAAAATATTTGTTTTTGTTTAGAATTATGTGATTAAATGCACTCAGACAAAAAAAAAATCTTTATTACAGGTGCAATACAGGAGGGTATAACTACAGTCATAATTATTTATTGATGTAACCCATTATTGCTGTATGGTGGGGGAAAGGGCAGAGATCATTATGTTCATTATCTTATTCATGATGGATGCATGCATTCATTTAAAATTCACCCTGTCTGAACAAATGCTCCTGTGTACTCACAATCACAAGTGTCCTTAAGAGAAAATGGGATCCACTTGACTGTGGAACGTCCTTGTATTGGAACAAGTTTATAGATTATTACTCCTTTCCAGAGATGAAATGCAAAGCACATTTAGCACTCAAGCAGAAAGGTTTTAGAATTGATCTCTCTTAGGTGGTGGAATGACTCCCATTGCCTGTCATCATTCATGGGCTTAGGGTCTTAGAACAAGAAAGCAAATTAAACTTCCAGATCTTATTTACTAATCACCCCTGGGCTGGTCATATTGTCAAAGTACATTAATTAGAAAACTGGGCTGAAGTGCATTTTTGTAACCATCTCTATACTTGAAGCCACATCACCTGACAAATGGATTGTGTATAAGTAAGTACCTTTACTTAATTAATTACTTACATTATATATCCTATATAAATAATTATCATAAACGGAGATACATTTTCTTAATGCCGTTCCTTGAGCACAGCCAGGTTCAGAATGATGGAAAACTTTCCTGATCCCCCCCAAAACAAGTAGAATCTTCTCTTTGTAAAAAAGGTTCTGTTTCTAAAAATAATTATTTAACTAAATAACTATATAACAATATAATAACTTTTGGAAGGCACTACGTTCTGTGAATATATTTCATTTCATTTGAATTAGATTGTGATCATCAACTTTACAATGCCAACATGTGTAAACATTTTGGATGTGTATTGACATGACATGTAATGAAAAGAAATGAGGTAGAAATGGTCTGCTTTTCTTTTGCCCCCTCTGCTGTGATCTTTAAGGATTATGGGGGTCATTGCTGTCATTCTGTCAATTAGACTAGCTGCTTTGGAGTGTGATTGGTTCAGATGAATAGGTGTTCCTATATCTGTTGTTCCTCTACAGCTGATGTGTGAGAAAACTAAACAGTTCACACGCCTATTCATACTGTTAACAACATGTTACAGCAGGTTAGAGAGAATTTCATTTCAATCCCTTCAGAACATTTGCAACTTGATTTCAACCTCTCAAAGTATACTGACATTCACAGTAATCATTCTTCTCTTACTGGCTTCCAGTTGCTGCTTACATCAAATTCAAGACTCTGATGTTCACCTACTACACAGTCAAAGGCATCCTGAAATTAGTCTATGACTAAATGTTACACTCCTATAGCTGAGCTCTCCGCTCCACAGTCTCTGTATAGTGTCCATTTTTGAACATCATCATCCTCAGAGATATTCCCTTTTACACCCGTCCCCTTATCCCCCAGCCTTCTTTTTTGTACACCTTCTCAACTACTTCCACCTCATTCCTCAGTCTCATAATGTGTATCCATTCATTAGCTAGCTTGCCCCCTGTAACACCAGAGCTGGATGTAACGAGGATGACTGGTTGTGAAGGCTATGCTACATGTACTGTAGTAATACTTATGAAAACTTTTAATTTTGTTGTTCCTACATTTTGTTACTAATTTTGTTTGCGTAATTTTTAACACTGCTTTTTGTTCATTTAGAAAATAGATACTGAACATGTAGTACTGCTTTTCACTAGTTTAGAAAACTGAGTTTACATAACTTGTCATGTATTGTGGTGCAGAACACATGTCTAAGCATAGGTAGTTGTCTCCCTTCAGTCAGAGGAGTGGAGATGTTTGCACTCCTAAATAGGGTACGCATGGTTGCCTGGAGAGGATATGCAGAATTTGCGGAAAAATAATCACAAACACTATGTCTCCTGAAAAGATTAGACACATCTTATAGTGTCGGAATAATTAACTCTCACTGAATAAAGGTTTCCGGTTTGATCAGCAGACCATCATCACAGCATGCACTGACAACATGACTCCTGAAACATTAGCTTCCTGTAGCATCTAATGTAAACTGGCACACACAATCCCCTGAAGGAACACATTTACAACACAGTGCAAAGGACCTCATTACAGTTACTCCCCTGTGTGTGCACAGTATGTTGAACTGTATTTTGAAGCTAATCAACTTGCGTGTACTGATGCACCATGTTGCAGCCGATACAGGTGCACTTTGAATTATTTCCTATACCTTCAATGTCAATGCATGTTATTATGTTTCAAACTGTAAATGTAATGGTGCATATTACTGATGAATAAATAAAATGGTGAAACCGTGTGTAATTTAATTGACTCATGTCTTACAGTCTGTTTCCTTTGTTTCCAATGCCAAACAGAGGCACCGTCTAATGTCAGCGAGGCTAATAGCTTTTAATTGCCTAGGCCTCAGACACTGGCACTAATGTGCATGAAGTCTACTCGGATATGAAATTGCAGTCCTGTGCTTTGTAACTCCAGTCCAGCCATGAATGGAACCGGCTCTATTCTGCTGATCTGCTGACAGAGAACATTGAAATAAAAAGAATAGGACCTACAAGTACAATTTATGTATTTATTTCATCCTTTTTTTTTGTTTTTTACCATGTATTATCTCATTGTAAAAACACTGTGTTAAGTCACTGAGATGTAGAAGATCACACCTTCTGTACCAATATCTTAGCAAGTGCAATCACTAGATGTCACGGCTGGGGACCTTAGGTACATGCATTGCATTGGACACTCAGTCTGTTGCCTCTCAGTCTTTGCCTACAGGAACATGGCTTGTGTTCAATGACATGTATCTGTCGGGATGTATCTAGTTTTGTTTTCACAGTCCTCGCCCTGCAAAGCCAAGTAACAGACTGCACATTCAGCAGACTGTCTGTCACCACTAAGGGAGAAAAAGTGTTGACTTTTAATGTGCCTCATGATGACTCTTTGATGGAAGCTGATCCCCCAAAGAGACCATTGCATTTACTTCATAGTTCAACTTAAAGCTTTCTCTGGATCTATTTGCAGAGGAGAATCACAAGTTGAACCCAAAGATTGCATTATATTTAAGGAATCTTCAAAAGGGAACAGACATGCTGACTGAATGACTTTCCTTGGCTTTTCATAAAAGTGCTGAGGCTTCAATTCACCAGAGACAGAACAAAATGTGTTTATGCATATCAGTTGCACAAAAGAGAAAATAAAGGATCTTGTGGAATGTTTGTGGAGGTATCATTGTTTTGGTGTTCAGGTGAAAAGGATTGTGCCTGGCCATCAAAGAAAGTTGTTTCTCACTTTGTGAACATATTATAATGCAGACCTAAAGAGAGGAAAACAAGGATAAAACACTTTTAACTTGTTGGGCAACCTGAGTTAGACAATATTGCATTTATTTGCAGGTAGTGGTGGTAGCAGGAGGCTTCTTAAACCTTATCACATTATATCGATCACTGACTTGTATTAATCAATCCAAAGACTGTGGTTGGTTCAAACCAGGCACCCACCAATAGCACATGAAGTCTTCACTGATTTTGGAATGAAAGAAAATGAAACTTAACCCTCTCATCACAAATTTTAGGATGTTTCCTATATCTTCCCTGATTTCTGAAATCAAATCCAGTAAAAAAAAATGGATTTGCATAATTTCATGTTACTGTTTGCTTATTTGTTTAAAATGCTGCATGAGCTTCCACAAGTAATGTATGTGGTGCTTAGCAGAGGCCAAGGGAACACGCCCTTTTAAAGGTGAGAAATAAAGTAAAGACAAATTAAAACTGCAAGATGAATCCTGCTGTCACTGATGCCTGTGACATTTTTTTTCTTGCCTAAGGGGGAGCTGCATTCAGAGGAAGTAACTCAAACATGAGAAACAACACAGGGGACCTGGGGTGTGAAGAGTCTGACAGGAGCTGATATGCTCCCTTTCAACTCTCCCTTTGACAAAGGCCTTGATGTCAGTGACACTGCCATCGTCATAAGCAAGTGAAAGACCCTAGTGAGCCAAATTATTCTGAAGCAATTCCAAACAACGTATTCTGTTATTATTGCCATGCATGGAGAAAACAACATCAATATGCTAATTTGTAGTATTTTTAGTGAGCAGCTAAGCTACAAGTGGGCGTCTCTGGGGGTGTTAGAAGACACGGATTGATTTGACACAGAGGAACGTGGGAAGCAGAGGGTTAGAAACAGTAAGCAAAAGAAATGTCTTCAATTTCTTCCACTTTCAAGAAGTTATCAGAAAAGGCATCGGGGTTGAGATTTGACCATTGCTGGCTCTGATACTTGGAAAACTGAGCTGTCTGTAAGCTGCTCGCTACTAGCTTCACTCCCTCCTGATGGTTATTAAACCTTGGAAATTGTGCTATGTTCTCAGGTTTGTATTATGTGGCAATTGCTTCTGTTTGATCATTGCTTCTGTTTGATCAAACTCTTTCTTTTATGTAAAACATCATATGTTATATACATACCTTTATATATAGGGTCTGAAATTAGGGGAATTTTAAAAGTATAGGACACCAATTCACCTATTCTGTTTTCACCAATTCAGTTTAGACACAATAAAAGATGAACGCTAATAAGTATCTCTTCAAATTCCACAATCCATAAATTGGGAATGCCTAGTTCAGAAGACCCAGTAAATCCAAATTCAACACATAAGTAATTGTACATCGATAAGCCCTTGTAGATAACTGCTTACCTAATGTGATTCATTTTCCCTCAGAGTATGCAGTTGGGTGAGAAGTCGATGAGCATCAAAATACTGCAGTTCATGAGATCCATGGTTTCCTCTATAAAATCTTTTATCTGTTTATAGTGGTTCTTGTTTTGAAGAAATGTGGAAAATGATACCAATCAATTTTCTACCATAGTTTACGAGCTAGCTAATAAAGTTAAGGTCACAGGCTATAGTGTTTAACTCACAGTAAGAATTGTTATTCAGCTGCAAATTGACTTAAGATTTTGATAACATTCAGTGTGATTCGATCAGTCTCCTCTCGCCTTGAAATTAACTTTCTAGCCAGCAGCCAGAACACTAGATGAGAAAACTAGATAGCCAGACGATAAGGAAACTAGCTAGCCATCTAGGTTGCCGGCTGATATGCGCTTAAAGAATTGATAAGAAATTATGCATTAATTTGCTGGCAAGCAGGGTTAGTGTCGGGTAAACTGATAACATGGAGGACACAACAGCTTGCTGTGTGGCAGCTTTCCTTTGATAATTGTGTCACAGAGGCAGAGGTGTGGATGTTGGTACTCATACTTATGATAATCTGATCAGCTATCCTCACACTGGGAATGAGAGGGAAGATCATAAGTTTTCAAATGCTCTGAATTAGCCTGCTTTTGTTCCAGCATACTTGACCTCTCAATGATTTCTGTTGCTAATAGAAATCAATGATTTGGGGAGATATAGCTTTCTACACTGCTGGCTGACCAACTGTAAGGCAAACTGTAACTGAGAAGACAAACATTTTAATGAATTTTGTCATCAAAAATGCTGCATGTTCATGCTGTTTAAAAAATAACTATGTAGTGCATATACTGTATCATAGAAGTGTTACCATGGACATTTTTTGTTTGAATTCATTGAAGCTACCTTTCAGTATGAGGCACCCCAGGGAAAACGAATAGGCACAAGATCCTGTCAATCATTAGGGTAAAGAGTCACCTGTCACATTATTACCTGCTGGCATCAGGCGGAAGATTCTAGAGGCAGGTCAGACCAGCATGAATGATTGTGTATTATACGTAAATGTGCCCTATTCGGTATATAACATTTATGCAAGTTGACAAGCTTCTACATTTTTACTGTACATTTACCACCTACATGTCTTGAACATTCAATGCACATATGCTGCTGGACTTCCTTTGCTTCACACACTGCCTAAGGCACCTGAGACACTGCCTCAAAAACAATGGATTTCATTGGCTAGAGCTGACAAGCGCAGTTTACTCCGGTGTTTTCAAAGAAAATCAAATGTCCATATTAACAAAATGGTGAAATTTCAGTGATGGCACATGCCATTTATTTAAAAAGGAAACCCTTGATGGCTGCCAGGTCTTGTGCATTTCAAAATGTGGTAACTGCTGATTAGGATGAGAAAGTGAGCAGTTAAAGTGAAAGTGGGAGGATTAGCCCATAGTGACAGACAGGCTCTTCAAACATCAACACAAAACTAATGAAGGATGTCAGGTGCTGTGTCTTGTATAATAGTATAATTGAATAAAAAGCTAGAATGTCAATTAGCTGTCTACCCCGCATTTTAAGACATGTTTATGAACCCGCAGGCTATACTCAACAGAGGAAAAAGTTATCACCGTTCAATATATTAATTGCCTGCTCTTCTCCCCATAGAAAATAACAAAGGTGTTAGAATGAACTGTAAGATTTCATTTTAAGAGGCAGAGCCAAAGAACTTACACGCTAGTGTTTGAAATGGGAAATGCATATATGTGTAGATTTATGGCTTGTCGCTATGTGGCAACATTTTTGACATAATGTTGACATGATCTGATGTAATTCCGAGGGTCACTTTAACTGATTTTATGAAAACATTTTGCAAACCTGATTAAACCCGACAGTTGATGGTTAAGGGAATTTAGTACAGACACTCTACTAGTAGGGTATCCATTTTATAACAATAACAACTCTGTAGACACTGCAGGTCTGAGCTCTGAACCATAACCTCTTTGTATGCAAAAACCTCTGAAACAAGGTCATGTAATAAAACCCAAGTGTGTACAACCATGTGCATGTGGCACCATTTGTTTATGTGATAGAGGTCCTTGTTCCACACCATCTTGTTAGCAGGTTCAGCACTGTGTCAGCTTCAAGGATTCTAGTGACCACATCCATCTGTTCCAGTGGCTCAACAGCTGTGTTCGTGTCACAAGGAGACAGGTGCCTGCCTTGGCATGCATTCTAATGCGCCACCTCAGCCCCTCTCTCTTCAAAGTGCTAATAAAAAGGAAGAAGTCCTTCAAGGGAGCTTTCCTTTCCATTAATGCTCTGTTTCCCATCAGTTATCATGTGTTTCCCTCCTCATCATCACATTAAACTTTATGTTCACATAATTTGTAAGTGGAATCTTTCTTCCTTCTCGGAATCTGAGTTCTTGTACAGCAATTTACTGTATTCAGAGTGTCGTGCCTCTCCGGTGGTTAGGATTGTGTTTTATTAATTCAAAATTAGATTTTCATATCAAGGTGCGCAGACAAATTAAGTGCTCCATAAAGACATATTCTGTTAGGTATGCTGCTAATAATCCACTTAAATGATTGAATCCACACATTTCTCCAGTGCCAGTTGTCTCTGCCTTTTTTCTTTTTGCTAGTGCTAGTAAATCCGCTTTTCATTGTTGCTACTGCCTCACAGTTTCAAATTATGATTATTGTATTTTCTATGGGATTATAGTTCCGCTCACAAGGCCAGTATCCTATTATTCCTCTAGGAGAATGCAAGAATACAGGAAGGAAAATGAAAGCTAAATGTTATAATTGACAGATATGCAAGCATTCCCACTGTGAATTAGTGAGATTTCAGTGTTGGAAAAAAAAGAATGTCTGCTAATACATTGAGTTTTTAGGCTTTTTCAATCTTTCTGTACTAAGCATTTATAGACACATTGGTGATGCCAATGGTAGAGAAAAAAAAGTTCTCTAAACAGGAGTGTGAAAGAACAAATTGTTATTTAATAAAACAGTATAAAATGGATTTAAAATGGTCTGACATTTGACAAGTACAGGAAAAAGCAAATCATATTACCCAATGTCTGTTATGTAATATGAGTGTACAATAGTACAACAGTAATAGTAGTTTTGTCAGGACCTTTTTGTAGAAACATGGATAGAAGTAGATCAATGTAATGCACAATGGAAGATCGATTACAGAAATTTAGCCCAGGTGCAGCCAATGCACATAAGAACTCACTGCATTCATTTTAACTCAACTCACGAATCTCATTTTTTCCTTTTTTTGGAAAAATCATAACACACTAGTCATTTTGCAGCAGCTGTTTCATGTCCTTCATCTTTATTGTAATCTTGAGTCTAGGTTAATCATTTTCCCCCTGTTGGATTTAGTCTCCCATTAAGACAATGAAATCAATATTTATGTGACAAGTATTTGTATCATGTTCAATATATTGGTCGGTAACAGACTGAGACACATTGCTGGTGTCCAGAATCCATACAATCCCCATTTCTCCACAATCAAATGGTTATAATATCAAAAATGAAAACTGTTATATGAGCACATGTGCAGTTTTGCTTTCTATTTTCACAATGAAAACAAGCAGTAGATTAGCTTTGAGTTTTAATGACCCGTTTAAATCAGACCATCAAATCTCATCTGACTAAACTGAATTAAACTTAATTAAACTTAATTTAAGGAATAAATACAAATGACACCACAACACTTGGATGGAATGATTGTGTGGCTGTCTTTGTTTAACAAACATGCACACATTTGGGAAGAGATTAGATTACATTATTTTCACATACTGATGATAACAATTTAACACCAATATTTAAGTAGAAGGCTGCATCAAATGCAGTTTCTAGCTTTGCAAATTTAAAATTTTCTTGATTACAACTGAATAAAAAGCATTCTTTTGCAAGATGGGGGTGGTACTAATATATGATATTGCTGTAGTATGTAACCAATACAGCAGAATGCAATGCAATAACGTGGCCAAAATGTCATGTTGTCCTATAACCAAATCCGATTTTTACTGCACCACATTATAGAAAGCACAAAAGCAATATTACAGATATTGGCTACATAACTTCAATAGTCACTGATTAATTATGATGTAGGGCCAATTGACATGCATTTCTGCTGAGTGTTTTGCAAAACTGTAGCTTTATAATAGCATAATAAAATGTAGTTTTCATAACTAGCTCAGGATTTATGGCCATGAAAATATGAATTGTGATATCTGATTTAGACACTAAATTTCATGAACTGACTGTGGTAGTGACAGAAGTATGATTTTCACAAAAGGAAAAAGTCTTCAGTGACTATCACTTTAATAACTGGAATCGCAAGCACTTAATTGCACCCTGGTTGAGTTAGGTAGTAGGTATGAATGAAGGATGTTCTCTGAGTTTGAACAGACATGCTGTGTCAGCTAACTACGCATCCCACAGCTTAATTTGCCTTTGGCCAGTCAGAACAGTGTGTTTGATTGACAATCAAGCTTGAACATACATGGGAAACTGTCATTGTAACAGATGACTTGAATCAAGCTGTGTAATCTATTAAGAGCATTTTCAAGAGTCGCTTGTGTAAAGCGCCTATCTTCCAGATTCCACACTGAGCCTAAGCAGGACTGTGTAGTTCAGTACTGAAACACAAAAGGCACAGCCAGCACAAATCTTTTTGATGCTGTGAAGTGACAAGAGCAGAATATATATCTGCAAGTTTGTCATCCACTACAGTCCCGCTCAGGAAAACTTGGATTGGATTGCTTTTGAACTGTCAATCAGATGTTTTACTCCCTACTCAAACAGCAAAAGTCGGTTGTAGCTCAGAGATTAATATTCAACTACTGGAGGATAAACAGACATGGGCTTTCGAAAAATACAACGAAGGGCAGAGTGGTTCACCACAGGCCGTAAAACTCTTCCCCTCTGTGTATCCGGTTCTGTGGGATTCATGTGCATGCTGTTATTACTAGTTACTTCAGTATCTGACATTAGAAACTACAGTACAGAGTACAAATAAAATGTATAATACAGCCTGTGGCATACAGCAGCCTTAAAGGCAACAGCAGTTTTATCCAGTTAGCACAAATCTCCGAGCATCTGCCACATAAATCTGGATTTTACCCAACCGTAGGAGAGTCTTGGAGGTCTTATTCATACAAACACAGGTGCAGGCAAGGCTTCAAAATGTGACAGATAGTGAATGACTGCTCTCCTGAACAAGGCAGGTGCACCCTTTTTATCCCAATGGTACTGCATGAGTAGCTGCAGATATACAAGCATTTCCTTGATTAATCCTGTCCTAAAATGATTTTTGAACATGTTTATGACTCTCTTAATATGTTTTATCATTTGGGACAATTATGAGCTCAAAAGGAGGTGGCACCTGTTGCCTATTTGTAGTGATGATTAACATAGGATAATAGTACTCCTGATTATATGCTTATTATATGCCTTATTATATGACAATTATCTGGTCCAAACAACCGAAGACAGAGTACTCACAATTAGCAAGTCTACAAAAATGTCAACGTCTTCAGTTTATGCACACAAAATGCGTCTTGTATTAAACATAAAAACAGAATTTAGGTGTAGAAGAAGATGGTTGTAAGTTGGTTGTTCTTGCCAATATGGTGAGGTTGCCTCCAGTAATGCTGAGCAGCAGGCCCAGAGATAAGCCTACAAGGACTTGTACTTCAGAACGTGTAATATTGTTTTGATATTAAATTACATTACATGTCCTACAGCTGTTTTATTTTGATTAAACTTATCTATGACTGCTTTCATCATAGATGAATGCAAACAGCTGTGTCCCATCTTCTCCTAAATCTCCAAGCAGAACAGAAACCATTTAGAGAAAAAAAAAAAAATTAAATAACGCATTTTTATATGTGTGCATTTGCACTGTAAGTGTGATGCATGGCCCACTCTCCAGCTGAAGGTTGTTTTTGTGATTTGCATGGGTGCTGTTGAAGCTTAGCAGAAGCACCACGGATGTCTTTTACAATCAAAGTGTGACCCTTGTTGCTCATGTTCCATTGCTCTCAGACGGAGCCTGTAGAGTGAGGAGATCTGTGACCGTGGAACTGGAGGGTGTGTTGTGTGCGGTGAGTCTGGACTCTGTCTGGACAGAGGTGTGATATAATTAGGTTCAGACAGTGAGTAAGGGCTTAAAGAACAGTGGAACCGAGTGTGAGTGTGTGTGTGTGTGTGTGTGTGTGTGTGTGTGTGTGTGTGTGTGTGTGTGTGTGTGTGTGTGTGTGTGTGTGTGTGTGTGTGTGTGTGTGTGTGTGTGTGCGTTTTGTTTGGGGAGTGATGGTGTCTGAGTCGTGCTTGTAACACATAACAAAGGTCCATAACCACCTACACATATCCGTCGAATGTCATGTTGTCTACTCTAACTCAAGTGTATCAGTTTAATGTGCAATATACGCAGTCCCTACTCACATCTCTGAGGAAAGACAGGAAAAAACGCTGGAAAAAACTTTTTGAGACACTTAAGAAATGGATTCCTACTATCTCAATTTTTGAAGGAAGAATATTAAGTTGTCCATTTCATTATTAATGATGCAAGTATGGGTGCACCAATTTTTCATATCAAAAGGTATGCAATCAAACTGTGGTTATTCACCTATGATACCATCTTCATCATATTTGCATACAAGCAAACATGAAGTCATTTTATATGTTCACACTATTTGTAAATGATTTAAATGGCAATAAAATAATGTGATGTAGCTTAATGCCCTTTGTATGTGCAGACGGCCTTGCAATTGTTCCTCCAATTTGAATTCACTGAAAATACAGCCTGCCTGGATGAAAAATAACTATATACATATGTATCATTCTTTTTACAAGCAGTAGGACCCCATTTTCTAAACCTGAAAATCAACCCAAAACAGCTGACAATGGTCAGCAGAACTCCCTTTGCCTCTTTAAAACCTATATCATGCAGTTTTGGTCAATATTACACACAGTCCACAGTCTATCACCACAGGGTTCAGCTATGAAGCCTTGCAACATCCTTTCATTCATTTTTCATTCATCCTTCAATTCATTTTTTAAGAAGGCATATGGCAGGCAGTGTTCTGTGCATACTGCCAGAGTTTCATTGAGAGTAAAGTTTGATGAAATAAGGCTAATTTTTTGGTCGAAGCTTTTTGCTGATTACTTTTTTATGACATGTAATGTCATCAAACTGTGGCCACCTTTGTCTGTCTTCAAGGTTGTCCTGCCCTTTCCTTGGAACAGCAATCCCCTAGAGACTAAGCTGGCACTCAACAGCAACTGACCTCAGTGAACAAAATAAGGGTGCTCAGTAGGGCCTTCAGGTACTTTCACCAAGGTGGAACACATAACACATAAGATAAGAAACTAAGAAGTTCTGTTAAATACAAGTGGAGTAAATGGATTAACTGTATGGAATGTGGATGCCTAGTATAAATGTTAATGAACTGTAATGACTCTTAAGTGTAAAATTGAATGAAAATATTTCATTTTAATCAAGAACAGGAACAATTTAATGAAACCAACTGTATTTAACAATATGATATATAAATGCAATATCCTGAATACTAAAATGCATAAGGTACATGTGCAGGAAATCAAAGAATCAGGATCCTATTCATATAATTTATATATCTTTATCTCTATTTTTTCTTCCCTACCACAAATAATAATTATTATTATAGTACAGTATTACTATACTATAATATTAATAGTATTATTAATAGTATTACCAGCATTATTGCTTGTGTTAATATTACTATTACTGTAGGAACTTTAAATGAAAAATGAGAGACATGACATCAAATGAAAAGAATCACAGACTAAAGGGTCACAATAAAGTAATTAAAAAAGAAGAATCTGTCCTTTCCTCACCACTACACAACCCAACTGCTTGATGGCCTCCATGCATGTCCGATTATGAATGAAGCTGCACTGTGTCAGCACTGAACTATATACTGCCTACTGTATACTTTTAACTGTATACAGCAACATCAGGATCAGTCATGAGGTTAATTTATTACTGTACTCGCGCATTCAAAATGCTACTTGTGTAATCCATCCTTTCATACGCAATGAGTGACAGAAATCTGAGTTTATAGTCGAGTCTCAATCTGGTCTTTGACAGGGATGGGGGTGAACAGTCTGTGCCAAAGCATCAGTTATAACCCCTGTACACAGTCTGTTGCTGGGTTGTACGTTTTCAAAGTGAAGAAAGTCATTTGGACAGGTTTTGATTTAGTTTACCGATCATATCAGTCCAGCTTTTCCATTGTTTTCTGGGGTTAATACAGTTGTAGGCCTCTGGACAGGTTGTTACCAGTAGTCATCATACAAAGTCTTCAACTTGCAGGATGAATGTCTACTTGGGGGGCCATTGCTCCCCTGTAAGAAATTTAATAACTGATCTCACTACTCCATGAGTACTTTAAATGCCACAGCCATTTTGAGAATGATGTGTGATAATGTTATGTGACCAATAACACTGCACTGGGACAGGAGATACAATGCATACCTTTTCAGGGGCATTGTTTTGGTACGGCAGGATCTAAGAACAATTTAGCTGTTTTAGAATGCAAAAATATGAAAGTGCTACAGAAAAATGTGTCATTTAAGCATGTACGCTCCCTTCTGTGGATCATAACATGTACATTAACACAGAATAGCATTGATAATTTAGAAATTCTTAAAAAAACAGTTTACCAAAGTAGTATGTGTGACAAAATTATAATGTAGGGCATCAGTTGTTGTCTGGATGAGTCCTGATACGCATTAATTCAAGTGGCTGATAAGTAGACACAGATCTTAAAAATATGAGCAAATAGACTGCTTCTGCCTCTGTAACGATGAATAGTGTTTCTTATCAGTAGGGGATGCTTTATGATGGATGGCTATTCATCTGACAGTATTAATTCAGCAAAAGCTGTTTTCTGCAAGAGTGGCAAACTGTGAATATATGCATTACTTTATACACCATGCTTACATAGCTTGCTAGCTAGCAAATCAAGGATGTGCATTTGTTTGTTGAGTGAATGCCACATAAGTTCTGAGCGTGCACCACTTCACCACCACCGGAATAGAATGAATCTCATGAGAATACAGCCGTTAATGAATGCCGCAGCTCACTGAAACAATACTGGTACATCACTGTATTAAAGGTTTTCTGAACATACAGTACATGATCTTCAGGGTAAATTTCATCAATAGAAAAACGTTGTTGGAATAAGGTAGTCTGCAAGTATTGGTTGTCTGTAAGTATGTTTTTGTAACAGCGTTTAAAAAAAGAAGTCTCTATCATGAGATTTGCTGAAATGAAACCACTGTACGTTTTGTTGACACTGTACCTATTGTAGTCTCCCTATGTCCTTTTCACATCTACCGTTGTGCCATAAATATTTCACCTTTAGCCAAAATATAGCTCCTCGTAATTAAGCCCGCATATAGCATCAAATTCATATTGTCCACCATGCCCCAGTTCTTATCAATTTATTCATCCCTTCCCATTTTTTCATAGTGTCTTCCATTTATATATAATTCAACAGGATTTCTGTTAATACATTTTTTATTGATTCCAATAAAACGCACTGTATTACTTACTTATTCATATTAGCCTAGGATATTAAACATGGACAAAATTACAGCAATTTATTGCTAATAAATGCCTTGCATTATTATCATTTTAATAACAAAATGGAGTAGCTTTTCCCAGGACCTAAATTCGCAAGCTATCTTCTTTCCCTGTACTGACTGCAAGTGCTGAGAAATATTATCAATAATATATGACCACCAAAAACTTATTACTGATTTAAAATGGAGAGTATTAGATGTGATTTGATGAGGACAATGGATACCTTAATTACAGTACATAAACAAGGAAGCTACATGGTACAGTATTTGAAACATTATTAATAATTGTATTAAATAAATTATGACGTATGAAATAGCATCATATCATGTCATCAAATCATGTCAGCAACATCATGTCACATTATCAAGCAATCAAAAATATTTTTTGTATTAAATCAGAAAAAAAATCTAATTGTAACTCAGTCTGTATGTACATTGTCTGATTAATAAGAAACATGCAACCAGCCAAGGGTAAAATGAGACAAAGATGATTTAAAAGTGCTATCTGCCCTTTTTCCATTTCACTGCTGATCATTTTATTTTTCACCTGTCACTATTTGTCAAATATTGAACACTGTTGAGCTAAAAAGTTAAAACTGCTAAACTCTCATGACACCACAGAACTGGCATCATGGCAGCAATCTGATTCCTCCTTATACAGGTTGACTTCAATCATATCCAGTTCCATTCAGAGATACCTGAACAGTTAACGCTGACAGTGTAATCTTCCAGCAAGGGTTGAGAGTCCCTGACAGGCCATTTGCATGACAAATGAGAGCACCTTATTTGCAGCTTTTTTCAGCGTTGGTGCAGCTTGTTCAATGAGATGCTTACAGGTTCAGATGGCATGTCGAGACAGAGACCCATTTTTGTTAATTCCATTTATTTTAAAATTGCTGTCTCCAACAGTCTCCAAAACAGTGCGTATATACTTCAGCAACAGCATCTATTTTAGCTGTCTCTTTTTTTGTGAACATCTCTGACATACTCTCAGAAGTATTCAGCATGCTTTTGTTCTTTTGGTGTCTGTGCATCTTTCTGAGAAATGAATATTGAAAACATCATGCAAAGAAGAAGAGCAGAACATGACATTTAAAACAGCCACTTTCATCCAAAGTATGTAACTGTTCAGAGAAATATCCATTATTAATGTACAACAATACTATCTTTTAACACAGTTCCCATTGTCCCCTGATTAAGGTTCTCCAGTCTATAGTATATATACTGTATATTTCAAAGTCTGGAAATCAGTGTAACACAGCTTGTCATTCACCAGGCATGCCGTTACTTTCAGTTCATGCACTTCCAAACACATCTCCATATGAGAGTAAAGGCTCCCCAAAAGTATGTTTCCCCTGACTCTTCTGGCAGGACTTACAGCTGGCAACCATTAGTAAGAGCATTTAGCTTGTTAATAAACTGACTGTCACAAGGGAAATCATTGATACTTGTTGCCACTGCATAGAAAATGCATTTCTATGCAGTGGCAATAACGCATATTTGCAAACCTCTCAGCATCCAGCAAACTATACTGTAGATAACCATTCAGTATTTGGTATATCCTACAACATAGTGAGCAAAATAACATTTTCACATGCATGAGATAAATGAGACAGGGGTAGCCATGGCTGCAAAAAGTCACAGTACCTTGACACTTGTTTACCACCAAGTCCATAACCCCAAATTCATCCTCCATGGCACCCGCAGAGACAGGAGGTAAAGATCTCTCTTTTTAATGTAAGGCCTTATGGAGTTGTGTGGGGGTGGGGGTGGGGGCTACACTCCATCATGATTCACACGAAAGAGAAATATCTCTGTGACGAAACCCTTAGAATATATGATCAGGTAGAAACAAAGAACCAGTAGTGAGAGAATGAATTGAATCTCAATAGTCAGAGCACAAAATCCATTGAAGGTGTAATAAAGAGGGGGTGAGGGGAATCACCAACATGACATTAGAAGCCTTGTAACCTTTTAAAACAGCACCTTGCCTCACAGCCATAAAAGAAAATTGCAATACAGGTGCTTCGGGTTCATTATTTCCCCTGGCGCTCGATATTGTTTCTTGCTGTCTGAGATGTGCCATGTGTGATTGGCCAGGGCTGGTTCACTCCCATGCATCTAACTTCTCAAATCACTGCTGACTGGACCACCAGTAGTGGGTCGGTCATATTAACTGTCAACTGCCCACAAACCTGCCAGGGTCCTGTGACAGATGATAAGAAGATTTTTGAGGGGTGTGGGCGTTTGGGGTCAGCATGCACAATAGAGGCATTACTGAATAGATTTTTAGACTTTGCTACCTAATTATTCTGGAGATGTCTCAGATCGCCTGACACTGCAAAATAGTTCGTGCAATGTTCTCTTCCAAAAATACATTAAAAGCAGGAGGTGAGTTTCAACGTGTGGAAAAGCCTCACTCTTAAGACAGCAAATTTTAAAGTTCAGTATGGTGTAATATTCTGCTGTAGTCTAATATCTAAAGATGAGGACAAGCCAGAACTACAGTGATACAATCATAAATGCATGTTTTCTGAGGACAAATATTTACATTCATATAGGTAAGTGAATCTACACGTAAAATAGTACCAACATTCTAAATGTTACTGTGTGTATGCAGAGTTTGACAATCAGAGTACCGCATGCAGAGCAAGCCTGCAGTGGCTCCAGTTTGCAGAATGTCACCTTTGTTTGAAGCATGCAAGTTTAAAGAGAGAACGACATCACAGATGCCTCGAATGCACCAGTGTGAGTCTCAGAGCGAATCCCAGTAATTAAGATTTCCCATTGCTCAAAACACTAATGATGTGCTTGAAGGAGACGTATCTCTGTTTCCTTTAGCGCGGCACTGTAAATATTTTAGCTTCTCCCTGCAGTTTTGTGTGTGATGTTGGGCACGTGGCTGTGAGAGGACTGATTGCATGCCTCTCCCTCTTGGAGAGAATTCCCCTCAGTAGTGCTCTGTGGAGTCACTTTTCCTTGTTTATTCTACTCTGTGCCTTTATCTGTGCCAAAGACTGCTGCCATCTTACTAGGGGGGGGAAAAAATCAGCATTCTCTTCTTTGATGTTGAAGGGGATTCTTTTTTGAGAGTTGTAATTAACAGTTACATCGCCATCCTTGCTTTGCATTTCAGTGGCACGGGTGGCCGGAGTGGTTTGCTCCAGACTAAGAACTTGTTCACTTGTATTAATTAATTCATTATTAACATGGTCATTACGTATATGGATCAATAGGACCAGTGCTGCTTAACCTGATAGATTGAATAGTGTTTTCTGGCATTGCGTAAATGAATAAAGCATACGGAAAGCCAGGGTGGTGCAATTAAAAGATTAGTTGAGTCAATATAAGGCAATCTTCATGTGCTGGTGTTTATATGTAACATGGTGTCTGATTATTGGCATGTTATTCTGCTTTATGTATATTAAGTACCTGATGGGGATTGTGTAAAAGCCTGGAGAGACACCAGTCTACTTAATAACTACTTTGACAATCAATACAATCTCCACTCTTCACATGCAAAGTGGAGAGGGGCTTATATTTTCATTAGAAGTAGAGATCATTACAAATGTGTTTTCATTCATTTGTGTTAATTGCCAGGGTCGGGGAAATTCACCTAATCAAGGCAATACCCAGGTTGGGTTGTACTACTCTAGAAGTGAATACAGTTGGAGATAAAGAATTTTTTTTTCTGTGGAAGTTCTCATGCCTTTCCAACATAGATTGAGTTGTTTTTAAAGGTCTGTTTTTTGGCAGGGGGTATGATACTTTTTTGACATGTTGACTCACATTAATAAGGAGACACTGTATACCACATTCATTATTTGCTGCTGCTAGGCTTGGTGATAGTCACAGCACAATGTGTTAGCACAGAGACAAATAAGGGTGTATAGGCAGGTGTCAATGAGTCTATCTAACAATAGACGATATAATCATACCACTTCAAAGGGGTAGCTGATTTAAACGGACTCAAGTAGGACACTCACCTCTGGCATTCACTGGTCCATTGGTAGTAATCCTGGCTCAAGCCTAGCCAGGGGCAGCAGCAGTGTAGCAGGGTGTAGGACCCTCTTTTCACTCAGGCATCAGACTTCCCCATGGTACTCCCTCCAGGCCTCCCACATGTTGGCAGTAGGAATGAACTGAGTGTGTTTTGAATACTGAAGTTTTTTTTTTTTAATTTAAAAAAAAACAAATAAATGAGCCAGGGCTCCCAAGTATCTCCGTGCTTAAGGCACTTGCCTTGAGTGCAAGCTGATCTCTATGGCCTGGGTATAATACAAGGCATGTCATTAGATGTAGTGTTGTGAGTTTGGCCTCATTCCCTCAGTCCCACTGCCCTCAGACACCCTGTGATTCATCAGGCACCTGCCAGTTGCTCTGACAACATTAGCAGAGAAGTGCCTATCATCCAGTGAGCATCCACTCCTCTGCAGTGTGCTGTGTGACTTGCAGTGCATAAAATAGCCATTTGCTGCATGCAAGTGTAACAGGATTGTAGTTGTCTGCCTTCGCTGTTCCTGTGCAAGGGCAGAGGTTGTTGTGGTGAGACAAATTGCTGATAATTGCTAATTTCTAAAATATGGTTGCATAAAGGGGCAAAAAGCATAAAAAATAATGAAATAAATGAGCCAGGTGTTCAACATTAATTTCTTCTTATTAATAAACACACAACATATTCCAACAATAAATCTAATGGAATAGTGATGTCTGTCGAATGCCAATTATTTCAAATTGTCATCAAAGTAGGTCCATTAGTAAGAATATTAATTAACATAATGAATCACTTTCCATATACATCGAGTTGTTTTCATTTGTTGTACAGGTGTTACAATTAAATCATTTTAATGGTTTGAATTGAGGGAAGCACAGATGTGTTTTTTTGATGCTAGCTAATTGATTAGTATGGAAATACAGCATTGCAATTAATTTTGTAACATTATTTTGGAAAAAATAACTATTTCTTTTAGCAGCACATTTGTTTTTTGTGATTTGTTTTGTCAAGCAATCATCCAGAAAATCTGAAAATAAAACAGAACATTGACTACAACCAGGATGACTTGAAATGCTGAAGTATGTGCTGTGAGATGATGGAGCTGAATGCAGTTATATTGAATATAACTTAAATAATATTAGTCATTCATATGCTGCCAGAATTTTTCATAAGCCCAATACTGTTGTTCATGCAAAACAAATCAGTATATGAAATCTCACCCTGGTCACTATCAGAAGACAAAATCAAATGAACATAATGTTTTACACATAAAAATCTGTGATATTCCAGAGCAATGTATAAGTAAATATTTAAAGACGTTAGAGAGAACATGAGGCAGGAGAAAGAAGGGATGGAAGGCCTTGTCTAACACATTTCAGTGGAAATCTCAGTAGAACCCTCTAGTACACCAAGAACTAGAATGATGTTTCAGAAACACCAACTGTATATCCAGCTTGTGTCTTTGCAACAACCACTGCACCTGTTCAGGAACACTGGAGTGAGACAAATGCCACCCTCCAACACACTCAAATGTAGCAAACAGCAACTCCTGCACTGAAAGTCACTACAGCAGAGTGGACACTCATTGGAGGATAGGTGCTATTTCCCTGATGTCAGCTGAACAACTTGCAGTTGCTTGGAGAATTTCAGAATGTGTAGGACCCATGATGTAAAGGGAACCCGGCCAAGCCATCTACTCCTGTCTTCAGAGAAGCCAATTTGTTCCACTACTGTGGGCTCCCAGTCTTCGTCTTCTGATGACACCACTGGGGTAGAACCCAGGTCTCAGCTTGCACTGAAAGCAGTCTGCTTAACTGCTGAGCTACTTGGGAGCCCATATTGGTTTAATTTTTCAGTAAAAAATTAAACTAATATGGGCCATGAGGAACTCATGGGCCATGTGTAACTGCACTTTTGCGCATAATCCCTTAAAATATTACAATAATTACAACTGATTTGTGGGATGGAATCAACCTTTTATTGGTAATAGTGTTTTGTAACTAAAATGAGATATTACAATGAGTCTTTGGACTTTTTTGATAATCAAATTCCAGACAAGTTCCTTTTCAAATAGAATTTTCCACCATAGTAATGTACATACTGTACAGTCAGCATAACAGGTATAGTTGCATTATTCATAGCATGTATTCGGGAAGAGAAACAGTATAAATGGAATAGTCAGAGCAAGACCTAGCAAGATTTTTTTTTTGTTTTTTTATTGTTTATGGTCAAAGAACGATTGGAGAGAAATCAGTCAAAGCACTGAAACACATATGCTTGTGTCAGCCATTAGGTGAAGGTCAGATGTAATTCCAGCATTGCCACACTTCATGTAGTCATCTGTTCACTATTATGAAATGGGTCAGAGGGTTTGTGGTTCTCAGCGCTTTCATTGCCAGAACACTGAGTGAGTAAGAAAGGATTTTGCCTCTGCAGCAACGAAGAAGCTTATTGCCACTTTTTAGTTTTTTTTTTTTTATTGCGATGAGGCAAAATTAAACTAAACATTCTGCTAACAAATATGACATGATTTTTAAGTGTTGTAAGTGATAATAAACAATAATCACCGAAATAGCTTCTGTATTAAGTTATACAAAGGTGACTCCACACATTAGACCCATTTGGTAATGACAAAACATATTAAGAATATGCTTTTCTTCTAAATTATTACAGAAGCTCTATTTAGGTGATTAATGTTTATCATCACTTAAATACAGCTTCTGTAATCAGTTGGAGAAAAAACATTTTTACCCCTTCTCAATATGTTTTGGCATATAAGATGCAAAGGTGACTCTACATATTAGACCGATTTGGTCATGACACAATATATTAGGAAGAGATAAACATTCTTTTCCAAAATTTTGGAGCCCTCAGAGTCAGGGCCTTAAATGGGATTCTTGAATATAGAGAGCATAGCTTGTTTCTGATCCTCTCTAACTAATTTATTGAAAGAGCTTATTATAATTGACCTCTGATTTTAAAAATAATGAGATTAATCACCTATGCTCTTTTCAAATGTTGTATGATTTATTTTCCCCATATCCTTGTAAGCATAGGAACTCAACCCTGTACTTGGCCAGCCACATGGTTTGCCGGTGTTAATTTCACCAAGGCCTCAAATCACCAGAGTAAACCATGGTCTTGATGTTTTTTTAGCTGCACCTGCCAGAGTATTGGTGATAGACATCTGGGCAAGCTTAATTTTAGCAAGGGGTTTCTTTAAAGCACATTGAGGGATGCCTTGATCAAAGGTCTCTTTGTGCAACTGAGAGCAGGTATTTTGCCCTATGGGTTGAGTCCGGTCATTTCAGTGCATTGCCAGTGGAAGACTGAATTTGTGCTGTGTATGAACTGGGAGTGCAGAAGGATGAAGTGCACAATGCATTTTACTGTTCACCTTACGAAGTATCTCAGAAGCAACCCAGCATTTTCTGGCAAGATGATGAGATGAGGCTCTAGCAGTTTACTGAGTGTACTTTTTATTTTTTATTTTATTTTTTATTATTATCATTATTATTATTATTATTGTTATGTAACACTAACATTGTGCTTTGCCACAATAATTTCAGTTGGTTAGAGTATGTTTACCCACAGTCTGTCATTTAGGAGGGACACGTGTCATGGAAAAGAGAAATGTGGTTTAGTTTTAATGTTGTGATAAGCCCGTGAGTGAGAGCGCCTGCTACCGTCCCTGAATTGAGCATGTCAGAAATTAAAAATAACAGAAGAAACCTTGCTGTTTATTTAATCCTGTCTCCTGAAGAGTGTATCCATGAGGTGGAAGGGTTGGTACGCTCCCCCAAAACTGTAAGTTTACAGTAATACTGAGACCCCAGACTAAGTAGAAGCAGAGAATCTTAGAGTGCTCAAGACCAGGTTAGATACACTTAGATGCCAAGGCTTGGTATGCTTTAGATAAAAATAAGGAAGCAACTTACTGGGCTAAATGGCCTAACACAATTGAAATGTGTGTATCTAAGTTATGGATGGATGTATGTGTGCTTGTGCTTCTTACAGATCTTGTGCCTCTTTGGTGAGTGGTGCATTCTTGGCAATAGAAAAAAACAAGATCTCTTTATAAGGGCCAAAAGTGTCTGCCACTGATAGACCCCTCTCCTACCTGAAGCTGAAGTCCATTTCTGAGATCATCATCTTCAATGTCTTAAAGCTCCAGAGAATCAGGGATTACTCACCTCTGTCCTTTAGAGGTGCCTTGCATCCAGAAGCCAGTGTGCAGCTTTGTTGAAAGGACTGAGAAGTCTGTTAGATGGGAAAAAAGAAAAAAGAGATAAGAGCATCGCCTCTCTTTGAGGAGTCATCAGGGAGGATCTTCCCATTCTACACACTGGAAATATTGGTTTCAGAAAGGGTCCTCTTGACAAGTAGATGTCTGGGTTCTCGTGAGCACATCCTGAGAAAACTGTCCGTCTCAAAGGCCAGCAGTGAGGTATTGGATGAACCAACAGACCAGTCAATATGGGCATGAATAGAGGTCCAAAGAATGTTGCAGACAAGGTAAGACTTTGTAATGTAACCTGGTTGATGCACTAATTGTAAGTTGCTTTGGTTTAAAAGCGTCTGCGAAATTCCAAATTGTAAATAATTGTAATAATTACAGGTTGCAGATCAAATATTTGCTTTATGCATTTACTATATATTTATTTTATGTATTTATTTTGTGTCTCATAATATAACTAAACAATAAATTGAACCAAAATGATCACAATTGTAGAGGAAAAGGTAGTTGCTTTCACATGCAGTGGTTATAAGTTTAAATCCATATTTCAACAAACATAATAGTACTAATGATTGGAATAATTCTGTCATACTCTGTTATATTTACGTATTCAGTCCAGTGAAGCATGGGGTCAGTGCTTATAATATATAAACAAAATTCTTTAAGCTTGGAGTGGGAAAGTGTGAGATAAAACATTTTGTCCATCTATACAACTAAAATAAAGGTTCTAGATTTCTGGTTCAAATACTGCCCTTTTTAGCTGAGAATTGTTAAGTTTCTATGCTGTTCCATGAATTTTGACTCTAATCAGGAGCCAGTCGTTGATGTTTTGTGTTCCCTGTTCTCCTACTCATTCATTCACATACTGACTAAGCAACCCGCACTGCACTGGATGGCAGTAATTTTACGACGTCAGGGCATACAAGCCCTGCCAAGCAGTCTCAGCCGTTGAGCAGTTGTGCTCTTATTTTCAAATGATTGTGGTTTGATTGATCCTTGCAGGCTGTTTGCAGTCAGCAAGAAGAGAATGATAAGGGCATCAGACTGTGTCAAGACTGGAGAGGGGGAAGCGAGACTGGAAATCAGGGATTTTGTCCTCTGAAATTCCATAACTAGAGGTTGGCAGGACTCGTTTATGTTTAATAGGTACTCAAAGCATCGTCTCATGAGTATGGGCTCTTGGGGAGGGTTGGTAGTAAGGGGAAGGGAGGCAAAATCCTGCAGATAATGACAGTTGTGCTCACAGAAACCCATCAGGAATTCCTCTCTGTCTCAGGGCGGGAACCAGTCTGTCACCTTCTCATCAGTTGTGGTTTCAGACTCGAGGCAGCAATTATGACTATTACCCAGAGGTGTGAAAAGGTTTTTTCTTTATCCGCATAAAGATCTTTCATATGTCACAAGCCTCCAGCAAGTTTTTTTTTTTTTTTTTTTTTTTTTTTTTTGGTGGTGGTGGGGTTAATAACTTTCTGTTCTAGTGTCCTGCTAACAGTACTTGCTAAAATGTCTAGTAAGTTCTATCACTTGACAGTCCAATAGACACATTCTCTTGCCAGTTCTGAGATACTCACCCTCTCTAGAGAGATTAAAAATTAGGGCAATGTAATTCTGCTTGGCCTGCCTAACCCCATAATATTTGGAGCTATCACAGTGTATTCTGCATGAAACCTACTAAATGTCAGCAGGCTAAACAGAACTCAAGATACTCCAAGCTTCCTTGACCTGGATTTCTTTGTCTAGTTAAAGGAGTGTTGAGATGGAAAAGTTTTCAAAATCGGGTCCCTTGCAGAGCAGAGCAATCATTGAGCACAACTGGCTTGATGTCATTTCAAAATTTCCAAACATTGGAATTTCCAAACATTTCAGTAAGCATGCATGAATGCATAAAGATGTTTAAAAATGTTGCACAAAACACTTTGGAGAGAGAGCATTTTGAAAGGGCCCTTTCAAATAAATAAATGAATAAATTCAACCTTAACAACAAAAAATAGCCTTGCTGATATATAACAGCAAGGCTTCATTTTTTTGTGAATATATCAGCACTGAGGATCCAGGCTCTACACTGGCCTCCTCCATGCTGTTGTTGTGACTATCTATTGAGACAGATGGGCATGTGTATGGGGTGTAGGGGTGGGGGGGGATTGGGAAATGGCAGCTCCTGGGTTAGCGGAGCTGTTGTACAGTAGGGCCCCTCTGTTTTCCGTTTGCAGAGACTCAGGGGGGTGACTGTGCTGGGGCCAGTGGCACAGATCTAACAGGCATACTCCCAGAGGTGAGTCTCTGCTGTGGGGGCCTCTCTTTTTTCATCATAGCTTTTTTGCTCCTTAACCCATTCAACACCAGTTACATACACAAGAATAACACCAAGCTCAAAGGCAAGTTTATTTGACATTCCCAAACCTAGGGCTTGGAAATAATTTGAATCTTACCATTTGACTATGTGAGTAAGCCCAGTTAATGCAAATGTTTAAGTAGGGCCTATCTATGGATGTGTGTGTGTGTGTGTGTGTGTGTATGTGTGTAAATGAGGTGCAATAATTCTCACTTGTTGAAAAAAATGTTTACTTGAATGCCCCTCTAAAAGCAATGTGTCAGCTCAACTATCTCTACACAGACTGATAGTACAGATTTTCTGGATTGTAAATATATAAAAACTGAAAAAAGGGACATTCCATCGCTTTGTAATGTGAAAGTATTGACTGCCAGGGAAAATTAGGCTCAGAAAGGTGAAAATGTGGTAAAAACACTGTCATGTTTTTACAGCACCAATAAATAACTATTTACATAGATAACGATATCACATCAATACTCAGTATCAGTTTGAATTTAAGTGATTGCAATCAAAAGGATAACAATAAAAATGTAATATGTTGTATTTCAGAAACAGATATGCTTTTCTGAAATATTTTACTCATGTTACTGAAAAAAGAAACGCTTTCAATAATTATCAAATTTGTTCATGTCATCTACATGGTCAGCTGAACTGAGAGAGATACATATCTGAATACAGTACACAGCAGCTATAAATAGGCAAATATCACATCTTTGTTGTATGCAATCCTGTTGTGCCCTGACATCTGACTGAATACCGTGTAAGACCCACATTTGGGGGGGGATTTTTGTTCTACCACAAAAATCAATTCTACATCCTGAAATGGTCCAGTTATTAAAGGAAGATGAAATGGAGTTCTGTTGAAATAAACAATAGAACCACTAGTGATACAAAAATATAGGCAGACATTGTGCCGCTATTGCAAAGTGATAAGCCTCTTGTACACCACAAAATTAAAGGGAATTTTCTAAGCTTCTAGGTTTCTAGAATGAGGTAAGAATGAGGTAAGCTCATATGGCTGTAGTTTGAGGCTTTTGGATTGTAGGGGTTAACAAATGTTTGTCAGTTCTGTGTGAAGTCTTTTTGCCAGACTGCACACGTTGCACTTCTTTTATGGTTTTAACACCAAAACAAATCTTTTTGCTTTGAGGTAAGAGGCATTGTGAAACATTGTCCCATCTGCAAGTGTACATGGACTGTCTTCAGTTTGTTAGCTTTACTATTTCTTTTTGACCTGCCATAGCACTAACCTGCTCTGGGATTTTAAAGCAGTGAGCTTTTAGCAGTGAGAATTTATTTGAGGTTTGTGCCTGATGTGGACAAATGTGGCCAGTGCGCGTCTGTGTGCTCTGTGACATGCAATGACCAGTTGATATACCCTCCACTTCAGCCAATTACAGAACTGTGGCTGGTGCTAAGGCCTTGATCAGCAGCAAAGTGTGAACATATTTCTGGGACAGGTCTGTGGAGAGGAAGAGAGGGTCAGTTTGAGCCAACGACCCATGAACCACACACACTCAATTCTAAGCCCTGCATTAGTGGTTTACAGTTTGTGTCCTTTGTTGAAACCGTTTTCTTGATTTACCCTTCGCCAAGGCCTCTTCTTTTAACTGAATGCATTGTTCAGATCATAGTGAAGCAATCTGCTATGTACTTAGGCTAGCAATGCATTTGGATAACCTTCCTCACAGGAAAAGACTCACATGACTTTCCACACAAGTACACCTATGGGCAGTACATAAGTGAGAAGTTGACTCAAACAGTATCATTCTCCCTGAAAGTACCACTCTGTTTGCTCTTTCTATTTGCTAGCCATTTAGCAAAACAGCCTTACTTAGGAGCTGGCCAGTCTTTTCCGGACCTTATGACCCCAGATATGCCTGTTGGCAGGGCATAGGGATGACTGTTGATTCAGACAGCATCATCCCGATTGAATGCTCTCAGTGTGTAAATCATTCTCCCTGGAATGCTAACTTCTTCCCCACCTGATTTAGCGGGTGTTGGGATGGGGGCAAGGGCCCTATGTATCTGTACTAGGATACTAGAGTTTTCGATTGTGTCCATGCCACCTCATCAGTGGAAAGTAACCATCTCAATCAGTGCGCCACCAACGTTTCCTCCATGGTGACCTGGAGGAGCTTGTCATAGTAGAGTTGCACTGGTACTGCATTTCTGCAGACAGAGACTGATGGGCAATCACTAGTCCAGGCTCTGTGTGTCCATCTTCCCCAGACAGCAGGCGGCAATTGCACATGTTCTGATAGATTGGGGTTAATGGGTTGGCACAGTGGAATAGAGGATGGGAGTCTCTTATCTTGGCACCAGAAGAGGTTAAGTGCAAAGTGACCCATGGAAAGTGTAGCAGTAAGATGTTTGGTATCCAACTGGTTATCTCTGCTTCAGAATTCAGCAGCACGACAACACTTTACTCTGTGGTGGAGAGAGTGTGGTTCTCCTGCAATCAGTGTATGTTTGTGGAAATAATAAAACAAGGTATTTTATAAATACAGCTGCAAGCAGTGATTATGAGAGCTAAGCTCCATGAGAAAATTACTTCCATATCATGTGACCTAGAAGCACCATATTCCATCGCATAAAACTGCCTACAGGTATGTCTAATATAACTGAATTGGATTGCTTGTATTAAAAAATATAATTTTGTTACAAATGTGCCTACAATTAGATTTGATACCTTGGTAGTATTTGATAATATGGGAAGAAGAGACGTGTTAAGTACTTGGAATTTTACAAAAGCTAGCTTCAAGAGTATGAGTATTTGGCAGGTCATGACCGTATGCATCTCAGAGTACCACAAAAATCAGGTACATTATTTATAAACCATTGTTATATTCAAACAATTGAGCAGTTGTCTGGACAATTTCAATATATAAGAAGAGGGATTGCACTCGTGCAGGAAACTACAGCCCAGTTAGTTTACTTGTGGTCTTAAGCAAATTTTTAGAATTTATCATTTGAGATGGTCTACAGAGTTTGAGTTGGGGGATGGGAGATTTTGATAGTAAAAATTAGTTGTGATAACTTCCAGTTTAAATAGAATTTAGAATTACTAGACGGTTAATTATAGCCTGTGTTAGATATGGATGAGTCATATTCCCCATCTTTTTTCCTGGAAAAGTCCATTCTGTCTGGTGGGTATTGATAAGAAGTATTAATTATTTATTTGTGCTGCAGTTATAAAAAGTATTGTCTTTGTTTAAAGATGTTGATGCATGGCCCCATAGCAAACATTTAGAGGCCACACACACGGTGAAGCAAACAAGACTGGAATAAATAAGAAAAGAAGATAAAGACAATATACTATAACTGTAAATTGTAACAACAACTGATGAGGGGAAAAAATAATAAAGATAAAAGCATCAAACATCCACTGGTGGAGCAACTGGTAAGGCAAGGTCAGGTTTGTTGCAGCCTTGTCATTGGTGCAGGTCACCCTTGAGCTTGACGTACATTGGACCTTTTGAAGTGGGCCAGCTCCCTATTGCACCCGCAAAGCAGTCTGTACTTTAACATCCCCTTTGGTTGTGATTTCTGTATCTCTCCCTTTGCTGTGCGACAATTAGTGCGACCCCTTCATTTGGTGCTGCTGTTTCATTACATTATTACTATTATTTTATTAAGTTCAGGCATGCAGTGATAGTTGCCTGCTAGTTTAATTAAGCCATTATCTTGGTTGCATTTTAAATTGCTAAAGTACTGCTAAATTGCAGTTTTATTGTACAGTATTTTTGTGAGTAAATTACATGTAATTTATACATACATACTTTGTTTGAGACTTGATTACACACTAAACACTACACTATAAAAAATAAATGGCATACAGTGCCTATAACTTCCTAAGTTGGTGTTTTGGACTCCACTTTTGAGCGTTATTAAATGAAATAGTCAATAATAAAAATTATAATTATAATTATAATTATAATTTAAATATTGTTACAAAGGAGGCAAAGTCAAAAATGAGCTTCAAAGTGTCATTAGTGTCTTCTTAGTGTCTTACCACTTGTGATTTATCTCAAAAGTGAGTGGTGAAATGCATAGAAAGTACATTTTATTGCATTTTTGACAATACCACCTTCACCTTCATCTGTCCCTCCAAAACTATTTCATTGTTTGAATGTGAATTGTTAGAATGTTTAAGGGCCCTCTTGGTCTTCCATCCAATTCAGGTCTAACAGGCAGATCTTTTTTCGTTAATGTCATTCCAAACAGGTTAACTGTTTAATGTGCAATTTTTATCTTCTGAGTGTGAACGAGCTGTTAGTTAACAAGCCACACCTGCCCTTACTAGAAGGCCATAAATGCAGGTGTGTGGCTGCAGAGGCGAGCTCACTTTTTTTGTAGTTGAGGTCCACCTTATGAAATTCTCAATTTCACAATGGGTAGTGAAATCTAAACTGTAACATGCAGGGAGTGTCCTTTTTCTGTGACTAGTACTGAGTATGAAAAAAGACCTAACATACAACAAATATACAGCAATATAAAAAAACCAAGAGCCATCGAAAGCTTGAAAAAACTTGAACTAATTCATTTTGTCAGCTGACAATTTACAAGCTGTTCCACCTGTCCTTCTGGATTGCAATCATTGTAATAATGTTGGCTTGTATCACTCTGTAATTCACACATCTGGAAACCACAGCTAATTAGTGTGAAGGCAAATTTAAAAATTTCTTTGGATCTGATGGAATTTCTTTACAGTAACCAATGACACCCTGTTGCAATGACTTCTGTGTTTGTTCTACGCATGCAGATGAGGCTCATGTGTAAACCAAACTGCATCCATCTGTCAAATTACTTTTACATTTATTCTAAATGCAAGGGAAAAAAAAGACACACTGAGAATTGTGGATTTACAAATTGGGAATACAAAAAAGGCATGCGCTTCAGTAAGCTTCCAGTCATTTGATTGGTGTCAGACCCGGTGCACAGATGCTGGGGGTCCTGAGATGAGCCCCGCGGGGAATCTCGGAAAGCCCACTGCGCTTCTCTCTGTAGATCCGGGGAGCTGTGACCTCCCGCTGAGAGATCCTGTGCATCCTATTCACAGCTGCACTGTTTTCCCGCTGCGCATGTAAGCAAGCAAACATGATAGCAAATGCAACAAGAAAACTTACGACAAACACAGATTCCTTATGCTGTGTTTGTGTTTTTTTTTTTTTTTTTTTAATGTATACATTTAATATATTGGTCATTTAATATATATATCATGTAGACATTTTATTGTAAAGTACTTTAATGTAACATACCGATGAATGACAGTGTCTCCCAAGTGTCTTGCATGATGTCCCCTGGGTACCACTAATAGTGATACAACTCTCTATAGCAAAAGACTTACAAGTCATCTCTTCATTGATTCAATGATTGGCAGTGGTTATTGTTACTGGTAATAATATTTTTATTTATAAATAAATGCATACCAGTGGGGTGACAGCATAGATCCAGAGCCACCAATAACTCAGTAAAATAGGTTACACCCAGTATTTGTTTTTGCATGTATACAATATCTAACAATTATGCATATAAGCAACATACCTACATTAAGCTGGCATGCATATAGCACCTTATACTTTTACAAAGATGGAAAGACCTCATTCTCTTCAGATGGTAAGATGAAAAAAAAACACAGGAACAAGCTACACAAATGATTTTAGGAAACACTGGGAAAGCTTGCTTTGAATAGTGCTCGTCCAAGTGGTTCCATTAACTTCATTCACTGGCTCTGTTGTTTAGTACATTAACTGACATGTTGCCGATTTTTCATTCTTGAAAATGATGATATTTCTTGGGCTCATTGACATGACTCACGTCATGAACAAAACTCAGCTGGAGATAAAACCTCATATTCGGACATCAGACATCGCTACATCATTGTACAGTATGACGTTGCAGCACCATATACTACAAAACGTCACCATGGGCTGTGAGCCAACTATAAAGCCAAAGATAATAACTGGAGATATCCTAAAATGGCATATTCATGTTACAGAGTGTCAAAAAGAACCATTTTGCCAACCATGACATTTTGGTCAAAAACCTGGTGCTTCTGCTAAGCTCAAACTTGAAAATGATCATTGGAGCATGAAAATGATTCAGAGTATAAATCAAAAGTATAACAGTATAACATCTTTAAAAATTATGCAGATGTAGAAGATAATTAAGCAGAATGGACATTTTTAGGGGTATTAATAAATATGGATGGCACAATGAAAAAATGGAAAGTGTGCCTTTTTTCATGTTGCCATTTTCATGCAAAGATAGGAGCTCTGGTATGTAACGTGCAAATTTGTATCCATCATATGGATGCCTGCCAACAGGGGGGATTTTTGCACAGCCTCGTCACTTTACTTAGTTATGAATCAAATTTGTTCAAAATATGCATTACTTCCGGACATATTACCAATTGTGCTGTCGCTAGAGATGAGAGCATGAAAAGCAAATGTTGATAGCAGCCCCCTTCCACATTCGCATTTGTTTTCTTGTCTATTTAATCCTGGGCAAGTTTAGAATCACTTCAGGCAATGTAGCTCCTAGTTCTTGTATGCTACACGCAATGATGTCGTGTAGGACCCAGCCTAGCGGATTACAGATGTGTGCTGAAAAGCTCCTTTTGTAAATGAACATTGTCAATGCAACCTTCAAACTGTATAGAGTCATATTAGTATACTTAATATTAATTATTATTAAGTATACATTAATGAATGCAATATAACTAATGATACGATCTTGATATTTCACTAGTCATCAGTTTTACATGTGTACTCTTCCACCCTGTAACACAGTGCCATACTTTGCATCTCGACTCCTGGAACAACTTTTGTATTTGCCAGTCTGTGGCATTAGGGGTGTATTGCTGAACAGATGGAGAGATCAAGTTAGGTTTTGCATCAGTGGAAATGTAAATTACTGAACAGCTTGTTTTCAGCTTTACAAAATGGGGAAACTGTACAAAGTGTGTACAACAACATGAGTGTGCATTTGCAAAGTCAAATTCTGACAAATAAATGTCAAACTGTGTTTGTACTGCCTGCTGACAGAAGTTAGTTTTATTAACAACTTACACTGGTGATAAATGGAGATCGCATATAAACAATCAAGGATATTCATGGCACCATGTACCAAAGGTCACCATCTGTCTTACTGTAGCTTAGGAAAGAGAGTGAGTATATTTTAACTATGTGCCAGTCTGTTTCTAAGTGCAAATTGTGAGACAAAACTAAGACCCACAAATAAAGTTGTTACTATTTGCATTTTTAGAATAGAACCTAGGGTTTCTTTAAAATGCCATGTCACTCTGAAATATGCATGATTGTATTTCTTGCAAAATCAAACTTGTATTCCATGAAAAGGAAATGCTGTTATGTATATAATAAACATGTGAGTGTTAAATTGTAATACAATATTTAGCGGGAAAACTGATACATCTGTGTGACAGGATGACCAAACAGCGACAGCAGTAATGAGCACAGCACTAGAGTTGTAGTGCGCACCACTGGTGAGAGAATTATTTTTCCCAAGAAATGCAAGAAAAAAAATGTCAGCAGAAGTATTTACAAATGACAAAAACACTTTGTTACACATAGACAAACAATTACTTTGCTTTTCAATTAGCAGAACACTACCCCCCCCCCCCCCCCCCCTTTAGTTTTGTCAGGCTCCCACGGATTAATAATTGTTGCTCAAGTTTTGCGTAAGACACTGTCCAATCTCTTCCATCACCTGACACTGCCAGTGGCAAGTTACATTACCTGTATAAAATATTTACGAAATTTGTTTAGCTGTGCAGATTTTCCCAAATATTGAAATATGAACCTGCATGCTAACTTTGGTGCTGCTTCTACCTTTTGCTAGTCTGGTTCCCTGGCAGAACTACAGGAGCAATCCAGTAACAGTTCATCATTTCCATTACTGTGAAGTCATAAACAAAAGTTTTCCTCAACTACAAATTGTTGAATATTTATCACAGAAAACCTTGTACATGCTATTTCAATTTATTGTGGTAAGGAACAGAGGGACTCACTCAGTTACAATTTGCTTGAATTTTGAAATTAAATGAAAATGTATTAGACATTAAACTGAAGTACTGGACAGTAGAGAACTATGGTTTTCACTACATGTTCATGTTGTCACAAACTTATAATGAACCCCACTACCAACACCGCTAATTCTAAGTCATTCCTTTCTTTCATCGAAGTGGAAACATTTCCACTCATGTTCTCATTGATACCAGTTTGGAATGTGCTTTCCTTGTTCAGAAGTAAACAGCCTGTATTCCTCAGAAACGGTGGGCTAGAATAAAGTAGACACTGAGCTGCTGAACCACAGAACAAAGTTAAATGAACCCGTAGTCAGAGTTTAAGAGTATTACAGACCTACAGTGGGGGCCTTTCTAGCAGAATCTGTCAGTGGTGGATTCGAGTAATTCCCAGCAGTAAGGGGGAGGTCATGTTAACAGTTGTAAGTATGATTGAAGATGTTTCAGAAGCCTCTCAAAACTCAAAACTTTAGAAATATAGACATGATTCTGCCCTTTCATAGAGTCCTATAGTGCACAAAAGATGGGATGGATTTACAAAGAACTCACACACTTCTGTTCCCCTGAGTTTGCCTGCCTGGCACTTAAGTGCTTTTACAATGCAGTTCTTATTCTCTATGCAATTTGTCATCTTGAACAGAGACTCTGTGTGTGTAGGGTCAGTGGGCCAAGAGGTCAGGCCAACCTGAACATTTAACATGAAGAAATGACAGGCAAGAAAAATGTTTTGTGAATCTGTCTGCTAAGCATGAGGCTCAGTACTAAAGGAAGAATACAGGTCACAGGCAAATAATTGTTACTCTGTTTTTACATTTAAAATATTCTGCAGGTGGGTTTACAAAGAAATAAACAAAGTAATTATTACATTATACCACACCTGGTATTTATAGTTTAGTCTTGTGATGGTCACTAGCTTTGTATGTGCCTGGTATTAAAAAAAAGTACTAGTACTGGACTTTGCCCAGAGGAGGACAAATTTGTTTCAAGCTCTAATTATATAGACTCCTCAAAAAGCTGTTATTAAACATACTTCTGATAAATAGATGAAAGCTGCACTGTCACTACCCTTCAAGTATAAAACTTTATTATTTGGTATATTTTTATTCTAAACCCAATGAGTGAATAAAATGTAATTCCATGGCTGTATATCCCAAGACCAAATACCTGAAACATCTCCTACAGTAAATGTTTCTTGGAAATCTATAAATAAGGGTATATTGTAGTCCTCCTCACCTGGTTGTTGAGTAGAGTTGCAGAGATGACTACAGATTAAACTACATTCCAAAGCAAAACTTATAACTATTCTAAATTTGGCTGAAAATTCATAAAGAAGCTGCTTTCTCCAACCTAGTTAACCTTCCTTTTGGTCAGATAACAAGAATTATAATTACAATGTTACAAGTACTCACAATTAAAATGCTGTCATGGCCTTAAACTTAATAGGGCAGTTTCCATATGGCTGTGGGAAAACAATCTTACCCAAAACCTCAATATGGTAGCACTGTTTATCCACACGGTAGACCTTGGAGCGAAGAATTCACGAAAACACTTATTTTTTTCCCTTATTCATTTTTTTTGTGAGACATACCCTGCTCAACCCCTTTTGTTTTCCTTTGCAGACTGCTGAAGTAGCATTTTCTCTTCTTTTACAGTTTACAGTTTCTTGCTCACAGTGCCTTCGTTCAAAAGTAGCCTGACTGCATGTGTGGGTTGTGAAGATGAATTGTTCGCAACATGCTCCTTTAAATCAAAGGCGAATGGAAGGCTCTGCTTTAATCATATTTCACACCGACCCCGCTTATCTTCGTCGCCTGTTGTTTAAGACCTGTCACAGCTGATATATCTGCCTCGGCCTGACTGCTATGGGCACACTCAAAACCTATATTTACACTTATACTGGACATTTAGGCATCCTTTCAAACAAGCAGCAGTATGGATTTGGCGTTTTCTAGGGGCAGTGGCCATAAACTCCAACATGGACCACCATAATAATGATATAACTATAAAATATTTTTGTATTAAAAGTTAATGATTCAATGCATTAGACTTGGGTGTAATTCCTTGTTTTCTGGTTTTAAAGGTGATGATTTACTTCTATAATACATTTGATTAATATTCAATAAGTCTACTGGGATGCGTAATAAAGGTTTTGCTATCATAGTTGTAGATTTTATAGAAGCACAAGAAGAATGGTTGACATTTTAGATATCTGTGATTTTAGGTATCTTCAAGCGAATTCACATGGCCTTGCCCTGATTAGTTTGACTTTGATGGGAGACCTCTGAGGAAAACCAGAATTATGCTGGAAATGGTAATAATGTCAGCAAAAGGTACCAAGGATTATCCTTCCCTCTGGACCAAGTGATGTGCAATGCCCCAGTGCAGTAATGAGAACACTTTCCTTTATAACTGTGTGTTTCCAGTGACCAGGTTTTATAGCCTGTAAGTCAAATGCTGATACATGAAGCCAGCTGTTGAGCAATCATTAATAATCTTCATATTGCATAACTTGTATGATTTAAGCTAGACAAGAATCTGACTTGAGATAACCTTGCATAAATCCCACTTACGTACCTACCAGAGTAGTTTCACAGTTCTGTTACCAGTACAGGAATTCTGAGACGGACATTTAAGAAGCCCATGTAGAAGATCCTTGTTTGAGGTAGATTTTGCCCAAAATTAGGATGTGTCTCATTTATGACTAAGATGTGTGCATTCAGGTCCACCACTTAAGTCAGTTTTCTCTGTGCAACCCATAGACTTTAGAAAAGGTGGAGTAAAAGTATGCCACAGTGACAATTGTATGTAACATCAACATAATTCTTTGTAATTAGCCACTTTACTTGCAATTAAAATCAAAACTATTTCTATTACACAAATATTGAATTTTAGATTTTAATTAATTCCATTTGATGTTCTATTGCTTTTGTTATTGATTATATAACCTATAATTTATGTCAGAATTTTATGTTATAAATGGAAATATTTGAAATTGACATTTTTACTGGTACCATTTAATAAAAAAATATTACAAATGCCCTTTTGATTCCAGAACTGCTTTAAATCCTCAGAAATATCCAGAACTGCATTGTAAAAACACTTAAGTGTCAGGCAGACAAACTTAGGGGAACAGAAGTGTATGAGGTCCTTGTAAATCCGTTCCATCATTTGTGCACAATAGGACTCTATATCCATAATTAAAGCTGCAGATGTCTTGCAGCTGGCTTCTGCAATGAGGACAAGTGGCTGTAATGGAACTCCTTGAGAATATGTATGGGCCACCGGGCTCTCAGGAGGGAGATGTGCTTGACCAATTCAGGTTTTTTTCCTCCTCACCCTTACTGGCATACAGGGAGGATTCTGGCACATAATGGCTGCCATGCATCACCCAAATGGGTGTTAAAATGTCAGTGGTGGATAAGGCAAGGTCCACATCTTTTTATGAAATGCTTTTGGATCTCATGAAAAGCCTTATCTGTTCCCCCTGCTCTCGACAAAAATAGCAGTTGCTTTTCTGGACAACCTCTGATAAGGCCTTCACAGTGCTCTGCATTTCTTCATGCCTGAATCCATGGGCTTGTAGTTGCTAGGTCACTGACTAAGCCACATATCTACTGTGGCTAATTTTGGAATCATTATTAAAACTGTTGGTGTTTACTGCTAATTCAGACAGTTTGGCCTTAAACACCAACCCAGCATAGCAATGTTTCTTCCTCGAGTATGCATCCTCACTTGCACAGGTACCATTCATCTAGGTCAATGTCATGATTGTGAAATGTGTTTTTCATGCGTGCGAAGTATGTTCTTAAATAAGTATACAATACTAGCCTAAAATTACGTATTGAAATGTAACTGCTGACAAACATCTTGTTACAGACAGTAATGTGTTAATATTTAACTGTTTGTAAATGGAATCTTTTTAAATATAACTAGCATAATGTTTTTTACCACTTACCGGTATGATAATGTAAATCTTCGTAACGTTTCTCCGCGATTCACGTTGCCCTCCAAGTGCCAGTGAGGCTGAAATTGAGCCCATGGATAAGTTCAGGACCACTGATCTAGGTATACAAATTTTTCTGACTATAACAAAATTGGATTAGGTGTTGGAAGCCTTGGTTGGAAAAGACTGACAGTGCCCAAATTAATCAGTGGCAGGAACTGACTTTCGTGCGATATCCCCTGCTTTCCCATAGTGCAAATAAAGCACAACTTTGAGACAAATGCTGTAGTGGTGCACTTTGATTGCTTGAATCGGGTACTGCAGTATGATCTTGTCACTAAGTAAAAGCACCCCTGGCTGAGAGCAACCGCTGACCCTGATAGAATGAGTCTCTAGTTAGCTGCTCAAAAGGAGCCATATCTGACACGTGGCATCCTCTCCAGAGACACTGATTCACAGTGGATAAGGGAACATGCTGTACCAGAATCTTATCAGGAAGTGGGTTCTGTAATGTTTCATTGACTAACCTGCCTTGCTGTTTGATTTCCCATTAATCTTGTCTCTCATTCTATACCTGGCCAAGGATATTAATATGTATGCAGGTGGATTTTTCTGGTTCTCTATTTAATGGTATCATATGACCGTCCATGTCATCTGACTGTCCATCTGGCATTCACATGTTTGAATTCAGGTCATGCTGATAAGTAACTGTGTAATGGCAGTCTCCCATGTATCAACTTAAGTAAGGCTCCAATATGCTCACTAGTGAAAGATGAACTTAGAGGAGGACTGCAAAGCAATAGGTGATTGGAAAGAGTTTCTTACCAAATGAAAGCTGATTGATTGATTAAAAGTTGATCTGATTTTCCTTGATAAGGTTTATCATTTTAATATCTATGGCCAAGGTTAATGTTTAACAACAAATAAAAAAAAAACCTGATTCAACTATTGTCAATACATATGTACCTCTGAGAGTGGTTACGGCCCACAGCATTGCCTTGGCTACATATTCATTGCTGTAAACACGATGGGAAAAAATGTGTAGTTAAGGGAAATTAAATATAAGAAGTATATATGAGTCACAGATGGTTACATCACAAATAAACTCTGATCTTTTGAAATCTTTTACTTTTCCCTTTATACAGTATGTGGCATTTAAGATCTTTTGCCTAGAGCATGATCAAGAACACTAGGGAGATTTTTCTTTTTGATTGAATTGGATTTCTTGTGTTTTCATTCATGCATAATTCCATTAGACCTGAACCGACTATGGATCAAGGCCCAGTCAAATGGCCAAATCAATATGGTGATGTCTCAGGCATGCCACTTAATTGTTTTCTTTAAGTGCTAATGGCATCCGGGGCAACTTTGCTTGAAATAGTTGATCTACAGATCCTTTTCTGGTGGCTTATTTAGATAGGAACAAACACAATTAATATGCTGTATACAGAGCTTTAATTCATTACCTTGAATAAAGTCTTCACCCTTTAAGCTTCAGGGGCTGTCTTTAAGAATTATGTTGTACCATTTCAGAACATAATAAGGACCAAACCTCCCTACAAATAAATGTAGACTGCAAATAAAAATGTTCACCAAAAAAGGCACAGCAGCAAGTACAAATGAAAAATGAAGATGACATAATGGTATGAGAAATAATGCTTTGACTTGTATTTGTACTGATAAAGTTACTCCAAAATAAATACCTTATATTTAATTGGGTTGCTAGCTGCAGGTAGTATTAGGAGGAAACATAGCCATGATGAAGGTCCTTATAGTAGGTTAATGCTAGTATATATAGTGTCCTATCTGTTTCTTATTCAAAAGCAAACTTTGATAACATTAGCTCTCTAGCCAGTTGGTGTAGAGTATCATTAATTTCACCTATCTGTGTTTGCTGCCACCCAATTATGTAGTTGTTTGGATAATTAGCCCCCCTCCATTTCTGGATGTCATGCTTGTCACTAGCTCAAGTAGAAAGTGCACTGATGAAACTACTTGTCAACAATGCTCATTCTGCCATACCTCATATTGTCCTCCAGTAGTCAGACACTCTGCATAGTGCATGCTTTGATGTTTCCTAGCAACAATGGTTATCTTAATATGCAATCTGTGATGCACCTTTTAGTTTTCCAGCTTTTTCTTGCACTCGTGCATGACAGGTCTAAAGCAATATTACTCTTGAATAGGCATTTCTATATTAGTTTTATGAGGATTATTAATATATTGGCTGAATCAATCATACAGAGACTGCTGGAGGAAAAAACAACATTCTTGCATGATAAGATGCTGTTGTGCATTTTGACTTGTTATGAGACATGCAGGCTATGCATTCTATATATAAATTTTGAAAGCACAGGCAAGTGGCTGTTGGGCTCATACAATTTCTTTCTGTTCTATTTCGTGATTCTTAGAAAGTATTTACAACCTGAAACCAGACCGCTGGAGCACTGGTGATCCATGGAGGTAGAAATGGTTAAACCTGAGGCACATACAGTCCAACAGAACATGTGGACCGAAATGTCCTCTTTCACTTGTTACCACTGAGCAGGAGCTCCTGGAGTGTGTTCTGCAATTTGTACTGATTGAGGGCAGAGGCAGCATTATCATCCTATAGTGCATCTACTCTAGTTTCTCACTGAAATAGAAACCTTATAACAGGGAAGCAATTTCTCTTGCAAGATCCTCTGAGAATATATTGCTGCGCCTACACCATCTCTCAAGAAGGAATTTCAAATTAACATCTGAACAAATTACAATTATAAACATCACTTAAGTCATTAATTAATTTCAGATTAATCTTCTCTGACGAAAATGAAAGTGGCACCATCATGTTGTAGGTGACAAGTTTTTTCCACTACATAAGCAACAATTCTGCTTTATCCATCCAAAAGTGTGGCAGGGAGTCTTTCTGACACCTTTTGTGCTAAAACCATTAAAAGTCTGGCACATTCAATTAATGTCACTTTCAATGAATGTCAGCATCAGAACTGACACCACCAACCCATTATGTTAACAAATTCAGGTATTGTATGTGGTCTGTGGGATGCAAACATGATTAGTTCTACAGAATAATGCCAGAGTGGAATCTGAAAACTCAACGCCATCCTTACACACACACACACACACACAGAATCTCCATTTTAAAGATGTGACATAAATCTGACACAAATCTGGCACAAATTGCATCACCAATGATGACTCAGCTGAGACAAATGCCCTGGCCACAGGAAAAAAAAAATGAAAAAGTAGCGATGCGTGTCCTTGTGTATTTTAAAAAATGCAACACAGCATTGACAGTACCGTGCAGTGCTGTTATTTGAAGTTCCATAGTTGGGGAATTTTATTGCCTAGTTTTCCAACCCCTTTATCTACCTGGCCTTTTCAGTTTCCCCTTTCAATATTTCCATATCTGAGGACATAAAATAACTACTCAATCATAATGTGATGCAAACTTAACTGACATAGTTTTGTGCCAGCTCACAGAGAGAAAACATCTTCCCCTTCTCCCATTGCGGACAATGCATCTGTGAAGAAAGCTGTCCTCCGCTGGTTCTCTCACTGTACAGTGCTAGCTCTGGGCAGTGGGAGCAAGACAGCTGCAGACATATAAGATATACAAACACAGGCATAGTACAAAGTAAATTGGGCACACTACAATTTTGCAACTTTGTTTTTCAACTTAAGTCTTAGCTTGCTTGACGCTTAACTAGGCTTAAAAGTCGATTTGTCAAAGGGTGTTGATGTTATATGTAGGGTCTACATAAATGATAAACTCACATTTTCTCACCTCTCTGCCACCTTTCTTTATATGAAGAGCTATAGACCCCCAGGACTCAGGAGATCCACTTTAACAGAGCTCTTCTCCCTGTCCCTTATCTGTCCCTTATCACCACGAGAGGACATCTGGGCTTTATCCTGGAGAGGTGTGTCTATCTCTATCCATCTGGGGTACTCCAGATAAGACGCCACTCTCATGTTACTCATAATTAGACATTTGCAGTACAATAGTCCAGCAGAGCGAGCAAGAGCCATGAAAAAGGATATAATCTGGATCCAGGATATCTGTAAATCACCAGTGAGACGGTGCTTCAAGGCACTGCTGGGACAACAACGATGATAGCAAATCAGTGTCAGAAGCAACCTTTGATAAGTACACCAGCACCATCCTTCCATCCATCATCTATCTATCTATCCACTCCTTCACTGTAATCCCATTATCCTTTAGAGGGACGCAGGGAGGACCAGAACCAGCCAGAGCAGGCTTGTGGTATGAGATGTGACCACACCCTGTATGAAATGACGATCCATGCAGTACAGATATCAAATATTACCACATATTATATTTGCTTGGCCTAAATGAATGCTATGTGTGCTATACTGCCTCTATGACAATCAGGTGGGAGTGCCAAAATGTAATCTTTCTATATTAAGAACTGTCACTATTCATGCAGAAATGTAATCAAAGTAGCTCTTAGTGCTAGCTATATATATATATTTTATGTCAAAGCTGAATGGGAAAGGTCTCTGCATCATACCTAGTAAAGTCAAGCTATTCCTATACATGTTCCAACGCACTCCTCAATAATTATGCTTTTCACAACATTGCTAAAAAAACCTTGTCAGCTTCAAGCATGATCATTTTTTTCTTGTTTTCATGGAGACTGTTCTTCTGTATATTTTTCATATAGATATTTGTTTTTCCTTGAAGCTGTAGACCAGTCAGCACACTGTAGTTTGTTTAACGAAAATGAAAAAGAAATTCAACCCCTAGTGAAAAAAGTAAGCTTTTATAGTGTTTTTTTTCCTATACACTTTGTCTCTTGTCTCTTGTTTGCTATTTGCCTATGCAGTGTTGGCCAGTGGGGACTTTGATGGCAGCTTGTCTGCAGTCAGAGCATAGGGGACCCAAAAGATCAAAAGCTGCCCTAAAATATTGGAGTTGCTGTCACAGATATGCTGAATCACAAGTTTAAAAAAGAAAATAAATATTTAAAAAACTAACATTTTGGGCTTATGTGCAGTTTTGAATTTTTTCACCACAGTACAGGCTGTTTTGGAATAAGTGTCGTCCAAACCTCAATATTCCCTCAAAAACTAAGAAAGATCAAATTCTAGAAAGTAGTTTACTTCCATGAAATTGCACAGTAATCACTGCACTAAAATGTTGAGGCACGAACACAAGATTTTTACATATTTGAACATGGCACAGCAATGATTACATTCAAATGATATGGTTAATGATGACAACAAAGCTACCAACGTCATCACATAATTTAAGTACAGTATGTGACAAATACCTAAGGGTTCCGATCTAAAATCACAAAGTGAGCTGAGCATTTTTTTTTTTTACTTTAGCGTACTAAATAATATGCTGACACATGGTGCCCACATACATACTGACATGGACAAAGACAAGGATTTTTATGGAGTAATTTTCTTGCTATTGAAAAATGATGCAAGAGAAGTGCCATCAGTACTTGGGAGAAGTGCAGACCATCTGTCACCAAAACAGCTGAGGAGCTGACTGACTAACTGAATGAACGGTGAAAAGAATTGTCCCGGGATGAGTTCCTACCAAAGAGCGTGAAGTAATCTCTCTTAGTCAGTGTCGTTGAGTCCAGGGAGGTCATTTGTTAAGCCCAGAAGACTTTGTGGGATGTTTTGTCTGCGACAGACTCGCAAGTGACAAACCTGAAGCGAACACTGCTGTAAATTGATACTTGACTGGTTTAAAACATCCTCGGGGGAGCCAGAGAATGGGGCAGCAGAAGTGCCGGATTTATAGGTGATCCCAGCCTTGATCACATCACTTCTGTCCTTGACACCTCTGGTGCAGAAAAGCTTCTTGTTGTGGGAGGTAATGGGATGGAGAGGGCTGTGGAGAGAGCACAGCTGGATTGTTTGCCTTCTCGTTGAGTGGCTCAGGAGACTACAGGGATCGATGTCCTGGCCCATCGTGCCTGCCCTTTCCATTTACTGCACCAGCGGTCCAGGGCAGGTCACGGTGGTGATCTCACGGCATGAGCTCCGTTTGAGCTCCGATCCACAGCCTCCACATTTACAGCTTGTAAAACTCTGGACAGCCCTTTTATCTTACTTTTAAAATCCCTGCCTGCCTACTTCAGCGCCTCGTATTACCTCCCTGATCCTGAGAGGACACTGACCAGTCGCTGATCATGGTTCTGAAACTCTTGGGAACATTCGCTGTCTGCGCTGTGGAGGAGCTTCACAAAATGAGTAATCTCAGATACAGACCCAGAGGTCATCAGTTTAAGTTAACCTCTATTGCTTTTTCACTCTCAAACACACCTCAAACAGTTAAGGTTTCTGCTCAAAAGAGAAACACTCTCTCTTTACTGCAGTTGAGAATACTCAGTGTGAAATCCTATCTCTCCTCCCTGACAATGCTATTTGTATAATGCCAAAAATGGAACACCTTTCACTTGGTGATGGAGTAGAAGCCTATCATTCATGTGGACCCGACTGAAACATGACTTTAAATAGTGAGGCTCTAGCTAACTGATAATATGATTGACAGAATAACCTGAATACAAACCAGCAGAGAGAAGACCTCTGTGCTGTGGTGCGTTGTCCTGATCTGAGATATGGTATCTGATGCAGTTTGACTGGAAGTGATTGCCCTATCTGTATTAGAGTGATAGTAATGTGATCTCTTCAGAAATCTTAAGCTCTGCCAGGCTGCCCTCATGGTTCTAATGTTACACTATGAAAAGGTGCTGTGCTTTAGACAGAATACAGCTACTTATTACCCTGCAATGCCACCTTGAAAGTAATACCACATAAAAAAAAAATCAAATTTCATATCATATTGTGTGTGCAGGCATGTTGCTAATGAATAATCTGGCAGTAATACAGAGACCGCTACTGTAAAAAGGAATTGCAAGGAGTTGGTCATTTAACTACTAAAACTGTGGGATTTAAATTAAGATGAGACATCAGTGGTGTGTTTATTTTTACTGATATATTGCTGTTGCTCATTTAACTTGAATGTATACACTTATGTTCTATTGCGCTGAAGTCAGTCTGGATAAGAGCGTCTGTTAAATGCATATAATTTAATAATGTAATGTATTGCCATGAAAACAGCTCACCGACATATAGATAGAAAACATAGATGTATGTGAGCTACCTTTTATTTTCTGTGCTACATTTATTGCCTTTTAATTCATCGGAGTCTTGGTGACTGATGTTCGATAGCTTGCCACCTAGCACTTCCATTGCCTCTCTACCGTAGAGGTATGAATTGACATTTGAATGAAATAGTGACTGAAAGTGAAAAGCACAAGATCAATTGCCATCGGAGAGTGAAAGCAGAGAACAATGTCAGCTCTCATTCAGTAATGAAATTAACATTTATCTATGCAAGACATATTCAGATGAGAGATGTTTGATTACATTACCAAGGTAAATCAACTACACTTGGAGGCCCTCGAATGGGTGCTTTATCATGTGGTGGTAAATCCAGACGAAATTACGGGGCCGAATTGACCCCACTTACATATGCAAACAAGGTTAACATGCATTCTATAAGTGATGAGGGGGAATTTCAAATTCAAGATCTGACCACTTTAATTATTTATAAAAGGAAAAGTCACACCCTTGGATCTATGCCAAATCTAAGGTTGTGGCATTCTCTGTTGTTAGATGTTAAATTGAAGACCAGAAACAAGAAGCATGTTATAATTTATGGTACTTTCAGCAAAGAAAGAAGGGAAAGTTCATGAATTTTTTATATTTATTTCTGGTGTCAGCTTGCAAAGATTGTTCCAGAATTCTATCCCAAATGTGTGCAATTCTAGACTGAAGAATCTCTCTCAACCTGCTATTCAAGTTATTGCATGCCTTTTTGGTCTAAAGTTAATGTGAACATAATTTGTTACAATACAATAACAATAAACTTGAATACACTTAGAACAATAGGCTTGGAACATTTTTTCTTGTCAGGGAGAGTGTTTGTTCAAGTGGACAATTACCTGTGACATTTGCAAAACATTCATTTGATAGCTCATATATTTTTTGTTTTAAAGGTTTACCTCACACATTCAGTTGTGGAGAAGGAAGGGTTACTGAGGGTTACCTGCTAAATAGGAGGGTTTTTAGATTGGCAGCCTGAAAGACCGAGACTGGGAAGTTTGCCAGCCTGCTGGGGTTAACATCCAAACTCTTAGCAATAAGTGTACAGTAAAGTTTTGTGGCTTCTGAAAGTCATGACCTCAATTTGGTTTTACATAAAAGTGACCAAGACCATCTTATAAGCACCCTTTATTGTTAGCCTTGGGTTTCTTCGTGTCCTATCCTAGACTCATGTCTAGCTCTGTTTAACTTTAATTTAAAGTAGAAGTTCACAAGGTCCTGCAAGCATAGTAACTGTTATCTTTGTACAATTTAGTTACACATATCCATCCTTTGAGGATTACATGTTCTGAACTGGTATTCATTTTTGGGGCAGAACATTGTAACTTATTTTCTGCATCAGCACTTGGTGCCAGGCAAAATGGAGCAAAATGGGTAGCAATAATGAGTATTAAACATTGAGTCATTTCCAAAGGTATGCTTCAATGGCTGTAATAGTGTTCAATTTTCATTTTGATTGAAATTGTTATCTTCAATATCCCTTGCCTATTATCCAGAGTATGTGTAATACAGATTCTTTGGTTGACAGCAGCATTTTGGCAGGGAGATCCCTGTGGACCGTGATTCTGGTGACAGCTAAACATCAGACTTCTGATTCGTTACCCAAGTCATTGGAGGTTCAATGTCATTTGACTCCTGTCTGAATCAATCTGCTGTTTGTTTCCCCAGACTCTCTCTGTCAGAGCAGTGGTATAGATGCTGTCTGGCGCCTGTTGAGAATCAACATAGGTGTAATAGAATTTCCCTGTACTGCCACCTGCCTGTACTTTGAAAAGTGTTACAGGGATTTTAACAGCCTTTAACAGTTTTAACAGTAAATCCAGCAGCAATCACCCTACATTGAAAATCTGGCAAAGTTTTTAAAATAAAATATTTTCAAAAAGCCTTTCTGCTGTTTTGCTACAAATCTGTTCCTAGCTGGCTAATGGGCATAATCATTATTTATATGCAATTATAGGAACATAGTGCTCTCCATATTTATTTACACTCCTGATGTAACAGGAACAAAACCATGCAATAAAAGGTACTTATTCTATTTTTTTTTCTCCTCATTTTGTTATGTTCTATTGTAATCATTCTACAGTTGCTCAGAACAAAATTATGTTAACAAATAATGGGATTTATTCCAGAGAACACTACACAGGGGTCATATTTATTCACATCCCTACATTGAGTATTTTATAAATCCTCTTCTGGCATGAATTACACAGACAAGACACTTCCCATGGTGTTTTATGGGGCTCTGGCACTTCTGTGTGGGATGTTCTCCCATTCCACCTGACAGAATTGCTATAGGTCTTTTAGATACTGTGTTTTTTCAAACTACTTTCAAACTAAACTCCATTCTTGGGTTCAAACCATTAATGTTTGGTATGGAAGTTGAGATATGTTGAGATCATCTATTTTGTGCCATGTAGTAATTCAAATATATAATGCTTTGCATTTTGCATGTAGTCATTGCATTTGAATGACTACATTTGATCTTGATCATGCTGTAATGTTCATTTTTGCCACTTCACAGTGTTCTGGCAGAGGGAACCAGGCTTTTGGCAAAAATGACCTGATATGTGTTTGATGACCAGTTGAGAACATTTATTTTGTGCTCAATTAACAACAACTTTGTCCCTCTTTAATAAGGTGAACATATTACTATACAGGGCACTGTATGTGTGTGTGTAAAAATACACAAAGCCTGAACTGAATTATCATGGTATCTAGATTGTAACGGTTCCTTATTCACACAATTGAGACCTGCGTGTGATAAGACTGTTTGACTCCAGATGAATCCACACTCTGCATTTTGCCATGTGCATCTCAGATTTTACTTTTGGAGAGCTGAATTGAGGTTTTGGTACGTCCCTGCTATGAGATTGTTCATGTGGGGAGGATTACATTTAGACCACATTATTTCTACCTAAAGCAGAAATGACCATACATCAAGTCAAGATGTGTTTTTATCATGATTAACATAGGGTGACCATACGTCCTCTTTTTCCCAGACATGTCCTCGTTTTGGGACCTAAAACATGCGTCTCTAAACGAGGACATGTCCGGGAGAAAGAGGACGTATGGTCACCCTAATTAACACCTCTACGGCTGTGTTGATATTAACATGCAATTGCAATAAGATATCATCTCTCTAAGTAATAGTTTATGGAACACTTGCAACATTGTGAGGAAGAACCTTTGCTTTTCCCCCAGAACTATTTTAATTGTTAATTGGGTAATTGTTTACATGTGTTTCCACTTTCAGCTTCATAACTGAGCTCCTTTCAATCAATGAAATCTAAACAGTTTAATTGTTTCATTGCATTGTCAATTTGCAATTGTCTTTTTCCTGCATTAACCAGCCATTAGTTAATGAGCCTCACCTGCCTAATTAAGGGCGTGTTAAATATATGTGTTACTTGAAGAGAGCACGCTTTTGTTTGAGGAGTTTGGGCGTGTGTTTGTGTGTCAAGGTTGCTCGTTTGTTAACTGATTTTTAAAATAAATCATTGTGTTTTGAAAGTTTTGCTCATTCTGCTTGTTTCTTGCAAGAAGTGTTGCCCAGCTTCTCCACAAACATGTGCCTAATTTAAATAGCTCTGTTAAGCAAATGTTTTTTTCCCCCCATTTTTTCAGCACAAATTTACTCTGTCAAACCATGAATAGTCATTATTAAGGAAGGAAGGAGCAGGTGAACAATTCTATTTCAGAAAATTCATAAGTTGATTGATAAAACAATGTATGAGCTTTTATAAAACCACAGACATCTTAACTGTGTTTAGTTGCCTGTTAGCATCCAGGGCCTGCTCTACTGATAAAATATATACTTACTACCGAGTGGCTCAGTTGACAAGACATTTGTCTTGAGGATGCCCTAAGGCCCAGGGTTGATAACAGCCAAAAAATAAGCCAACAATGTCTGGGAGCCAACAACGGGCAAAAAAATTGGCTTTGTTCTGTTGAGGTAAGGGTGTATATGAATGGGGTTTCCTTGTCTTACTGGTCTCAGGCACCCTGTGAGATGTCACACACCTGCAGGGTGCTCTGAAGACATCAGTGTAGTAGTGCATAGTATCCAATTGGCGATTTGGTTCACTGTGGCGCACTGGGGGACTTGTAGTATGTAAAATAGTCACTGGGCGCATGTGAATGTGTTGGATAATTGCATTTTTCTCATATTGGAGCTCCTGCAGGACCGTAGAGGCTGCTGTGGCGCCGACTGAGCAAAAAGATTGCAAAGTAGGAATGCATAAAGGGGAAGATAGGCATAAAACATAGATTCTTCTGTGGTTCCTGTTGCAAGGCAGCTTTTAAGCCTGACAACAGTATAATTTTCCAACTCTTTCAATGCCTAAAGCAGGCTCACACAATGTATTTCCCACTAGAAAAAGGTAAGTGACCAATTTCTATTTTTTGGCAGGTTGGGCCAAATTTTATTGTTAACTTATCCATAGGTTATCCCCTTGCAGGGCACTCAAAACAGCTCTGTTCACACCTACAACAAAACTCTTTAACTGAGATGCATAAGAAAATGTGCATGTTGAGTTTTGCTCAATCTTTGAAGAACCAACTGACTTGGAGATCACTCCAAGTCTTTAGATTAAGATCACATGTGAAAAACAATGAGCCAAAGAAGTATTTCAAAAATTATACAGGGTCTATTTTCTTCCTTTTCTCAAAAGAAACTTGAAATGTATGTGTGTTCTGTTGTTTTAAATTGTAGAGTTGGTATATGGTATATTTTTGAGCCACATTAGTATTAGTTCTGTCTGTCTCTCCTGTCTATGGTTCCTCAAGATCTGGTGGTCATTTTGAGACTCTCTGACTGACATATAACACAGACAGTGTAGTCACAGCAGTGTTCAGAAATCTCCATGGTAACAGAGTGGATGCTTGGGAAGAGTGCGGGGGGTGGGGGGAGTGCGGTGTTCTCATGGCATTCTTGTAGTGTTCTTCCATGCAGCAGAAGCATGTATCACCAGCTGACGATGGACAGTACACATTTATTTTTGCTCCAGATACATGGTACAGTATAAGAATAAAAAGTAAGCTTCTTTAAGTTTTGGAAAGATGTCTAAAAATGCATTGAAATTAATTTAGAACAATGTAGGATTTATGGGCTTATATTATTATGTTTGCATATAAATAGAGAAGTCTGTTCACTTTGTCTCAGAAACATTTAGTTAACAAGTACATCACATCTAATTGTTGAGGATGGTAAAGATGCAGTAACAGTTCAGATAGCAACACAAATTAAATTGGACCCTACATTTCCAGAAGGAAAATTTGCAACTGTCTAGGGAATAAAAAATAATTGAATGTTGTAAATTATTCAAAGATGATGCATGTCAAGTTGAATTTCTTGATTAATTTCACACAGTACAGTTTTGTAAGGGCCACTACTGTATCTTTCACCTCAGTCGTTTCATGTGGATAGTGGGAAAATAAGAGGCAATGAAGATTGTATTTAAAGACGCATGCTTGTGAGATATGATGAAATTATGTGATATCGAGGATATTGGCAGCAAAGTTAAGCAACAACTGAAAGAGCATGCAGAGAATCTGGGTGTGGAGACAGTTTTTCATAGCAGTGGATCAGAGTAGGGGCATCTCAGACGCTGTACAGTTACTCGTTTTCATTTGGACTCATTCACAGAAAACTTTGAAATGGCTGAGGACCTGCTGAGTATGGAAGGTCTCGAGGAAAGAACCAGGGGGAAATGACAGATGTGATGCTGTGTGCCATGTTCTTGATTCGTGTAACTTGAAGTTGTCATCCTTGGTTGGTGTCACAACATTTGGAGCACTGGCAATGATAGGACATGAAACAGGTGCTACGGTTATGCTATGTGAAGGTTTCACAACACAGAGGTGCAAACATGTTCCAACCTCCTTGTATCGCTCGCCAGTAATCATCTGAGGCCAAATTTTTGGGATAGTGTCTGCCTCACAGCTGTCAAATAGCTAAGTGGAGGTGCCAGACTGATTTTTTAAGGAAAGAAACTAGATTTCATGCACACAAAGAGGGAAAACTTACCACAACTGCACATGTATTCAGACAAAAATAAACTTATCATGGAAGTTGACAAAATTGTTTGGCAAACTGCCAACAGAATTCTTCCTGTGATACTCGTTCTTTCAAGATCCTTTGAAGTATTGTCCTTGAAGAAGCATCTGTAGAAATGCAATTCCCAATTGAAGTTACAGGAGAGCACTGTGGCAAGGGTAGCATTTCTAGGACAGAGCCTAACAGAGTTCTACAAACCTCTTATTCTGCACTTTGTCAGAATGCCATCTGAATGGCCAAACAACACAATTGCAAGAAACCCTTTTCCGCTATGGCTATCAACAAATCCAAAATTTGTCCAAAAGTCCAGGCTGAACTCTTAGATTCAGTCATTTTCATAGAGGCAACAGGGGTGGAACTTAGAATGCCAAATCGATCATCCAGTAATAATAACAGTAATGTCATTATCATCATCTTCCTTATTATCAGTGCTAGCTTCTGGCATGTCATTTCTGTTCAGTTAATGGAGTACTTGTGCTTCTGCAATGATCAGCCTACTAAAATAGTCAAGTGGTCTCAGGAAATTGAACACTCTCCAAAGAACCAAGAGCTCCATACACTGTGGTTTGCTCCATGCACTTTAGACTTCAAACAGACTAGCATTTTTCCATCCTGTAGGAGGTTTTCCTGTTTGTCCTTGTTTTTGTTTTCAGTTGCATTAGGTGGATGAGGAGGCACTATCTAGTTCCCTTTTCAACCCTCAACATCTCCATCTCGAAGAAGCGCCAGTTGAAAATTGGGGATGAATATTGTAAGAAAGCGATGGAGATTAAAATGCATAAAGAGTGTCAACATTCTCCTGTGGTCTGGCATTATCTTGCAGAATCGATGCAAGCAAATGGAAATTGCATGTCTTACACATTGTAATGGCCAGAGAATACAAAATATCTATGCACCGGCTTGAACCAGTCCACAAGTTCTCAAGTGATTTTAAATGTTTTAGAATTTGTATCATTCCAAAATGTGGTAATAGTGCCTTAATTATGCATTTAAATAAATATCACAACTGAAAATCTGGTCAATTTGTCAGAGGCCATTTTAGAATGTCAAGGATGTGCACTGCAAAACGAGCAAAGTGAAATCAATCCTTTTTCATTTTCTCGTGATGTGGGCAACTGCAGCATGCTGCTATAGTGATTGTTTTTTCCTCACTAGTACCTGAACTGGAACATGTCTTGAGAGATTCATTAGCATTTTAGATAATCAGATGATTGAAACTTTTTCACAGGATTGTTGTAGAGGTGCATTTTACAAGTAACAAGGAAAAGACGCCATTTAAAATGGGTCACAGAGACCCTTTCCCTTGAATCATCCAATAATTTTTTCTAATCTTTGGGCAACTATTCTCAAGGCAGACATTGTTAAAGTTATGTGAAACATAAAACAGACATGTCCAAGGTTAAAGCTGTATCCTGGCTGTGAGCCAGATCTGTAATATTAATGATACATTGATTTGCACACACTTTATATTCTGAGAGTGTTATAGGGATAGACAAATGTACAGATGATAAGCTCCTCAGGTGCTCAAGAATGTTTTGATTGTAGTTTTCTGATAAAAATAATAATAGTTTTATACGGTAACTCCTTATTTACCCTGTATTGCTTGTATTTATATAATGGATGTACTGCGCAGGAGTGCACATTATTTACTGCAATAATTATTTATGCAGCTGATGTCATAGGGAAAAAGAAAAAAGAATACACTGTATTAACATCTGCTGCAGAAGCTTTGCTTCTATGTCTTTTTCATCAGAAACACCAGTTATACAGTACATTGCAAAATGTTAAATGCTGAATCATGAGGAGCAGTGACCCTTGGGGTTACGTTATGCATTCAGTAGTAATTGTGCCACTGCCATAACGAAGATCATATAATCCACAACGGGGTGCATACATTAATTCCAGTATTTTATTTATCATTTAATTGCTTTATTTCAATGGCATGAGATTCGCATTTTTCCTGTTCACTCACCTCTTTTGTTGTGTGCCTGCGGAAGTTGCTGTACATGTAGAAACCCTGGGCCGCAGATTAAGCTTCCCACATGAATCGCTGTTGCAAAGAAATAAATAACAAAGCTCAGAAGCTTTAAGACAGCACATTAAATTGTTGCACGAGCATATTTTTATTCATCATTCCTTGATTTGAACAAGCACTATAAAGTATAAAGTGTTCGAAGCAAAATGCGCTTACTAATTATGCTAAAATTACTTTGTAATATACACTCTGTGCCTATAAGGCCTCTTTCAGTACAGTTGTCAGCAATACAGAACTGTGCTGATGTAAAACAGTAATTCTTATTTCACGCAATACAAGTGAAGGTTTAATCCAAAGCCAGAGACTATTGAATTTGAAGTTTGAATTTATCTGGTTTAAATTTACTAAAAAAGGATATTGCTAATATTTAGAATTTACAAATATTATGCAGAAAACATGTAATGGTTAAATTATTTAATGCTTTTATGCAAACCATGTTAAAGCCTGTGTTAACATCCAGTCATAAAAACTGCATTTTTATAAGTTGTTTATTTTTTTTGAGCAGAGGCTCCAGAGTAGTTCAGCAGTTAAGGCACTTGTTTTGAGTACAAGCTGTGCTCTACGGCCCGGGCTCAATCCCAGCTGTGTCATCAGCCCGCGATGACCTGGAGCCCACAGCATAACAAACTGGCTTCTTTCTGGCAGGAACTGGGGCGAGTCTGTCGGCAGGGGTTTCTCATCTTGCAGCTGTCAGGCACTCTGTCTTTTCAGGAGCCCGCAGTTTGTTTGGATGATGTCAGTAAAGCTGTACCCATCATGTAATTGAGGCTACAGATCACTGTAGCCTGGGCAACTTAATGTGTAAAAAATAACCATGTTGGTATGTGAATGTATCAGAGGATTGGATTTACTAGGTCTTGTGCCCTGGACCTTTCCAACTGCATATGGATTGTTATTTCAGTGATGGAAAGAGTGCTGGAATATCCTACTCAATAAGAAGTACTGTTAAATTAGAAAATTTGACTTTGGAGAAGATTACTCGAGTAGAATCAAAATGACTTGTTCTGGAAGCTACCTGAGTAAAAGCAAGGAAGTAGCTTATTAAAAATACTTCAGTAAAAGTTATTTTGCATTACGTTTTTATTAAATGTCACTCATTTCTTGTTACCTGAGCTGTCCTGCATGTGTATCAAAAAGGAAGAGCATAGACATGCAGTATATGTTCGGTTTCATTAGCTCATCGCACTAACAAGCTAGCATCTTATTACAACGTGAGCACAGTAATACTGTGATGCTACTTAGCTACCATTACCAGAAAATATCAAGAGATACAGCAAGTGTTATTTTTGTGAGTCCATGGCTAACAACAGGCAGCCCTAGCCAGCATTACCATTACTTAGGCTGGCATATTGAACTAGTACCAGCTAGCTAGTTAAACCAGTTATCATTAGAACTGTCATGTACTTCAGTGCTCTGGCACCAAGAGGTCAATACAGCTTATTTTCAAATTTATATATATAACAATGGAATATGCCTGTTTGGAATTCATCTGTAATGTCACAAATTTTCTTTTTCTATCTCTTTCCAGCTCAGATCAGTTCAGTGAGTGATTTTGATATATAGGATGGTTTACTGGAGAAATGAATTACAATCATATCAATAGATGGTTCATTGAGATTCCAAATAAAGAGAGTATACAGTTTTTTTTTTTTAAGTATCTTCCTTATGAACATATATTTGTAAGGCGGAGGGCGCACAGTGCAGGTTGCATCCTGATCCCTCTCTGGTGCTGCAATGCAGTCATTTGGAGTCTGCTTGAAAACAGTAGAAACAGGGTAGGTTTGAAAGTATTAACTGTCCATGTTCACAAAACTGTCACTGACAAAAACAATCAGCAAGGATCACCACTTGTACATGCCATATCTTGTTTTACAACAGGGACAAATTGTTTTGAAACAAAAATTATACATGTATCAGGAATATAAAAAATAGTCACAAAAAATGAAGCCTTTCATTGGCTTTTGCAAAGCCTGGTGTGGGAGTCGAAAGCACAGTGAATTATCCTGAGTAGGAGAAAATCTTATGAGGAGTGACAGTTTCAGAAACCATGAAGAGTTTCTCATCAGCACTCCTTCAGCATAGCCTGAATTATCTCAGGGACATGGTAATAAGCTTACCCTAAAAGAGCTTACATAAATGTCTTAAAAATAAAAAAGAGAAAAACATATTTATAACTTATGCAATAGCAATACAAAAGAATATATGTTTAAAAAAAAAAAACTAGAAGGTGTATTTTTTTTTAGAATAACCATAATCATACTAGTACTGTTAAAGTTTTGGGAGATAACCTACACCTTGTTAAATGAGAAGAAAAAAATCTTGCCTTTCCAAAATGCTGTCTAATTTGTCAATGTGCCATGATTCTTATTTGTCTCCCTTTTTCTCTAAAATGTTTTATACTAGTGATACATCCATAGTAAAGCAGTTTTTTTTTTTCATTTATTGCCAGATTCCAAAATTATAGCTTCTTGGTCCTCGGTGGCCATTGGTATCTAATTAAAAAAAATATTTATTTTGCATCAGTATGTTAAAGTCACTAGGTCAATGTTTTGAATGGATATGAATGGGGTACTAATGTCTGGGGTGTCAACAAGTTAAACTGCACACATCAAATCCTTGGTTGGAAGTAATTCATGAAAGTAATCATCTGTAGCCAGAGGGCATACAATGTAAGCCTTCATAATTTTACTATAATTACTCTTTTAATAATTGATCCAGTTAACATATAACTGCAGAGTGCATATAACTGAATAATTGGCCTATAACTATAAATTGCAGACTTTACTAACAATACTTTGACTATGGCCAACATTAGTTACAGTACCTTTGATACACAGTATACTGTATACTTACAGTTGTATATCCTTGATCAATGTGAAGTTATTTTGCCACCCTCATTTTTTGGTGCTTCTTGAAATAAATAGGTCTCTATGATTGGTGTGTCTTGTCTTTTGGAAATATATTATTTCTATGTCTTTTATATGTTAAATTCTGTAGTAGGACCAAGCTGTTGGTAATAGGTTTTTTTATATATTGTGAAACTCTTTCATTTCTCACTGTTAACAGCAGGTTACTTTTGCATGTTTATTGAAGTGCTTTTACTGTTATGTAGTCTGTTTTCTCTGAGAATTCCATTAGCTTAATGACAGTGTTATACCAGCAATATTAGAAAAGGTCACTGTCCATAACCCTTTCAAACTACATAGCTACTGATGTTGTCCTGTGGAGGTCTTTGCAATGTTGACATTTATGTGAAAAATAGAAACAATTCCAGACATACCCAAACCGCTTTTTCTTACTCAACACTGAACATACACTGAAATGGTTTGCTTCTGGCTGTGATTGTTAGAGGCATCCCCTGAAGTTAGTGTCTCTCACTGACTGACTAACTTAGCCTCTGCAGCTGAAACACGACTTTACCACTAGGGACGCTAGTGACTTTTACCCACTCGGTTTCAGTTGAAAACAGATGCGCTTTGATAAGTCTTCGTTTGACTCTTCACTTGACTAAACCTGTTGGACCCATAGAAAACAGGGACTTTCTAGTGCTGTGCAGACTAGTAACACCAGTCAGTTACTTTGTTTTCTTTTTTTCCTCAATATTATCCACTAAATACAAAATGCTGTGTTGTGCTTGAGGCTGTTTGACAAGGCCAAAAAGCTGTACTATGGTGCACTGCTAACATTAGGGCCTCAAGAGAAGCAGTAAGGAGATAGCTGAAGGTGTTGAGTTAAACATTTATATATACATTTACACAGATGTATATCTGCTTTGTTTACTCTTTACATTTTATAGTCCAACAGCTTGTTCTGTGCTCAGGTACTCAAGAGGCTCAGGTATGTTACTGCACATGTTCTGCTTAGCCCCCTGTAGACACACTGAGTGCCAAGTTTTCCTGTAAAAAAACCCCCATTTTTTACTGAAAGCTTTTAAGATTTTTTTTTCCAAAAGTATAAAATATATGTAATGTTTACTTGTTGAAAGCAGTCTCTTCTGGACAGATACTGTCATCAGAAGCTGTTTAATGGTTGTTTGTGCTGGCAAAGATACAGCAGTGGTCAAGTGAATTTATGTCTAAGCATTATTTTAATGTGATTTAATAACTAGGTAGTTATCTGCGGGAAAGAAAAAATTGCAATATTGAATCTGCTTCGTACATTTGAACATGTATTTTTATCCATTTATTTGGGATGTTTTCTTTGACAAAGCAGGTTTTTCATCTAGGCTGCAGCTAAACTAACATGGAATGAAACCCCCAGACTGAGCTGTCAGTGTTTACCTTGCCAGCTAGGTAACCACCTTTCAAGGACATCTCCCATGTCTCAGTAGTTTTACCAATCAAGACAGAAACATACCTACATTACATACTAACTGACTTCATTGATTTTGTTAACGTTCTCAATTTTTTTTCAGTCAAAGATAAAATCCAGTGGTACAAATCTTTAGGTTTTCTGCCAGATTGCTAGCTAGCCACTAGCCATCCAGGTTCAACAGGTGTAAGATAATATTACAGGCTTAGGCTTTGTGTCGTAAATACTTAACCCTTGTTTGTTTTATTTAAAACAAAGAACTAGAAAGATCACAAGAAACAAAAAGAAGAAAGATCATAAAGAAAAGAAAGAAATATCAATATAACTTTGATGAAAACATGGAGCTTGAGGGGGACACAAAATGCTGCATGGAGGCAGAGAGATGAGTGTGTGCATCTTGTAAGAGGCCCAATCTCCCTCAACTGGCTGTAAATAAACAGACGTGTCCTTCAGCAAATCACACTCTAAATTTTTTGTTTCTTGGCTTGCAGACAAAATGAAAACACAGGTACTTTTTGCTGAAACATATCCAAATACCCGATGCTATACTCTGCAAGAAAAAAAAAAGTGTGTTTGAAGCCCGTTATCCATGCACATCCAAATAATATATTCAGCTTCGGGGACAACCCTAGTAGGTAATATAGGTGAGTTTGCAATAGTTATATATTTTAATACAGTGTAAAACATACATATGATAAATATTTTTCCATTACTTTTATTTTGAATCACACTGGGGAAAAAATTAAAATGAATTTCACACGAAACCCATTACACTGCATATAGTCTATTCTGTTTTAAGTTAGTAAACTGCCCACCATCATTGTCATCACTGCCTTCTTATTCTAGGTCATGTTAAAATGCTATATATTAGTGCTACAGTAAATGGGTAGTATGTCTTTGGGCATTTCAGAAGAGCCAAGAATTATTTAAATGGTAGATATTAATGCTTGTCTGTAAACGTATAGATCTTCTCAGGGTATATAGCTGGTAGACACATGCAAAAGTGATGAGAGTAGGGGTAAATGGTAGGATGGAAGTCAAATATGAGAGGGGGGAACAAGGTGCCATCTGAGGTATACTTGCTATTGACGTCTCATGTCTTGTGTAGTATGAACATTAATGAGACATGAATGCCTGTACACTCTTTACAGAACAAAGGTCATGAAACTTTCATGGTGATGCCTGTTCAGTCATGTTTCTGAGAGATAGACTATTGTAAAATAATACATGAATTGCAGAAGGTTGCATACTGGTCTTTCTTGGAAGGTAATGTCTGTACCATGCGTTAAGCAATACATTTTGAGACAAATTTAGGCCTCAGTCTGGATTTATCCTTCTAAAATTGATTTTCAGTCAAACCTTGATAATTGTTCATGTTTTGTGCTCAGCTCTCAAGTATCACATGGATTTCTGGGTGAGTATTAATGGGTGATGTTTTGATTATGCATTAAATCATGATTAATACTAACCAAATAATGTTTGATGACTGAGAAGTGTGAAATGACCAAGAAACCTTGACAGATTCATCATTTTTCAGTCCCTTCCTGAGTTTGTTACAGACTCCTACTTTCACTCTAGCCAGTTAAAGACAGTGGCCTTGTTCCCCCCTCTCATATTTGACCACAAGCGTCAGAAATATTGCAGATTACCCAAAGTTCAAATTGTTGAACTACAATTGATGCTTTGCAGCAAATGAATCATTAATTATGTATGTAGGACCTGTTCTCTGTGTGTCTTGCAGTTAATTATTAAAGATGTAGGAGCCTCAGTGGCGGCTTTGAGTAGGATGTTGGAGAGGATGAGAACTAACCTTTTAACTTATAAGAACTCGAAGACCTGTTTTTTTATTGTCAAATGTACAATTCAGTGTAATCCACCAGAGATTTATTCATTTTTTAGTAGTTGGCCACACCCTTGTGTTTCTAGTTCATTGAATAAAAATTCAAGAGTTCAGGGTGCATTCTATAATGGCAGAAATAGTGGTTGCAGCGGGGCCTTTTAGCTGCAGCTCCCAGTGTTATAGGCCCTGACACGAGTTGCTCTGTCATCATCTTTGAAGATGCTCGTGGTGTGAGGTCTCCCATTTATCACAGAAAGGTGTGGGCGCCCCGGCGACATTGTGTTTATGCAACTTACAGAGCTTTCCGCTCCCCTGGAACAGTGATGTATGAGCCGCCACAGCAAAACAGATGATGTGTGCACTTGGAACACAAAGGAATGGCGGAGGGCATACTATGCTCGCATGAGGAGCTGTCATATGGATTCATAGCAAAACCTCACCGATCAGACAATAGGTAGCATGAGCCTGATAAGGCTGGTGCCACGTCAGACATATTGAGAGATTAAAACTTTTGTTAGCAGTGTTGTTTTCTGTAAAGGCAAATGAAATTGAGTAGCTTAAATGGCACCTGTGGATTGCAACGAGTCCCGTGGTGCTGCCGGGATACTTTATCATGCAGCTATGTGCAGCTGATTCTAAAATCAATGCATGCAGCAGAGGTGGTGGCAGAGCTCGTGGTAAGGAAATCTGATGCAGAAAGGGGAGTTTGCTGAATGGAACTCAGAGAGTTGTGCAGCCCAACAAGTACATAAATGGCATAAATGGCAAAATACAGGCTGATTTTGCTGTGGGAAAGGGGTACAAACACTGAGAGACATTGAAATATTGTAGCAAAACCTTGAGAGGAAAAGTTCTAAATCTTTTTTTTTTTTTGATATTGCTTATATTAAGAAAATTTGTGTTTAATGAACTTCAGAAAGAGGAGATGATTTGCACTTTTTCCAAATTTTGACTGTAATCATTGCATTAGTAATGCTTGGTGTACTTTGCTGAGATTAGCGAGGTTGCAGTGCAAGTGAAAGTACTGTTCTTAAGTATATGTGCTCATGTTTGACAACTGTAAAATGTACAAACACACTAGGAATGTTTGTATCCACTGTTTTAAATATGCCTAAATTGTCTGTGTCATTTGTATCAACGCTCTCCTGTTCACACACGTCAGGATCCAAATCAATGTTTATTCACAATAATATCCTTTTCATTATTCTTTTATCTTTTCAATCCCCTTTTGGGAACAAATTACATTCCAAAATCTTAATCTATGATAATGTTCAGCAACCCAATGTACCTTGTAGGTTAAAGTTCAAAGACTAGTACAAAGGCAACAAAGGGTAAACATTGTACTTTTTGTGTGGCTGTGTTTACTGCTTGCAAATTAGGTTTTGGCTCACATTTCAGCCCAAAGGGGGTTTTCCATACAAATGCCTGAGAGCCCTTGTGTGAATGAATTGGGACTTATGGCAACAGCTTGATTTCATCATGGCAGGACCTTAAAACGCTGTCTTAACAATGGCAAAATGATGACATTTCAAACTGGAATATCCCAAACAATGTCTGAAACATACCCATAATAAACAATTTTTGAAAATTGTGAATTTTAATCTTTTAGAGAAAATATTTTATGTTTTAGAAGTGAACAATGTTATGTGCTGTATGAATACATGCTTTTGCAGTTTTATTTTTTTGTCTCTGTCAGGTATATTGTCTACATAATATTGATTATGATACAATTCTCTACAGTATACAAATGTAAGATTTTTCTCATTCCTGACATCATTCTGGTACTTCATGAAATAAGAATTGTAAATCTCAGAATGAGTTAAAACATCTCTGTTTGGAGATACATGAATAAGAATACAGAGGTTGCATGCTGTAAGCAATCTATTGCTGACATGCAGCTGAATATCAAACTTGCAGGATACGTTCTCTCAGGGCACTACACAGTATCTGTTCAAATATCGAGCCAATTATCCAAAGAAAAGCAAAAATATAATAAATGAGACAATACATTATTTAGAATACATCTTTCACTGATTTGAAGCGTAACTAATCCTGCCTGGATCACAGCCTCAGTCATTGGAAAAACAACTGTATTCATGCTGCTTGACCTTTCGGAAATAGAATATGGAAGCGTGGTGATTCACTATTGGTTTCTCTCTCAAGGAAAAGAGCTTGTGCCTTTGGCTTTTCTGCCAGGTACAGAACTCTGACTACATGGTTTATTAGGTTTTTACCCACCCCCCAACTTTTACCCACACTTTTAATATTCTCTTCAGCAACACTGCTTTCTCTTATGAACCCACTGCACGCTGCAGTTGAAAGTAGATGAGATTCCTGAACATTATATGCATTATGTGACATTATGAACATTATAACGAGTATTTCTTTTTTGGAGGGGATTAAAAAATTTGATCCATTCAATCAAGCATATGCAAACACACTAGAGAGATCTCCTAACTAGATAACAATCTGCTTTGTTTTATTATAACCCAGTGTTATACAGTATTTATTCAATATGTATGTATTTATTCAATATATATGTTCAATATGCATTGTTTGAAAGGAGAGGCATTAAGCTTTCTCTGCCATTTATTAATATTTTTAGCAGCTGTCACGTAGTGGGCTTTTGACATTTGGTAGCTCAACACCTCTTTTTATTATGTGCCCAATGCAGTGTTACCGGTTCAGACAGCTGGGCAGCAAACCTGTCTTTTAGTGGTTAAAATGGGATGGGGATACCATGGTCACAAGCTATAAAAAGTACTATTTTTATGTATTAAGTGACAGAATTACATACCAAGGATAAATGACAAGACACAAAACATCCCTGTTTCAGGGTGTTTAAAATGCAACAAAATCACAAAATGGACTAAAATATATAATATATCTGAAAAAAATACAAACAAAACAGTGACTCAATTGGTATTACATCTGAATTATGGGTGCACTGATATCATATTAGGTTTCAGTCAAGTGCAAATGCAGCTAAGACCTTAAAAATACATTACTTGCAATAAAATATGTGATCTGTTTTACCTTGTGCTTACAGTCTAAATCCTGAAACTGCATGTCTGTGGCTGTAATCATTATCAATCTGTTATGATGTTCTGCTGATGTTAAGGTTGTCAGCAACACCAGCCTGTCACTATTTCTGCAGATTTTGACTTCTTATCTGCCATTTTGTATGACAGCTGACATGATGTGTTATTTGATACATGTGATCATAAACACATATTTTCTATTTTGAGACAGTGTCAGATTTAATATTATAACCTTGGGCTGTGTTTAACACTTTAATAAACCAGCTAGACAGCTTTGGGGGGGAAAGTTTGTTCATACTTAGAAAGGAGAAAAGTGCATATGTAACATATACGCAGATGAATTTAGCTTATTGGGACAGCAACTGATATGTTTGCATTTCAGCAGTAGCAACCCTAACTGTTATTGGGATTTAAAAGACAGCTATGTGTGAAGCCCTGATACTTTCTTGGGCAGCATTCCATTAAGCAGATATGTTCCTTCAGTAAGTAGCAGTCTATATGTGCATTATTTTCCCCTTTTGATCAGCTTTTTTTGTTCATCTTTATTTGTTCATATAATTACAGTGTATTTTGTATCTTACACAGTAACTTAATTGTATTTTACGTTACATAATCTGCACTAAATACTGAGGACATATTACCATTGAAGCTTGGATTTTTTTGGAATGTGTGATGATAGTTATGTAAAACATTTTCCCTTATACTTATTGATGTATTTTTGGGTCTGCATAGTCCTGGATAATTGAGTTGCATTTTACTTCAGTGTCTGTGGATCACTGGAACTTTGGGAACTGTGATTATTTTAGTAAGTTCTCACCCAACAACACAACTCCAAAGTAACAATTCTTTCCTTTTGGGTCTCCCTCATTCTTCATGTGGCTTTTTCAGAAGCTTTGACAGTGGACACTGTAGAATGCCCAGTTTCCCAGATGTGTCATTTTGGTTGGGCTCACGACGATCATGAAAATTTAAAGAGGCAGTGTTTTTCATTTTTGGAAATGTTTTTCTTTTCCTGCTGTGTCAGCTGGCATCTCAGACACTTACCTTCACATTTCATTGAAACTACACAATTTTATTCAATATCACTTTACATGCTATGGCTGAGCCAAAATTATTCTTGTTAGGTTTTGTCTAAGGGTCACTATATGATCAAAAAACAGTTATCATTAGTAATTTGTACAAATGGAGTTCACTGTATTGTCTGACCGTGAACTGATGGTTAAATGATTAGAACCACTTAATTTGCCATTACACTTATTCTATATGTGTTTTATGTTGAGTCGTAACTCAACTTAACAAATATGAGTATATAAACATTCCTCGAAATATTAATATCATGTCAATCATATGATGAAGTATACTTTCAAGGTTTGTTCTTTGAATGCAATGTTTTATTGTAACTCCATGAATTTAATTTTAGGATACTTAAGAATAACACACAAACTTTACTTACTATAACATAACAAGACCTATGGATATGTGCAGCATCTATTTTGAACCCACTCTGCAAATAAAAAAGCGGGCTCTGAGTCAAAGGAAAAAATACATTCTTACAATCAAGGTTGTAGGTCCTTGGCTTGATGTATAAATGGGTGTACAAAGACAGGATGGCCTTATGTTACAATACCGCACATTATTGAATTCATATGCATTTTTGTAATGTACCCCCAACCAGCCTCTGTTTGATGAACGCCTTTATATACATAAACTAGAAGCAACACTCTCAATCAGAGGGTTTTTCTTCTATATATTCACAGTTAGAGAGAGTATCAAGACATAGCTGAAATAAATTAAATTTAGCTCATATTTTGTATTTTAACAGCAAAGCTTTCAATACCATTAGGCGGTTGAAGTAAACCGTTATACTGGACACATTCCCATTGAGCGGATGACCATTCGCACCCTATGGAACCACCTCTCATTCTTGCATCTCAAAGAATTTTAAACAATAGTTATGATTTTCAGTGGTGAGAAATTAGATGAAAGGAGGTCCTATTGATTTATGGTGGGTCAGCTATGTTAAAACACTGAGTACAAAAACATTCTGGTCTCTCGGCATACTCAGTAAATCTGGTTGATTCATAAGGAGGCTTGATACATACTTACCTGTCTCTTATGGTTTTGAAACAGTGATTAGGACCAAACCATAGAAATTAACAATGAAACAGTAACACTGTCACAGTGCCATCATCTCAGCTATGCTGTACACAAAAGGGTATTCAGCAAATCATAATATTGCATTTCTGTTTTGTTCAAGTATATGATGGAAGCCAAATCATCCTAGTCCCTAAAGAGTTAAAATTATTGTGCTGCTGCCAGAAGCCCTAGATGAAATGTCAAATACTTACTTAGCATGCGGTTTGAAAGAGATCAATGTGTCTTTCATAGCCGTCTTTCTATATCTTGATTCCCTGGCAAGTAAATGGAAAGGCCAAATAGCGAATATACAATCCCTGGCAGACAGGTTAATAACTTGCTTTCCTGTGGATACCTCAGATTGGGTTCTATTGACACCTGCTATTTCCCTTTAGATTGAGTGAAGGACCTCATCAAATCAGGGACATGGCTGTTTGAGCCAAATAGCTGTCTTTAGAAGTTATGCTGAAATTATTATTTTTTTCTTGTGAGGTTGATTGTGTCTGTATATTTTTTGCCATTCCTGATTATGAAACCCTTTCAGCTAATGAGAAATTATGTGAAGTCACATATTTTAGTTTTACTTCTCCACAAAACACAATGTGTGTGCTGGAGATTGCAGACCACATCTGGACGGCAACTAGTTGCTCATCATCCCATAACTACATTGTAGGGGAATCTGAACGTGGATGTCTAGGGCTGGACTAAGAAAGAGTAAACTGCGTGAAATTGTTTCAACCCCTACAAGAGATCTGAATTAAAAATGATCATTCTTAATATGAAGGTCTGGCTTCTGCAATTTTTCGCATGTTATTTTGCTTTGGATAAACATAACCATTTGTAGACTTTTGTGCTTACTGAGCTGACCTGAAACCCCTAATTTGATTAGGCGATGTTGTAAACATGCTTTGTGATATTAGAACCATTTTTTAGAGATTATATTCATTTAACATAATGTCTTTAAGGTAGTGCAGGTGCACATAGCAGTTGGTGCAAGCTGTGACATCTTGCTGGTTATTGCTTTACATGTTATATTCATTGAAATGCAGTACAGATGTCTGTATGAGCACTGTATGACAGGCAACTATGAGCCAAGCTACTATGAAATATTTTTAAAAGATGGAATACATTGCTTTTTATATTATTTGTTACTTTACAATTTACATGTGGCTATAACAATATCAACATAGCTGCAAACAATAAAACTGTAGGACACATTCCTAGCTGAAGCTCTGTGTGAGCAATCTGTGAAAGAATCTGTGTCTGACCTGTAGAGAGTGATCTGGCAGTCTCCCAGCTGGATATAACTTGTAGCACATGACGACAGTAACTACGTCTGGAACGTGTTTGACATATTCATATGTTTCAAACATTGCTGCATGGTGTACCCTGCCTGTGATTCACCAGACATTTTCATATTCATATAAGCTGATTTCCCCAATGTAGCCATATGAAATAATAAGGATGTAGTTGGTTTGGATGAGAAGAGATTTGTCATCACTTTTAATCAGAGATAGGCATAAGTAATAGGAAAAAAACAGACCTTGAGGAAGCTGACTCACATGAGAATGGTGAAAAAATAATGAAAAAAGGAAAGCAGCATGCAACATGTCAATGGCTTTCCCTTTATTTCAGGATAAAATGACCTTTGTTATAGCAGAAAAAAGAAAAAAAGCACCACCAACATACACAGGAAATTATAAAGCAAAGACATATGAACAATTCTGTGAAAAATGTACATATGTAGCAGGTATAGTGTTAAAATGCTCACACTTGCTGGTCTGGGAGTGTTGTTTGCCTGGTCTGACACTGTTGCTCATTTAACTTGTGCTGGAAGATAAGAGCCTCTGCTAAATGCATGTAATGTAAATGTAAAAACTAGCATTATGTTATTGTTGCAGCAAGACTTCATATCAGTGAAGTCAGAGACCTCATCCTGTCTTGATCAGGAAGTGATTGAGTAATTACCTGTGCTGTATATGTCAGAGTGGTGTTTGGACTGCATCCCACAATGTGTTTGACCTGTGTTTAGATGTACTGTATAGAGGTACTGTATCACGGCAACTTCACAGAACCACCAGACCAGCACCATTGAATCACACTGGTCTGTCATGGTGATGCATAGTGAAATAACATTCCTGAAAGACAGGAAATGTATTCTGCAACATATGCACAAAAGTTCTGGACAGTGTGTCTCCTTGCACTTTGTCTCCCTAGATGCTGTGACCGAGAGACAGAACCTTGTCACTTCCTGACAAGTGAAAGATTTCAGCAGGATCTTCTGCTGATCGTGCATGCCGTCAGCAAGGCGTGGAGCTGGGCGCTAATACTCTGCCAATCAATGCCAGCTTTGATGCCATTTTGCAATTCAGTTTGTGGTTTCTGGACGTTGTGTGAAGAGTGTGGTGTCAGAGAAGCATTGTCCTAAGCCACATTGGGGGGCAATGTAAATGCAGCCTGCATTGTTTTCCCACTCTCTTCTGTGCATTGAGTACATAATGGAGAACCTACCCTGTTTCCTTTGTCTCAGAAATGTGCAGCAGTATTGATATATATATATATAATCAAAAAATTGCATCTCAGTATTGTATGTTCATTATGATGTGTAGTCTAGTGTGTTAAATGTTTAATGCAACTATTTTTTTTTTTTTTTTTGTTTTTTTTGTTTTTTAACACAACTTAAAATCTCTAGTCAGCAGGTGTAACACTGAGAAAAAATAGTTTGTAAAGGGTTGTTCAGTTCAACATGTCATCCTGAACGCTACCTTACCATTCTAGGCCTTTCTTGAAAGCCACATAGAGATGAATGTACACTATTTGAGCTAGATGCCTTGTCTTTTGTTAGCTTCATTCAGCTGTAGTCTTAAACAATAGTCAGCAATTCTGTGGCCATGGACATGACAAATGTGTTGCCACTGCATGAACCAGGCATTCAGCCAGTGACTGCCTCTGGCAGTTGAAAGAGGGAGTTTGTCTTGGAACATTTATTAATTGAATAATTGAGAAAAGGAGTGAAAATAAACAAATGTCATGTTCTCAGGAGTAAAAGAAGAATATAACCTGAGGAGCTGCTGTTGTAATTTCAGCAGATGTTTGCAAGTTGCTACGCTGATAAATTGATGGCTTATTATTTACATATTTGTTGCGCCTCATATCACATCGTTGAATGCAATATTTATGTATTATGAGAGAATGTGGAAGGATTAAAAGACATCAAGGGAATCTGATGTCTTCCATTCCATATGAAAAAATCAACAAGACAATATATGCAGCAAAAGGCAAGTATCTCAAATTTATATCATTAATTAAAAATAGGATATGCAAATCAGCAGATCCCTTGGGAGACTGCTATGCACAATACTGTTTAACTAATTATCACGGACAGTTGTACCAGATGGAACTCTTGGTGACCTACCAGTCTGACACTGTTCTATCACTGTAGGTAAATTTAAACTGTGATTGCCAAATGAGAGAATTACTTGGAATCCGCAGCATATAACAGACCCAGCCAGCTGAATGATGCAACCACAGGTAATCTGGTAAATGCAAGGGGTCAGCATTTTACATGTATCATAATACATTCTTTCTTCAGAGAGGAAAAAAAAATGGAGTTGCAGTTCTTACAACCTCAAATGCTTTATTCATATTTATATTCTTCTTCTTCTTCTTTTTCTCCTTGTTAATTTATTTATTATTTTTTTGCGAGGGGGGCTATTGTCTGTTATCTGGAATCAAACCTTTGCCAGACAGTTGTCTTTGGTGCTTGGTTTGATTTGTAAATCCATCTGAATCATTTCTGTTAGCATATGAACTTTATAAACAGTTGCCATTAAGGCTGATAAGCAGTGATAATGTCTTCAAGTTATTATTGAAGAGAACAGACAAATATTTTTGTGACACCTCAGAAAAAGAAAATACAAAGCTGTCAAATGTAATGATTTACCACAAATGACCTCTCTGAGTTGATTTGATTTGAAGTGGGTGGTTGTGGCTTGCTTCAAGGAGTGACAGAGGCCATTTGTAAAAACTCAAGCAGAATATAGTGAGTTCAAATCCTACAGCAGGACAGAGGCTACTGTTGTACCCTTGAATGTGGTACTTATGCCAAATGAATTCCAGATTAATTCCATGAATGTCTTTCTTCATATTTGTATTCAATATGCAGAGATAAATGTTATACATCTTCATACAGTTTGAGGAAAAGCAGCTGCTAGAATTTAATGTACTGCGTGAGACTGAGAACTGAACACCATGATTACAGCTTACTTTAAGTATACTGAAAGTGTTGGGATAAGACTTGTGATAATGAAAATATTGAGAGGTTAAAGAGAAAGATGAATTAGCACAAGTATCCAATTGTACCTCTTAGAAATCTGTGATACATTATTTGATAATATTCATGCAATTGTGCAAGTTCCACAGGGGATGTAATCCTTAAACATGAACAGACAGATAAAAACTAAGCATTACTGTATATTGGTTTACACGTTGGAACCTAGGAGCCAATTTATTCTTTATTTTTCTTTCCCGTCTCTCACTGTGAGGTACTGTTTGGATCACGTCTCAATTTCAGCACCATTTGGTACAAGGACTGGCAGCATTCAGTACATCTCTGATGCAGGATAGAAATTTCCTTCTCACGTTTCTTTCTTTTTTCACATGCTGCTGTCATCGCTGACTTACTCACTAGGCCTATCCCAGGTGTACCCTCTGGAGAGAAATATTCCCTCTACAGTCTAGACTTCTGTGCTCGAATGTTGCCTACTAAGGCTCAAATGCCAGTATCCAGTAACACTCAAAAATAGATTATTGTACACCAATTGAGTCTCTTACCTTCTTGATACATTATTGTATTGTATTTATGTTATGTAATTCAGTCCGAATTGTACTTGTGCACTGAATGGAATTTAACACTGATATGTGTTATAATGCTATTAATTTCTTTGGCACACTAGTAAAACTGATTGTAAATGTTGATTTACTTTTACATTGGAATGCCTTAAGTTCACAAACACACACAAATAAATGTGTTTATACTTTTTCAGGGAATAAAAAAAAGATAACCAAATGGTTTTATTTCATGTTGATACATTCTTGGACAACACCACAGTATAACTTGCATGAGTGGCCAAACGTAAATGTCTCCCACAATATTGGCACATAAGCAGCAAGGGCAACATGAATATACTTAGTACAAACAGTATAAAACATACATGCTTTTTAATTTTTTTTTGTATTTTTTCAATACGTATTTATCCTTTTTCACAATTTGTCCATAATTGCGGGGCAAGAAAACTCCAAGACAAATTAAAGCCATATTCTGCTTTGAGTAGGTAAGTATCCAAAAAAAAAATGAATGCAGAAGAAAAAACAAAAGTAAGAGTCATAGAATTCATCCAGAGCAGGCTGGTGTTACAGCCTTTTTTGTAAAACATTTAGTTTCTTTGATTTTCTTTTTTAACATCAAACATATCAGGCATGCATTGACAACTGCTACGTGAACACCTTGTTACATCTGGAATACCACCGGTCACTGGGGTTAATCTAAGCCCAACTGTACATGGACTGGAGCTTTCTTGCAGTCACTGAAAACACAGTTTGTGGTCAATGGACCCTTACAGAATATTCAAAACATTTAAAACATGTGGAACTACCATGTGGAACAAATTTACATACAGATTGGGGGAGTTAAAATGAAATAAACTTGTTACTCAGGAACCAAGTACAATTAAGTAGGAATTCAATCCATGATTATCTCATAGAGAAGAATATGGCTTTAATATTATGTGCATCCAAGAAGCAAGAAAACGAAACAAAAAAAAAGAAATCAACAACAAAGGTTAACATGTATGGCAAAAGAAATCTCACAAACTTTTACAGGAATTTTGGAAAACTTGCAATTTGGAAGTACATATAAAGACAAGAAACAGCCCCTCGAGATGGTCCTCTGCTGCATCGCACCTCTAGAATCACGCCATTGGTGAAGAGACTGTCCAGTGAGATTTTCAGCACAAAGGGCTCACCCTGGGGCAACCCTGAGGAGTCAGGGCATGTCTGTAAACTAACAGGCCTGGGCTAGTGTCCCATGGCAGCATCCCACTCTCTTTTTTTATTTAACAACGAATGGCAATTTTAGATGGTTTCGTCATTTTATTCTTTTTTTTCAGATTGAGTATCTTTAGTGTTCTTTGCCTTAACTGTGTGGAAACATCTGTCGATATCTTCTGATAACAGAAAAAACTCAGGAGCCCACCCTTGTGAAAGGGGTAAGCAGGCAGTACAGAGCAGGGACACTAATGACCTTTTTCCTCTTTTTGCCAAAGGGGCAGGAGACCAAGCTTCCTCATCGATCACTTCCGTCCGGTGATGGAGCCCTTTTAGATCACCAGGTCGTTGTAGCTCACATACTTTTTCTTTGCAGCTGGACCTGAGGTGAGGAAAGGACCAAAGATGATAGAAAAGGTTTTTTTACACAGCTGTAAAAAGTTGAAATGCCCATTAAGGCGATTTGTGCATGTGTGGGGTTTGACTGTTTAGGTGTACATCTACCATGCTACACTCAAAAATTACATTCATGATACAATACACAACATCCACATGGTTTGAGAAATTTTTAGTCTTTGACATAGGATGGACAAATGATGATGCGGAATTATACAGGACATGCACAAGTGTTAGATTCAACTGGCAATTTTGATTGCTCTCCTTTGCAGAATATCAGAATTATTCAATAATGTAACCTAAGTGGGCATTACATTTTTCCCAGATTTTCATAAGAGCTCTTTATGATTCCAATAAGGAAAAAAAAAACATATCATGTTTCATTTTATCATAACATAGCAGAACTCTGTTGATGCTACACCATAACATTTAAACAAGTGCTCTGTAAGCATATTCATGAATGTCTATTTATCATTGTGTGAATAGCTGACACACTTGATGTTACAACACATATCACGAGAAGTTTCACAAGAAATTTTGCAAAAAAAACTGATGTGAGCCATTTGAACTGAAAGGACGCTTAGTAGGATGCTTATATTTTAAATTCCTACTGGGCCTCCAGCATTTATTTCAATCACAAAGGCTTGATGGATTTTCAAATGTTTTCTTCACTTAAAGTCATAAACCCATAGCTCCCGCATGGCTCAGTCAGCTAAGGTGCCCTTGCCCTGGGCTTCCATTGACTTGGTATAAACAACAGCCAGACAAACTAGCTTCATTCCACAGGGGTAGGGGTGAATTTGTCAGCAGGGTTTCCTTGTCTTGCCACTCTCAGGCACCCTGTGAGTTGTCAGGGGTCTATGAACCACTAAGATGGCATTAATGGAAACATACCTATGCTCAAATGGACATTAACTTCACTGTGATGCTCTACAGTAAAAAATATTGCTGTGGGGATGTGAGTGTATTGGAGAATTGCATTCCTATACCTAGGGCTTATGTGTAAGTGTACAGGTTGCTGCAGCAAGATGAAATTTATGATTCTAAAGCTGGTGAAAAAAAAGAGGAAAAGAATAAACTATTTCAAAAATCCAGTTATGTGGTTAGATGTTCAGTCCCAATATGACAATGCTTCCTGTTACATGTTGAATAACAGGCTTTTTGAGAGTGTCAAATTTGCTTGCTTTGCTAGGTGACCAAAGTTGCATTACATCTATCAGTGTATATCTGATATATATCTATTACTTTTTTGCACATGGCCATGAAAGAGCTGATGAAGATATACTGAAAACCTCAGTCCCTGATCACATTTTCAAATAAAGCATTATCAGTGCTTTATATAACAATGCTTTATACTGTCAATAAGTTTTCTTCCACATTGCTGTCTGGTAGTCATGGAAATACGGCAAATAAATACGCTCTACTATATGATCTGTGTACCTACTAGACAAACTAGAAAAACACTAGATTTAATTTATTTGACTGGATAAACAAAATACATATAACACATCTATTTACAAAATAGGAATGAAATGTTATCATTACACTTTTCTTATAATATTCTCTAATAACGACAAAACTTAATGCATGTACAGTATAAAGCATCTTTACATTCAGACATGTCTTAGTTCCTTGTAGGTTAAACCAGTCACTTACGGTGATTTTTTTTAATCAATGGATGTACATGCTAATCATTGAGTCCATCTTTTTGTTGTGTTTGTGTTTTGTTCAAGCATTTTAGGTGAGGCATGAATGTGTGTGGTCTAATGAAATGCTGGAAAAGAAACTGAGGGGTAAGTTGCCTTGGTCCCTATGGTGATATGCACTGAGGGAAAGGAATACCAGAAGCTGAGAGAAAAGAGTGGTGAAAGAAATGCTTTCCCTTAGATGATGGCAAATTAATTATTTACAGGTCTCAATCTTTGCAAATACACAAACACCAGAACAAATAAATACAAATAAATAAATCACTAATGCATATGAACTACAGTAAAGCTTGAATAAAACATGAATTCCTGAATATTCAACTTCTTGAATCCCCCCCACAAACACACACACACACACACGCACGCACGCACACGCACACACAAAGTAAAATAGCGAAGAGAGTCACCTAGGGTTTCCCAGCAATAGTTCCTGATTGTGCATTGCCAACACACTGGTGCTGCTAGAAAATGGGAGAACACTCACAGCATGGCATGACACAGCACAACACAGCTGTCTCTGGACTTCCAGAGCTCATCTTTCTCCATGATTAACTTTGTGTTCAAGTACAATTTCAGCCCCAGCCCACTTACTACACTTGTGACACTGCCAAACACCAGCTTTGCGAATTTTTTATATCAGGGGAAAAAAAGCCTCCCAGGGGATCCACTGGGGGCTTGTGAGAGAGATCTGCTGTCCCCGTGTTAGTTATCTGCCTATAAGTGGCTCTGGGTCCCCTGTCCCATATCTGCCTTCCTTCCAGAGTGAATCGATGCCCCTTGTGTGCCTCTGCCTATCTGACACTGCCACGGACATCACTGACTTCACACACCTTGATCACAGAGGATTTTCAGCACTCAAGAACAACAGGAAGACCCAAGAAACTATTTTAAGATTACATTACATTACATTACATTCATTGAGCACTGACACTCGTATCCAGAGTGACTTCCAGCACAATAGAACATAAGTGTGTCAACTTAGATGGATAGTTTCCAATTGCTTTATTTCGTGTTAGCCACTATACTATACAGTTTCAATAGAGTTAGGTTACTGGAACCATAATTGATTGATGTTAAAGACAAAATAAGGTGTGCATTAATCTCGGTAATATGCTGCTATTGCACATTAACTGGATTCACTTTCAGGCAAATGCAGTACTTAAAACCCTTAAGCATAAAAGAACAGAAAGACCTTTTATTACCATGTATTTATGTAGTCTCTCTGCAACTACCAGACTTATGTCTGCAATTATCTTGTTTTTTTTCCTGAGTCAGATAAGGTGTTTTTCAAAGGACAGAAGTCATTTCAAATCTTTAAATTAAAGGTCATTGTGTAAAGTGACACAATAGTAATGTATGAGTTCTGCATTTCATCTTACAAATAAATGTCACTTAAAGGGTAAGTAAATGTTATTTTGAACCATCTTTGCTCTACCCTCGATAGATATTAGAAAAGCCAGTGGGTAAAAGCCTTGTTGAAAGTGGGAACTTGACTCAGACGTGTAACAATCAAAAAGGGAAGAAACTCATGGGAGATGGGAAATGTGTTTCTCTCAGTAACGAGACGCCATAAAGATACTCCAGCAATGCACAGAGCACTTTTGTGCTACAGCCATGCTGTGGTAGTAATGAGTTTCCACTGCAAGCTTGATCTCAATTACATCAGGATCTCAGCAGGTTTTTGTTAATAAGGATGCTAAAATGCCTCAACTGGTCCCATCACCTTCATACCTTCAATTCACATCCCCCAGCAGGAGGCCAGGACCAAGAAAACAAATAAAAGACCATGCTTTCAATGCCTGGGTTTCTTTTCCAGTAGAGGTTTCATTTGGGAAATAGAAGAAAGACAGACTCTAAAAGCTGACCCCTGTTAAAGATCTCATTTCGTTTGGCAGCCCTGGTGCGTGACAAACCACAGCAGCAATTCGACATTTCTGCACCTAATGAATCTTCAGAAAAGCCATTATCTCCCCCGCTGACCCCAGGCACCACATCCTTAAAGTAAGTTGCACTATAAATTTCTTAATGGGCCTCTTCTCTCTCTGATTTAATCCACAGGGGGGTTATGGAGAAGCTGCCAATCTGGTGCCAACTGTGGACAGCTGAAAACAATTATACTGCATGGGGACCGAGGTATAGGATGACCCTTCCAGCTACCCTTGTCCTCTTGGTCTCACACTCATGGCAGACCTACACTAAGCCTGGACTGGGTTTGTTGTAGAAGCACGGTCAATTCTACATTTGAATTTGTTAAGGCGCATGACAACCAAGCATAAACTATTCAAGCGATATATGAGGGAGAGTGCAAGAATTGATTTAATGAAAATTAAAAGGTGACTCATCAGACAGACACTGTGTAGGTCTGCATTTTTTTCAAAACCTAAAATCTGTGGTACATGTCCTAGTCTGAACTGATCAAATGATATTCATCACCCAAATTAAAAATGAATATCCTTCAAATTTTCATCTGATGATCAGTCCTCCGGCACAGGCGGTGTCCTCCGGGGGCTCTGTCCTCCAGAGTTCAGAAATGCTCAGACATGCAATGCCGTTCCTTTTTCTACATGCCGTTTCTCCTGTGGTTCAAAAGGTGCAAGAGCCGAGATGAAGCTAAAGAGACAGCTGCTGAGTGATGTAGGTGACGCGTTGTTCCACCGGGAGCTATTTTGGACAATAGCACGGTCTTGCGTAACTGTCCCACTCAAGGAATTCTGCCCCAGGACTATGACAGCTGCAGACGTTCACTCTGTCGAGGTGTGTGCTCACACAGACACGTGTTCACCCCTGGTGCTAATGCCCCATTGTATTGTTGACCATGATTATAATGGCAGGAGCCATAAAGTGATTCTCCCAGATATATTTGGATTCTACTTTCCCATGTATAATTCACATGACCACAATTATAAGTAGAGTTAATTGGTAGTAGAATTTCCATTTAAAGGAAAACAGAAATCTTTCTTCTACTAACTGTTTAGATACTATGCAGAGATCGGGCTGTATTAAAAACACATTTTTCTAGTGGTAGTACACACTGAAGTCATGTGTTTGTCTTTGCGATTTCTTTAATGAACACATTTCTCTGTGAATGTCCTACAATAGATCCTGGGTTTATAGCAAATCTTTAAGAACCTTCTTTTATTTTTATGTATTCACAGCATCTCACCTGGACACATACCAAAGACCATTCTTTTAACATGGTTAGCCTTCACCTCGATAATCATTTTTCAGCCCTTTCAAATAAGACATTCCAAATTTTGAAAGTGACAACAGTCAGTAATGTAGACTAGATAAAGAACCTTTACTCCTGTGGTGACTTCACTCAATTGAAATATTTCACCTTTAAGGAGTTATTTGACGATTCATAATCCACAGTCAAGAGGTGTTGCTATTGAGTTTTTTTCTTTTAATGCTTTCTTCTTCTCCTTTCCTTATTTATAACTGAATACCAATGTAGAGTTAGTTTCTAAACATTAATCACTACCTTTTGGTTGTAGACGAAGTATTCCATTTCAAAGAAAAAATCCCAGAGTTCATCTTTGCCAATGAGAATCCGTCTCCAATGAAGTTTTATAAACATTTAATACAAAATGGCACTGTACATAGGTACTAATTACATTCTTCAAACATCTATAAATGGGGAAATAAGTAAAATTATTGTATGTGCTGGTCATAAGTTGTAATTCCATGTATGATTGTTCTTCTTCTTTCCATTTTAATTGGTTTCCCAATTAAAATTTCTACTTTGATGTTTAGGTCAGTCAGTCTAAATCTAAATCAATACAATGCTTACAGGATAACATCTAAATACAGCATCTGCACTGCAGCATTAACTAATTCAAATCAAATGCTGACTGGTCCCTCCTATATTCATAGAAAGCAAGAGCATAAATATTGCAAATGTATTTTTAATATGGAAGGTATGCATAATGCATAGAATGGCAAAATTGGTCCAGAGGGGATGGCTGGAGAAATGAAAGCAAGAGAAAGCATACTACATGCTAGCTATTATAAAGCATGCAGTATCCAGGGGTGTTTGGCAGCACGTCCTTCAGGGAACGTCCACAGCATCGTCATTAGAAACACTGGCGCACACAGTGTGATCACCAGGCAGTCGGTTCTCCATCAGTCACCTTGATGGAAAATAAGATGCCGCACAGAGGATATTAATCACTAAATTATGGATAATAAATTCCCCCCTCCCCTTTTTTTTTATTTTTGCCTGTGGAGAAAGTACCCCAGGCAGTCAAGGCACGGCCCCTTGACTAAATCTCTGTGTCAGGCTGTCTTTCATGGCAACAGCCCCGGCACATTCTTCCTTGTATTCCATTATCCCATAAGGTGCTAACTGCTTTGGATTTTCAGGTGCAAATGGGCATCAGGAGGAGAAGCGCAGTTAATAAAATGGTAGTTTCAGCTCCTGCCATTCCACGCTTATTATGCTCTGGAGTCCTTGGGACTGCCTGGAACTCCCCCTGGTTTGGGAGAGAGGTGTTGTGTCAAAATGTAGCCTCTGGAAACTTCAGCCCTGAGATACACGAGGAAGGACCCTAGAAAGCACTCAGCAGGCTCTTGACGCTACATATTGAGATTCCAACCCAGTTTTACAGATTATCAGGTCGTAGTGTGAAGTAGTTTGCAACAAGGCTTCAGGTTTGATTCCTGGGGACGACACTGTTATTCTACCAACAAAGCTCTTAACCTGAATAACTTCAGTTAAATCTAAATGGTTAACCTGAAAAAGGCAATCTCGATAAAGGCATCTGCCTGGAAAATAAGTAATACAGCGTAATACTCTGGTCAAACAGACTACTGTTTTTGATATCTCAGGTGCCAAGCTGTCTTGAGTCCTGACGGAACAGTTGATTTGTGTGTGGCAAAGTTTTTAGCTTTGCTGAATGTTTTGTCTTTCAGAAAATATGCCATTGTGATTATACCAAATTTTTTTTTTACTATCCTGAATTACGCTGCATTTTGGTAATTCAGCACACGCACAAAATTCTGTGCATGCATGCACATTCAAACGAGTGGCCATGTCCAACTCCCATACTCTTTTTGTCCTCTGTGAAATCTCAGCAAATGGGGGCTTCTGAGGCATTATTAAACAGCTGTAAAGTCTCATTACTATTTTGTTCACGTCCTCCTCTCTCCCAGCCTTCAAGAAATGGAACAAGGTCATAACCAAAAAAAGTAAAAGATTAATTTGGTCTTACCTCTGATAAATTATGAGAATTAGCCTGTTGGGAGAAAAAAAAAAAAAAAACATCTTGGGGTGAGTTGGCTGTCACGACCAAAGGGAGAAATATAGAACTCATCATTCGATCACATATCCATGTAATTTGAATTTTCACATTCATTTTTTGGTCCATCTGTGTGGACCCCTTGTGGTGTTTAGCAGAACAGTTAACATTTGGCTGATGTGCTGTGATAGTTGGGTCTATAGAAAATGATAGGAGGCTGCACATTCTTCTTAGCCCGAAAAAACTATACCCTGCAGTGCGGGTCTCAACCTTGTATGCTGTACACATACATACATTAAAGTCAATACCTAGCATGGATAACACATAACTTATTAGTATGTATTGTGCAACCTATCATTTTCATTTGACCTAATTGCCATGTAGATCCACACCTCACCACCCAGGGCATGCGCTGTATTCACCGTTTCCCATGTAATGCTATGTTTCAATAGTAGCATTGTCTGCTCACACATTGCACTCTGTCATAGTGTAATTCATGCTAGAACAAGCAGAAGGGCAAAGCAACAGGTGCAGTGTGCCGTGTGTATGGATGATTCTGTCTGTTAGTGCCCGGAACAGTTTCGTGTCTGATCAGTGCTGTGCACAGCTCGAACCTGGCCAGGAGTAACTGGAGCGTGTCCAAATATTTAATGTGATATAGCACATAAACAAGAGAAGTTTTTATCTAGTAGAAAAATAATTACATATTCAGGCGTGATTCAGTGCAGCTTTTAAAGTCACCCAAGTGCAAATGTGGCGACTTTATCAGCAAACTCCAAGAGACGAGCTCATCAACAGCAGACACTTGTTAATGCCAGAAGCAACAGACCATAACATGCTTGGTACATTTGCCAGTTTGTTTTTCTATTTCATTCTTTTTTTTTTTCCTGTGAGTTGACCCTTGATGCACTCTACAGTGCAGCCGAAAGAAAAAAAACATGCATGAAAAACCTGGAAGATTAGCCTCCACGTTTTTATGCACCTGTTTAATTCATTCCATTGTGACAGTAGAGTAGGGTGGGTGTGGTGCAGTCCCTCTGAATAGCCTTACAGCAAGCAAGCATTTATTGCAATGTATTATCTGTACAATGAAAGCCAAATCTGAATGTCATACTAAACAAAGGACTAGAACATTGGTGACACCTAAGCCTGTCTTCTCTCTGATGTTTTGGAGTTTGTGGTCAGGTATTTTCTTTCAAGGAACCTTTTTCCTTTTTCAGAAATCTATGATCTGACTCAATCTTGCAGTTCAAGGGTTTACATCACTCTTAGCTCTGAGCCACCAATACCAGCTTCATAAGTCCAGATCTAGTGGAGAGAGACTGGATATCCTCCCTATCGAGTAAATTATGTAAAACCCAGGGACCCAGTATTGTAAAATACTACAAATATTAACCATTCTACAATGATTGTAATATAAGTATAGACAATGGAATTGCACAAGCTACTGAAATGAAAATAAAAAAATCTCATATATGAGATGGACATGAAACGAGAATGATTATAATGACCAAATAATTGTAACAGCTGAATTCCATACACCTGCACCCAACAACTTATGTGTGCTGTGTGATTTGTGGGGGTCATACAACAGTCAAAAATAAAACGAATAACAAAGAAAAACAAACATGCAGAACGTGTGTGTGTGTGTGTGAGAGAGAGAGAGAGAGGAATAAGAGTTTGGGAGAAGCCCATCAATGCTTACTGTTGGGATCCACATTTTCGCAGAGCTCTGTCTTAGCCTCGCCATTGGGCCGGTCGCTGGGCTTGTGGGAGAGCCGCGAGGACATGGTGGCCGCAGTCACCACAGCCTTGAAGCTGCGCTTCCTCTTCTGCACGTTGAGCTCTGGATGGAAGATGATGACGTACACCTTGGGCATGTAGAGCATTCCCAGTGCCACAGAAGCGCTGAGGTTCATGGAGATGGTGAGGGTAGTGGTCTGGATGTACAACTGAAAACACAAAATTGGGTTGGGAGTCTGTTAGAGCAAGCATTCAGTCAAGGGCTCTGACAGCCATTATCAAAAAGTCTCAAAAGTATGGTCTCTCTCATGGTACCCTGCAGTGGGATGCCTGATGGAAGTCCCACCACTATTGGGCCTTCTGTTTATGTATGTTTTTTGTATTCTTCAGTCACACATTTAATATGGCACATAGAGTGAAGAATTCACACGCTGAATGTTATTGAGTATATGCAGAAATTGAAAGCCATACTGCAAAAGAAATAATATCAATACAACTACAAAGACAGTGATAATCTATCTATATCTCTATGCTGGGTTTTTTTTTCTTTTTCTGAGCACAAAGGTACTTAGTTATAGGTCATTGAGAGTTAAAACATCTAACCTCTTGAAAAGGTTTATTCAGGTTGTAGCAAAAGTAGGAAACATTGACAGATCAGTTTGCTAAGTCTGCCCTTCATGCTTTCTACACAGTGTGTTTTTACCACACTGAACACAGCTTTCCACACCTCTGGCCTCCTTTATAAATGTTGTATCTGACCAATATCCAATCTGATACAAATACAAGGGCCTACAGAGCTGTAGCTGAGAGGCAGCAGACTAACAGAAATTTTCAGGAACTTTTGAGGTGGGATGCTGAGGTTACACATTTTCAATCCTCAATATGGTCAGATTACACCCCATATAAACTGGCCACCAACAGATCGAGCACTGTCCAGCACTATCCAATGCCGCCTTCTCTCAATAAAGTGTGCCCTCTGTCAGTTCCATGAGCAGATACAGAGGCTAAATACCTTCGCTTCATTGATTATTGCACATGTCAGCAAGTTAATGCTACTCTATTGTCCTGTGATGTTATAAAACCATTGCAGCTACAGCGATGTATAGCTACAGGTTTGACACATGTGCCTTTGATAACACCAGTACCTATCTAAAGATAGAAACAGTAATATTAAACAAATATGACAATGCACAAAACAATGGCATACACCCCTCTTTGAAGTATCCCTCTTGCCCTCACAAAGTGGACTATTAAAATAATTTAAACTAACTATTAAACTAATTTAAAATTATTTGTTCCCCTGGTTCACATTACGCAGTCTTCATTTTAATTATTTCTTACAATGATCCACAAATAATGAAAATGTGCTAAAGTGCTGTAGAGTCAAGGACAATTCTACTGCCGAAACAAAGGACAAAACATAGAAACTGAATGCAGATCAAAGAAGCAGCAATTTGGCATTGTTCACCGCTTGATAATTCCAGCCCATCGCCCCATCATTTCACTGAAACCTAGGTGTGGGTACTTCTCCTTACTGCTCAGATTGAAAACAAGTCTGTTTTAACTAGGCGTGAGGCAATAGACCCAATTCATGATATGTTTCACAAAATGGAGTTCATGATATAAATGTATTGCAAAACTATATTCCCTTGAGAAATAATGCTGGATGGAAATGAAAAAAAAGTAACACGATTGAACAAGGTTTCTCTGCTTAATAAAGTGAATAGTGGCAGTACAATACAAATTCAGCCTTTCTGCTGTCTTTTTCACCTAACAGTGGTGTCACATGCTGGTGCCATGTCCAGTTCAAGTGGTTATAAACATGCAAACAACATTTAAGAGTAATGCACTGAACATGTAAAGCTAGTTAAAATTCACTGACATTATTTTGGGGGAAAATATTAATTATTAATATTAATATTATACTCAGTGAGTTTTAATTAAAATTTGATATTGCGATATTTTGTTACATTTGTCTGTGCAACTTAAAATGACTATGATTAGTTAAAGCTTATGGTGAAATCTCAGGAGTGAATTCACTAAAGCAGCTGGTTAGATTTGGGACTGAAAGAAACACAAACATCAACGTGTGTTGTAGGATTCATAAATCACAATCAATGGGTCAAAGTCGCAGGCAAGTGACAGTTCATTGTGAATTGCAAAACCACAGGGCCCTGCGATTGATAAATATGATTTCTTTCCACGTGTGTATACATTTGAGGGATGTTTGCTCAAAAACGGGCGAAACAGCCGTAGTATCTATAGTGCATCATTGTATCAATTCTTGTCTGTTCAGTGTCTGTATATGCCCGCATCTCTCATTTACATACAAGGCAATGAGCACTCCCTCACAAGTGAGACATAATAAAGACAAGATGCTTATCTCATTAGATAAAGGCACAGGGAGACTTGTATGCTTCCGATAACCGCAGATAAAGTGATGACACTTCAGATTACGGGCTCTAAAGTACATGCCTAAATATACTAGCAGAGTATCTGTTTACCCTTATCAAATTTATCCTCTCTAATCTCAGTTCATGATCTTTTTTTGTAGTTGTTAATCACCTAAATCCATTTTTTAAAGTTTGCAGATTATTATGCGTTTTGAAAAATGCATTGTGCAAATGTTTAAAAATGTTGAATCATTGAGGAAAAGGGCTCAATAAAGTGGTTCTAAAATAAACTCAGCCATCTTTTATTTACTTGCATTGAAACATAACCCTCAAAAACTACACCCATAAGAATGTTTTTCCTTCTGCTTTTGCCATATCACCACAAGGCTGCTATAAGAAAAACTCCAAGGCCAAGAGATAAGTTCCAGTTTCAGTAATGGACAAACACACTACTGTTCAATGTACAATAAGTTTATGGTGAAGGTTGTGGTACACTTAAGATCTTACCCGACTAGTATCCAAGCACCCAAAGTCTAGCCAGTCTTAATCGAAGTCAGGTGGTAAGTTGATTTTGTAGTATGTTCTCTGGGTCACAAAGTATTTTATCAATGTTTGTCAAATTTGAGATTATGTTTTTCATCTCATGCCTAATGGAACATAAAGAGTAGAATCGATATTTATTAAGCCCAGTGGCATACATCTTACACTTTCAGAAGATCACAAAAGTCACAGTATGTTTTGGTTTCCATCTATTTTTTTTTTATTTGCTTTTGATTTTGGAACACCTTCACAAATTCAGCATTTGGCTGATATTAGACATTTAGTGTAAGGATGAAACAGTGTCACTATTCCCATGGGCAGCTCTCACCATGTTTAAGCAATTCACTCAGATGACAAATTATGGCAGGATTAGGTGACTGCACAGGTGACTGTTTTTTTTTTTCCTCACCGACTTATTGGAAGCTAATTGTTACATCTGCAGCCATTTCCTCCTGCATGCACACAACTAGGCTAAACTCATGAAAAATAATGGGGCTTCTGTAGTCTGAAAAGATGAAGAATAATCACCCCGGTGAATATTCCTTCTGGTCTGAGTCCAATTAAAAAAGAAGAAAAGCAGGTATTCTTACACCCTTTCAGGAATTCCAAACCAAAACTTACCTACCATTATTTGTTTATAACAGTTGCAATTGTCAGATTATTTTCCATATCCTAATTGTGAGGGTACCCAATTTTTGGGTGCAGCCAACTTAGAGTCAACTGATGGACTGCTATGGAAGGGTAGAAATTAGCAAGGGAAGCAACAAAAATTGCACTGAGCTGGGCAACAGTGCAGATGTGGGAAAAAATCATGTAGAAATAATGGGGCCAGTTTAGAAGACACTACTGACTCTAATGGAATGCAACTGTATTTTAACAAACCCTGAAAAAATCTCCCATTGGTGTGGGTGTACTGTGAATGAATGTACTGCAGCATCTATGAATATTAATTGGAAAAAAGTTGCTGAATGAAAGTTGCTAGGAGTCATGCTGGTTGTAAGAGACCAGAGCTGAGCATAATATCTATGGGGTTTCCTTCACTGTAGGTTAAATAATAATAATAATACACTAAAACAGTATGATTTCTGATGCATTTATCTAAGAAATTTGGCCTTAAAATTAATTACATTTTCCCAGAATAAACTGATAAGGCAGGCTTGGGGGATGGAATAGTTTCCATGAAATAGCAAATGTAAATGCATAAAATGCTAATTATTTTTCCATAATGCTATATAATAATGTGTAGTTACAGAGACAATGAACAGTATGTAGACATGGAACTGATAATGTAATTACATGAGTGTGTTAACCATTTATTATAAACTTGAAATAAGTATTGTTTTTCATCTTTCCTTTTTCATCAAAGACTTTGTATTTCATTCATATTTATAGTTCACTCTTTGAAATGACCTTTTTCTGGCTTTGTCTCTCAGTAATTTCTCTCCCTTGGTTAATTTTAATTTTGCCGGCATATTCTCTGCCTCATTATATATGATTAAAATTGTCTTCTGCTCCCTATTTTTTCCTGTACATTTCTCCAAGGCATTGTAACTTTGCATACAAATAAAATACCTTGGCCCCACCCCCATACCTCTACTGCTCCCTTGATCTAAAAGCTTTATTTTTTTTAAGTTCCAGACATTGTTTCATAATTTATTTCAGAATCCTGTTTAGAGGAATCCATACCCTAATATGTAGATATTTGATAGCATTGGTTAAGTTAAGCATTTAATTCTGATCTTAGACTGGTATGCAGAATATTGGCAATTCCAAAGTCAGTAATAAAAAAGGGAGGCAAGCATAAAAAAGTATTCAATGTTAAATAGTTAAAATAATACATTTTAATCATAGTTTAACTTATAAACTAAATGGCATGATAGGCAATGATTAAGTCCATTTTATAATGTGATTATCTAAGCCACCAACCACTTGAAGACAGGTAAGTCTCCTTATCTTGCATAGCATTACACGTACAGTATATTGTTTGTGTTATCCCCACCCAAAAGACAGATTTGATTTCTAGGTTGGCAACAAAGTAAAGAAATGATTCTGTATATCTGATGTATTGATGCTACAGTGTATAGTTTTCTTTCTGATATACAACCACCTGTCCTCCTTAGCATATACAGTAAATTAAGTCAGCATATGGCCAAAGAGTTGGATTTTAATTGCATGAGGCCAGATATTGTCAGCTAAAACCACTGCATATGATAGAGAAAAAGAAAAAAGGGGCTCCTGAGTGGCTCAGTCGGTAAAAGCACTCATTCTGAGTGTAGACTGAGTGCTACGGCCCGTGTTCGTTTCCGACCGTGTCACTAGCCAACAGTGACCGGGAGCTCACAGGCAGAACACATTGGCTTCGTTCCACTGGGGATAGGGGTGGGTATGTCGGCAGGGCCATCGGTTCCATTAGCAACAGTGGCCCCTGCTGGTTAATCGGGTGCCTGTGGTTGATGTACCAAAGCTGCATACGAAATGACTTCCTCCTGTCTCTGTGCTAGCTTAGCTTGTGGACCGCAGTGTGAAAAGAAGCAGCGGCTGACATCATGTGTCTCGGAGGAGGGCACATGCTTGTCCACGCTCTTCCTATTGACAGTGGGGGTTGTGCAATGGGACCAAACATCGATGATGACAAATTGGACATTCCAGAATTCAGGGAGTTGGCCATTCCAAATTGGGGAGAAAATAGGAAAAAAAAGAAAAAAAAAACATTAATTTTCACTGTTCTCCACCTGTTTTTATATTCACTAATGCATTTAATTAACATGGGCAGCTCTTCACACTTATCTAAATGAAATGTGCTGGATTTTCTTGAAAGGTTATGAATTCTAATAGGGCTACCTCTTCTCCTTACACACATTAATTGTATGTCTGTAAATGACAATACTTTGTTTTATAAGACTTACGTGAGCTGATTCCAATGATTCCAGACAAACCCAACAGTAACTGTTGTTAAACAGGCAGGACAGATCAGTTTTAGCCAAATGTAAGGTGGCCTCCAGCATAGATGGCTTAAGGTCTGCACTTTAAACAAGATATAATCTGGGTCAAACTGTATCCAAAGGAGACAACTGAAGCAAGCTAATGTTTTACAAGTGGGACCAAAGGCATTAGAAAGTGGGTCAGCAAATACATATTAAAAATCAGTCCTTACCAAAAATGTGGAGATACAACAAATAACTGTAACAAATACTTATGTGTCATATATGGCAGGCACACAAAATTGCAATTGTCAGTTGACGTAAGTAATTCTATGTATATGTTATCACACAATATGAATTAGTCTTACATGTACTGTTAAATATATTCAATGGTATATGTACATAATCATATAGTCCCATACAAGGCAGTATATAATCTTCATTTAATTTATGTAGCATTTATATTGTGTGTATATGTTACAATTTTCAATAAGGTAGTTTGAAATGTCACATGAATATTCAGGTCCCAGAAGGTATTAACTTTTTTCAAACAATCCAAAGTATGACTAGGACTAAGCTGTTTCTATATGTACAATCTGTTAATTACATGATGATTGATACTATATACTTGCATGGATAGAAGCAGAATTGTATGCAATTTTGTGCACTTTATTAACTAGTGTAACAGACAAATGTTCTCACTAAAATGATATGCTTGTCTTTAGGCATATGCAATAAATTATCATCACACAGTTGTTGCTTGAACATCAATATCAGCAGCAGATAGACAAAAAGCCTGGGTGCATGTTTGCATCTAGTAAACAGAAAATTTTCAATAACATTTCAATTATTGTATGCACCTATTAATTTTTCAACGTTTTGTGAAAAGCTGCTCTTTCAAACCAAAGGCCTTTTGAAATTCTGTAGATATAAGCCTTATACATGTGTAGCCAATTAAACATACAGCACATTTGTAGTAACCAATCTTCCTTCCCTTTTAGAGTTTGAAAGTTGATAACATACTTTCTATGATGAACTCTTTAATGAGATACTGCTTCATGGATTTTCTCTGATTTGTTACAGAGGCTGGTCCAAAGTTAGTATGATTTGTGTCAGAGGATGATCATTCCTTTATGTGTTTATATACTTATTTATTTTGAAGATGCAACTATTTTAAATGCATATCTCTTGACCCCATCCAAGCAGGGAACAGCTAGCAAATTGCCCCCACTTCTGGTCATCCGTGTGTGTGTGTTTCTGAGAGTTCTGGTTTATTTATGATATTTATTTTGTAATCAATTTTCCAATTTGCTGTATTGTTTGATATTACTAGCCAGCTATCTAATGTTATTTGCAAATATGTATTTCTGCTGAAGCAGCTAGCTAGCTAAGGTCCAACATGAAGCTACTTGTTGTCACATGCCAAACCTGTGTCAGACATCTAGATGTGTTTTTCACAAATTGTGATTTTTTAACTCCTGTCATTGACAGAGATTTAAAACCCTGCTGAGCAATGCAACATATTGGTTTTCCTCCTAAGTGTGTGTGTGGGGGGCGGCCTGAATGGCTGAGTCATAGACCAAAACTAAATGCTACATTGTACTTGTTTGTTCATTTAAATGTACAAAAAAACTGTGTTTTACAAATTCATTCTGCTCATTCTGCATTCACATGAGTTCTGCAAATTAAATTAGTTGTTTCTTGTATCTCTTTCCTTCTTTCTTTCTAATTCATTTCAAAACTCTTCTCATATTGTATATATTAGAGAATTCTGCACACTGCTGAGCCAAAAATAATCAAAGTGTGTATTTATAAATTGAGACTAAATGCTACTAAATTGTTTTCTGATTCCCTGTAGTCCCATTTTTAAACAAAAAACATCTACTTTGTGTGAGCTGATATGCAGTTTGGAGAACAGTAATTTTTAATCCATAAAGCAATTCAAGTATCTCTAAGGCAGAAAACATAGAACATTTGACCCATATGGAGTATATTTTTGGACTTAGGTGCACTGAAGTGACACATCAGATGATCACAGGCTGGAATTCAAATGTCATGTGCAAAAAGGCTGCAAGTACGCCAGTGTTTTTCTGGTCTAAAGTTCACCTGACTTTTTCCAAAACGAAAAACAAATGTGAAAAATGTTCTTGTAAAACTATGACACATCACACCCTTTAAGTACTCTGTCATGATAAACACTATCCACTCAATATATATTTCATTATGCAGGCCCTTTGACTTCTGTGCACTGTAAATTGTACCCTCTGAGCATTCACATATTGAAAGCAGAATTCTTCAAAGTCTCCCTTTGAGCTATTTATTGTGACATGCCAGTGGCAGCAACGAGAAATCTTGTGAAAGCAGTGTTTATAAGGTACTAATTAAAGTATTTCCCATCATTATAGTATTACTTAGAATGTGTAATCATAACTGTCTTCAGGGCCTGGGTAAGCACATATTATCTTTCTCCCACTCTTGCACTCTCTCATCTCCTGGGTATGGCCCACTTTAAGGCTGATACACTGTAGCGAAAGAGCTGCTGTATATAAGTGGCACAAGTGTAAAAAAGTATTTCCGTTGTAAATAACTGTTACAACAAAGGAGATGGGTTGAGTGTAATACTGTTACAGGTGCCTTCAGTAACTTGCCAATTTCCTCCTCTTTCCAATTTAAAGTATACAGTACATATTTTCTAAATCAGCCTAATATATCTAATATACTCCACATTATTCTGAGTAATAAGAGCCCCTTGTAGCAAGAAACCGATCTCCTGCTTCCAGAAAACGATGCTCTCTCCATCATTCTGAACAATAGTTTGGCAGTTATTTACTTTCTGGAAACACCGGTAGAATGACAGCAGTGAGAAGCACATTTCAGTATATACTACAGTATATATTTTCCATATGGAATAAGCATGATACAGATGTGGCACAACAGCCTCCCTACATATAGGTCAAAGGGCTGAGTCTCAGACCCCTCAGCTGTGGTTCTCCCTTGTCTAAGCACTGAAGCGTGGAGAAAGGGGGGGGTCAGGGGGCCAGATGCGTTCTTAGACAAGGGGTTGACACTGTTCACATAGCACCAAACAGCACTGTAAAGAAAAGGAGAATCAGAGGATTCATGACCTCTTGCTCTGCTGGTATCGGTGATATTTCTGCGCATGTAATCTGTATGCCAGTGTCTGCATTTACTGCGGCTAATGAAAAACAGCCTCAAGGTCTCCCGGAGCTAAAGAGTTGCTGTCAGAACCCTTCAGTGGCAACATTTCCCAGTGCAGTGGTGCAGACGCACACTTCTCCAGCCTGCTGGAAAGTAGGCCACTTCAAGGAAAGGAAAGACACCTAGGCAGAGATGAGGATCAGCCACAAACACACAAAAAAATCCATGCTTAACTCACACCCAGTCACTCACCAGAGCCCTCCTAACACCTTGCTCTGCATGTTTATTAAAGAACTGAATTTCGAGTAAAGCGTCAAAACAACTGGTTTATTTCTCGTACAGTATTATGTCTCATTTGTTAATTCCTTAATATGTTATAATGTTATATGCCAACCATTTTTTGCCTATGAGAAATGCCACATTCCTCCTCTTTAATATCAAATGCTGAGATGTTTGCTTGGGAGATGTTTAAATTATGCAAAAGTTTGATTCCCAATGAGTCTTAATAAATCATCAAGTGCTATAAATAAATAGTTGCCAGGCAGTTGATGAATCAACTTAAGATAGTCCCTTATCTTTAAAGCAACAAGTAATAATTTCAGATGCGTCAGCGCTAGTCAGGTACTGTATATCGCTTGTGCATATTCTTGTAGTGAATGTAAGGAAAGCAGTGCCTGAATTTGGGTCAGTCTCCCACTGATGTTTTGTCCTGTCCCTCAGCTTTTTTGCCACCAATAGGAGCTTGAGACTGCTCACCAAAAAAAAGAGAGCAAAGACTGAATTTACCATCACAAAACAGAGCTTTCAAGCACAATTCTGGGGTGTGACCACTCCCCCATCAATATGTTAAATTGAAAGTGCGCCATTTTACACAGCTGTGGCTTCATTTTACAATGCCTTGATCTTCATCAAGGAAGGCTTCTGTTGTTGTCATACGACTTAGATGCTGCAACGATTATGTAAAATAAATCTTCCTCCTCTTCATTTTCTCCTGGTTGTCATAGAAACCAGTTATGATCACAAACATAGAAAGTAGTGCAGGCTGAAAGATTTACAAGGAGAAGGAAAAAAAAAACTCCCATCTGTACAGCTTGTCAAAGGGTTCCAAAGAGCTGCAGTCATTAATGGGGGGGGGGGGGGGGGGGGGGTGCAACATCTTCAGCATTTCTGTTCGCTTGTTTGGCTTTTGCATAAATACAATGACAAAAAAGTACTTGTTTTTGGCTTTGGCCCCATAGTGCAATAAATAAGAATGCGACCGTGCTATTAGCCATACCGCGTGCAGGATAATTGACAGTCAGTTTTCCCCAGGGAGTGCTGCATGAAAATCCTCTGCTTGGCATGCAACATGTTACAGCTAGAAGCAAAATCAAGGCCTGCACATCCCTTCCCCACAGGGGAGAAGATGAGAGTCAAGAAATGGGACATCACCCTAACTTCCCACTGCTTGAGAAATCATTTGAGGAATTAAATATTGCAGATCACTCGGACCATAACCCCTCCTGACCATACTGGGGCCCAGAGGGCATTGAGTTTCTTTCTCCCTGCTACTTAGGTGTGTCTAAATTCAGGCCAGTGTTGTTTTGGTCATGTATGTTTGTTTAAATTCCTGATCAAGTGTTGTGAATTTTGTTTTTGTTTTGTTTTTTTAGTTTAGCAATTAGAAAAATCAAAACCAAAATGCCATATAATGTAATTCATGTGTTGTAGCTCATACATCTTCAGTCAGGTTTCCAACACATGCTATGCAGCTCTGAAATAATGTGATCTGCACATTTTTAGAGGATCAGATGGACAGCTTTACTTATCATAGGAAGATGTGAAAAGCACAATGTGAAGGTGTCCATGCACCTGCCCTTCTCCAGTGAGGCAAGATAATTTGCCGTTTTAAGCTTCTGCCCATAGTGGTACCACAGGACTAGAGAGTGATTAATGACGTGCTCAAATATAGCCAAGTCATTAGTCTTTGTAGAAGACTCCAATAAGAGGTGTCATGAGGGAGAGGGGTATTTAAATAAATAATATTATAACTGCGATCACACAGGCTGAGCATCAGCTGCAACCTGGCCACCAGGTCATGTTCTCTGCTCAGGCAATAATGTTATTATACACACTCCTCTGCTCCATAGGCAGCTGCTACACATTTTAATTTTTCACAGGCTGCTGGAGCCAGAGAGCGGCCCACGTGGAGCATCAGGTAAATCTATTAAGAGGCCTCCTCCCTGTGTGTCTGACAAGGAGGAAAGGGAAAAATACACATGTATTAATGGATGTCATAAAAAAACATGCACCATTAAAATACTCACAGGCACTGGAAATATTATTTCTCCCCCTTTATTAAGAAAGCGTGGGGGCTGGGATTTGTGGTTTAGTATGGCTCCCGTTTTCATTTCAAAACCCTTTTTTGCCTTCACCTTGCCAAAGTTCATCTCCATATTTCTGAGACCCACATCTGCTGTCAGGTCTGATTACTTCTTTGCTGCCTTGTGATCCTGATATGCATAACATGCAGATCAATCTCCACTCCAAGGTTGCAGTCTTAACCTTTTCTGCCACATCAGCTCCGGTATCATCACCTCTAAGCCCAGGTATATCCCAGCCAATCCCGGGGCTTTGATGGCAACTTAAACTCCTCAGCTTGGCATGCCAAAGACGTTAAAATTGACAAACATTTCCTCCCTGCTTGGCACTCAGTATTACAGAGATGGATTGGGATAATGGCCCTGTCCAGGGACACACTTGTGTTTCAAGGTACTTCTCATCCACAATTATTATCGATAAATTCAGATTCCAGGGCCATTCTAGCTCAGAATGTCATTGCATAGAAGATTTGAGTGAGTTTATCTGAAATGCTTACATCATGCATTACATCAACATGTTAACAAATAAGCAGCCCATAAACTCTTAGCACATGACTATTTTACAATCTGCTGTGAAATGTATATTTATGCACTAGCCATTTAGATAAGAAATATCTACAGTACGTATACATATTACAGCATTTTCTTTATGCAATATTAAAGGTAAGAAAACATTTCTCGGATATAGCACCAACTTGTAGGAGGATGGTATTAAAAGCAGTTTAAGTTATATTTATTTATTTATTTTTGATGCAACTTTTCCTAATGTCTAGTGATGTACGGTGTCAGTGATTGTACTGCTTTGCTAGTTTACGTGTGCTGCTTTGATTCAAGACTGGCTGTTCAACTGTCTGAAACATAAGCACTTTGCTATCTTATTGCTAAGTACTTTTTATTTCTCTTCCATATTTGCATTTTATAGGGAAATTAATCTCATTAGATGATCTTGCCCCTGGCTAAAACTGTTGTTTCCTGTCAACTAGAGCAACATCCAACCCATCAACACAAGTCTCAGGGGACAGACAGCATAACTATACTGATGACAGCACATTACTGTGGGGGTACTGCTTTTGTAAACATTTGCTTTTCAGTAATACCACAGACCACATCAAAATCTTCAGGCCATCTACCACATTAATAATACAGAGGAGCACAATTCTTGATGGTTATGCAACTAGAGAATCATACTGGCTTTAGACCACAAATGCAAGGCTGTTGGCTTTCACGTGGTTTTGTACTAGATGAACAACTTCATATTCCCACATTGTACATGTTAAGAACCACAACTACAAGCTTTGAAGCAACAGCTAAAATAATGCAATCATGCGTGGCCCTTAATAACTAATGGCAGCAAAACAATCGCATAATCAGGAGTCAAAAAGGAATAAGCATGGAAATATTTCACTTTTCATAGCATGATTTTTGTATAATTTTAAAGAAAATGCATGTTCAGTTTTTGCTTTTACAGCAGTGTTGTAACAAAGCAGATCATTTTTGTTGTCTGCCCAAGAGCCATCCTGTGTGTGTGTGTGTGTGTGTGTGTGTGTGTGTGTGCGCGTGTGCATGTGTGTGTGCGTGCATGTGTTTGTGTCCTTGTATCTGATTTTGTGTATGTGTGTTTCTTTCATGCTGTTAGGGGAGAGTTCCACCAGTCCAGGCACTCAAACATGCATAAGGTGCAGTGGCTTCATGTCTGAAAGCATCCTTTGTTCATCTGTATTCAGCCCAGCACTAGCCAGGTAAGTAATGACATGCAGCAAAGGCCAGGGTGCCACAATTCTACTCAGCTGGGCGGCTTGCTGACGTCAGGCCTTTCCACATTGCAGTCTCCAGCGGATGAGATTTCTCCTCTTATGAGCCAACCTCCTCCTTCCCACAACTTTATCTTGTATTCATCTTTAGCCTGGTAGTCCAGAACAATAACCCAAGGACAGACCAGCCATTTTGCAGCATTCCAGCCACATGCATTTCTATGAAATTCCAGCTCTCCAGCTGTGAGTGTGTGTGTGTGTGTGTGTGTGTGCGTGTATCTGTGTTTAAATCTCTTCAAAGTAGGGGGTTAGAGCACAATATATTTACATCCTATATATATCCTATTTTCATTATTTGCATTACTGAAAAATATAACAATGTGGGTGACAAAAGGATGTCAGTCCTATGGTAACAATTTTACAACAATCCTAAACAGCAATTAAATCTTTTTTTGTGGGATATATTTAAAAATTCTTTTCAATAAGCCCAGCTCTTTGCTTTTTTATGGTAAGACACCTAAATAAATCTGACAGGAGATTTCAGAGAAATCACGCATCAGGTGTTGTACTGTTCAGTGCCTCAGGATATACCTGCAAAAACAGTGGGATAAAAGGAAATACTGCTGCTGGCTGCTGGTGAGATTGAGCAGTAGAGAGAAATTGGGTCACACTTTAAACAAAGTGTTGCTTATAAAGGCTTTATGAAGCTTACGTGGCTAAAGGCTAAAGGCCAGGTGACATTCTTCGTTATGTCACATTTGGTATAACGTGTTGCATAAGAAAGTGTTATGTCTCCCTTTATGAAGTATGACATTTGCTTGTTTATGGTTTATGAAGGAATTATGTCATGTTTATGATGGCTTTACGTAAGCTTCATAAAGCCTTTATAAGCAACACTTTGTTTAAAGTGTGACCAGAAATTGCAATATTTGCAGAAATTGTAATAATATATAATGATAATAATACATCAAACTTTATATTACCCAAGAGCATGAGTCCAAATTGCACACAGAAACAACAAAATACTCTCAAAATACCTCTAACAGCAACATGAGCAACATGAGACTTGAGTCGTAAGAGACACGAAAGGTAAAATAATCAACTCGCTTTTCTTGCAGGCATGAGGATAGAATACTTCCACAACACAAGCACAAAATGTTGACATAAATAAGTGCTTTTATCATACCTGCATTTTTTACCTTTTGCATTTTCAACAAGCAGAAATGATGAGCTGCATTTACACTTAGGACTTGTGGCCTTTGTAAGAAGCGCCTTACCTTCTCCGCAGACTGAGCCGTGCCGAAAAATATGGGGATGAAGGCGAGCCACACGATACAGGTGGTGTACATGGTGAAGCCAATGGGCTTGGCCTCGTTGAAGTTCTCCGGAACGCCCCTGGTCTTGATGGCGTAAACTGTACAAGTCACCATGAGCAGGATACTGTATCCCAGCGAACAAATAATTTGTAGATCCGAGATGTCGCACTTTAGCACTCCTCGGGCCTGGTCGGGGTTGATGGTCTTCTGCTCGTCGTAGTCGATGATGATATTGGGGGGATCCACCCCGAACCATATGAAGACCCCGAGGAGCTGGACAGAGATGAGACTGGAGGTGATGGCCAGCTGAGAGGTGGGGCTGATGAGCCTCGGGGCTGTGACTGACTTCTTACCCTGCTCGAAGATGCGGTATATGCGGTTAGTCTTTGTGAGGAGGGCCGCGTAGCTAATGCACATGCCCAGCCCCAGGAAGATGCGCCGGAAGGAACAGATGGCCACATCGGGCTTGGCGATCATGAGGAAAGTGATGATGTAGCAGAGGAAGATCCCGGTCAGCAGCACGTAGCTCAGTTCCCGGCCTGAGGCCCTCACGATGGGCGTGTCATTGTAGCGGATGAAGGTAGCCATGACAAAAATGGTGGCGATGATGCCCAGCATAGCCAGAAAAACCGGAATGACGGCCCAGGGCGAGTGCCACTCCAGCTTGACGATAGGGATGGGCTGGCAGGCAGTTCTGTTGGGGTTGGGGCGCATGTTGTAGGAGCACATCTTGCAGGAGGTTTCATCATACTGGTACTGGTATCCGTCGCATGGTTCACATTGCCAGCAACAGGGCATGCCCTTCACCATCTTCTTCCTTTCTCCTGCCTTGCAGGGCAGGCTGCAGACTGAGCTTGGGATCTCCTGTTCACCGTTTGGCCATTGCATGTCCTCTATCTGTAAGACAGGGAGGAAAAGCACAAAGGATAGGCATTGGTGCATCAATGCTGACAGCGCTGTATCATGCTGTGTCTATTAGTTATATTCATGAGTTATACTGACATGCCGATGAGTTATATGCACTCTTCTCAGGTCTGTTAATATAGTATGCCACTTACCTGTGATGTATGGGAGATATGAAAATCATCCATTGCATGCCATTGCTCATCGTTAAACAAGATACCTTTTCACTGATTAAGCTATTTTACTTATTGCATTCACTTGAAACACCCCAACCACCCACAAAATCATTGTGTTTCATCATGGCATTACTTTGATAACTTCAATAACCATGAAGGCATCAATGGTAGTTGCTGAGAATGCATAAAAAACTAGTCACACAATTGTGATGAATGCATAACCACTGTCGCTTTGTCTGTATCACGTTCAAAATGATAAAAGCTTTTTCAAGATGACTGTTCACTGAGAAAGGCTAGGTTGATTGATTTATTGACTATAACTGCAGGACAATTAAACGCTATGCCAAGGAATCCATTCACCAATTTCCTTCCAAGCTTCTTCAGTTTTACAGACACGTTTGACAGTAAGAAATATACTCTGCAAGCAGTCATATCCAGTCCACATCAGGATATCTGCCAAATTCAATAACAAAAGCAAAGACAAAGAGATACTGCAGATGTAACGAGGACTGCTGATATATTAGCACTGTTTATTGCCGGATGCGGTTTGCGTCAGCGCCTGTGGGCTGCGGAGTGTCTCTGGCTCCCTGTGGCAGCGCTGAGAATGCCAAATCGACACCTGGGGAGGGTGGAATGAAAAGCCGCATCAAACTGGATGACGCATGTGGCAGGCAGGCAGATTGGACACACCGAGGAATTCCCCAACCAGCACAAAAGAACAACTCCAAACAACCCACTGATCTTCCAGGCTATGAAACAACTGACCCAGAGCACAACAAAACCGAACAGAGATTTCTCCTCTGCATCCCTCGCACCCGTCAACATCCTTCTCGCTCTCTCTAATCATCTGTCCATTTCCATACCTATGCGATACTCACTACGCTCTAAACCATTGCATACCGTCACCCAAATGATACTGAACTGACATGACATATATCTCAATAATTCTACCTTGTTAATTACAGCGTACAGGTGACTGCAGGACCCCTCTCTGGATTTAAATATCAATTTTGTTATAATAAGCATGAATGGCAGCACCAGCTTTTAGCACAGCATCATCAGACTCCATCACCGTGCTCGTCGGAGACGCTGGCTCATACAGCACGTTGACAGGCTCACAAGGGATCTCCTTGCCAAGAGCAACAGTCTAACGGAAATCAATTATTTACATTAAACATCTAATATCTATCAGACAGACTGCAAAGGCCTATACTTACTGTGAACAGAATGGTGGCTTGTCCTTTTATTATTTAAAGAGCTTGTTGAAATGATGCAGCGATCACTGACAGCAGGACCTGAATGTGCAGGGCCTATTCCTGTTACATATCAACGTATTTTCCCCTTGTTGTTAGACACCACAGGCTTATGCTGTCTACTTGTAAGACGGATTTTCTCCCTTCACAAATATCTGTTGATACAACTAATGAACACATCTCCAGGTCAAAAGGGCAGTGGAAGGAAGATCAGTGGAAACAGCAGAACATCAGATCTGCAGCTGCTTTAAAGCTGGAGACCATGCTGAAAGGGTGGATTACATACAACAACCACCATTTGTTTTTGTTCAATGTAATGCCTTGTACAATAGCTATGTTGTTCCATCTCTAAGGACAATCAGACAGGTTGTTAGAGCCATCCACAGAGGCTTGTGAATGGGTGGTTTTTGAACGTCCTCAGATATCAAGCATTAGTTCTCAAACTGTAGCCAGAAGGTCGTCAAATCAAGCACTGTCACCCAACATTTCATCATTTCTCATGTATTGCAGCCTCATCTGAATCTCCTCAGCACTGACAATTCATCAGTCTATAATGCATCACTCTAAGTGCCATCATCCAAAACAGACTTATACTACACAGACTCATGGACACAGCATGCTCCCTGGTCTCATGTTAGCTTTCAAAAACAGGACAGACTTTACTATGACATCTGGTTGGATGAGGCTATATTGGATCAGAGAGTAAACGGGTTGATGACTGGTGATGTTGGGACAAAATGGACAAATTTATTCCAGTTGCTCTTCACATATAAAACTTTTTGAAAGGTACTTTTAATCTAACATATAAAAATGGTTGTATAAAATTGTATTATTATTATTATTATTATTATTATTATTATTAGTGTACTGACTTTATTACTTTTTCTTCTTGGCAAATGCCCTTATCCAGGTCAACTTCCAGAGCTTCCACTTTCACCATTATCCATTCATACTGCCAACTGGATATTTATATTATATATAAATATTGTATTATAATATATATATATATATATTATATTATATTGAGTTTCTTGCTGAAAGGTATAATAGCCAGTGTCCTACCTGTAAATTAAGCCAAAAAAATTCCGATTGCGACAACACGTAGTTTCTCAACCACTACACAAATCTATTGCCTACCGCCATAGCAGTCTGTTATTCCATCAATGTCAAATCATTTATCACCATGCAATGGAAAAATCCTGGCTGATGATCATTGGGTTTTCTTGGAATATTTTAAGCTTCAAAACCCTGGATGAATTTTATTCTAACCAACTGATGAGGTCAAACAGATAAGGATGAAATCATCTCCATGTATACTTAAGCCACAGTGACTTAAACGAATCATGTTTAGCTATTAAATCTGCCAGATCAAGGCCCTCTAGGACTGGTACTCATGTCACCACAGAGCATTACTGGATAAACCCTAATGCTGACCTGTAAAGGCGTAGTAGTTGCTTTGCTCACTTTGCCAGTAGCAACTTGAAAATTCCATACATGACTTTTTTTTCCAGAACTAAGCAAATGCACAGGTCATGTGAGTGGTTGTTTTGGCCATGATATGCTGTTTTTTTTTGGGGGGGGGGGGGGGGGGGGGCAAGGTGAATGGACAGGGAGCACTTTCTCTTGGTGCTCATTAGCTTCATTTCTGATCCCTACCTGAAGCAATTTAGTTCCAGCCATCAGGGTGTAATTCATTACTTGAACTTTAAGGTTCTGCTCTCCCAAAGCTCATAATTAAACACAGTGAGGAAGCTGTAATGAGATTAACTGTCCTGTTGCTATGGATACAAAACAAGATCCCTCTTCCATGCCTTGAGTGTTGCTTCTTCACTTTTTTTTATCTCTGATGGAGATATACAGAATCTTAGTGAAGCTCATCTATAATTTTGTTTTTCTATGAGATGGCAATCCTTGATTTATAGTTTACAAACATTTATCCATCTGGCATAAGCACATCACACTCTTTTCTCTTTGATCCCCATGCAGCACAACTGCAAGTGGGGAAAGTCTCATTTATTTAATGCGCACGTATTAATGTGTGAGACATTCGCCATGTGGCCGCACTGTCAAACAGCAAAGCTGTCACAGATGTGTCACGTCACACGCAATCCCTTTACTTTGGCTCTTGTCTCAAATTTCATCAGTCAGGTTCTGTATGCTCTACTGCTCCCTTTTGTTAGGTTTTGCCACCGTGATTAACTATTCTGTTGACAGCACCTTCCTCAGAAACCTCATAGAATCCATGAAATGTACACATCGGGCAAATTACTGTCAAACAAAAGCTGACAGGAGAATCTATAAAATCAGGAGCCTTTCCAGATATATGGAAGAAATGAACAAGGGCGGAAAACACTTCAGTGGTAGGGAAGCTCATTCCAAAATATGCATGAAATTAATTTGGTCACATTGTTCTACTCAGAGTCTTTTATAGTAAGTTGCACACCTTGCCACAACGACCACATACAGAGATACCACATTTAGTTATATTCTGAGCAGTGCAAGGCAGCTTTAGTGGTAAAATACAAAGTGATTTCACTGGTGAGGTAAAAAAAAAAAAATTGCATGTAAGATGGAAGATGACTATCCACAGAACAATATTTTCCTTTCTTTTTAGTTTTTAGCTTGTAAATAGCTAAGGAAAACATTCTATTGCTCAGCACTGGAAATAATATACTTTGCATGTTTACGCGGTTGTTTACATTTTCTAGCACATATTTGCAATGCATAAGCTTATGTCTCGAGAATGGTGCTTGATTTATGAGCCTGTTACCAGCTAAAATAGTGTAACTTCTTCTTTACAGCCTGATGTCAGTGCATTTGAAATGGGCTGCAAAAAAAGACAGCAAGAAAAAAATAAAATAACCAATTGCAGTACCACCACAACCATGATCACTCTCATAATATTGCATCGTGGACAGTGAGGGAAAGATGATAGTTCTGAGAGATGGTGTGGAGATGTAACAAGACCTGAGACCACCCCTTAATAACCTTGATAATAAGCTCTTGCAATTGCACTTTTGTGACCCTTGCTTCATCTATATGGAACACACAAACAAGGTCTAGAACCTCCTCCTTTGCATAAGTTGATGCACTGCACGAAAACACAGACGTTTCCTTCACATTTACTTAAAATGACACAGATAAGCAAGAATACAAAAATTAGGGTTTTAAAGACAGTAATGCTTAGAAGACACACTGCTGGGAGTTTACAGGACTGGAGCTCATTATTGTTTTACGTACTGCATAATCTATACAGCCCTCCATGCTTTTGAGAAGGAAGGAGAACGTAAACAGCGCACAAAGGTCATCTCTCCTGAGGGTCTCGTCTGACCTTTCACGGGGCTGAGATCTGACTCATCAGAGAGTTGGAACAGATATTTGGATTCAGTGCCGGTGAGATTAAGGCACGTATGTTCCACTTACACTTAATTGCAGAACTAGGTCAGTCCCCACAGTGATCAGGCATGTGCGTTTCCAACAACAACAACATACCCTACATGAGGACCCCAGTACAAGCAAGTGTGTGCGTGTATTCATATATTAATGTGTGTATGAATTTGTGTAAAAGAGAGATAAAGAAACCATCATGGGACATTAATATAAATACACAGCAATTAAATGTATGACTTGTGTGCAATTTCATTTTTTCTTAAGCCAAAACAAATTAAATGTTTTATATGATTAATGAAAACAGTGACAGTAACGTCTTATTAACAATTAAGGCCAAACTTCAATGTGGAAGCCTTGAAACCCACCAAGACTTCTTATGACGTAGGGCAGTGTACAAAAGGTTACAGAGGCATTTAATATTCATTATTCTCCACATGGGGTACTTTACAGCATAAGGCCAGCCTTAGAAAAACATTATTACATTATTTATTTACTTAGCAGACACCCCTATCTAGGGCAACATACCATTGATTTACACAGCATGATATTGTACTAAAGCTATAAGGTTATGTACTAAGCGGTTTAACAGCAATTTCTCAAATGGGATTTGAACCAGCTCTGTTCTGGTTAATTGCTCTGTTCCCTAATTACTATTTTACAGTTCTTCTGTAGTGTAGATGCACGGCACTGCAAGTGGAAAGCATGCAGCAGAGTGTGTTCATGTTCCTGTACTTTCAAAGCAGATTTTTGGTGGTATAATATGTGACCCATTCAGACCTGTTATGGGTGAGATGAGATTACACATAGTGACGCTGTAAGTATTTTATTTAGTTCTTTATTTCTGGATAAGCTGCATTAAAATTTGTTCAGTATTTTGGAGTATGTGATGATGACTTTGTTGTGGACATGTAACTTACAGGTAAGTTATGTTTTAAACGTCTCATGATGAAAGCCATGTCTGTAAACACATTTTTTGGAAACCAAAGTGATAAATACAGTCTTTTAAAATTTAATTTGGATTGTTGTTTACTCATGCAACCCCATGCTTAGAACGAGTAAACAACAATCCAAAATGAGTTTTGAACCTAAAATGAGTTTTCAGAACTTAAGATTGCAAGAATGTTCAAGGAACGCAGGTATTCGGTAGCCATCTTACTTGGCTTAAAAAAAAAAAAACAACAACAACTCTGTGTTATTACTATTTCTTCTAATTTTTATTCCATCAAATTTTCTGTATGCAACGCTTCCTACAGCTTTTACACTTGCGAAACTGGGAAATACCTTCAGCTAGTATGTGATTGCTTTACTTGTGTTTTGGATCAAATACCTGAAATATTTTGTAAGTTATTTACAGTTTTATATTGAAAAATGTCCCATTGACTAACACAGATAAAATGTCCAGAATGTGAATGTTCTAACATGTGCAGTTGACTTCACAACAGGCCTGCTAAAGTGAACACAGACATAGACCACCTCTCAAGTGGAGTTTACTATGTAACTATGAGCTACTACCATGCTAGGGTTTTTAAAGCCAACTTTAAAGTTTGTTCTCAAATTTTTCTTTATAATTTTGTTTTGTTCTAGCTAGCTATGTTAGCAGTCTAACTGGCTATCTTTCATTGGGCTGCAATGGTTTTATAACTGAAAAGTAGCACCCTAACAAGCACATTTTATGTTAACTAGACAGCCAATCAACAATACAAGCTTTATTGAGTGATTGCTAGCTAGCAAGCTAGCTACAGATGAGCTTCAGACATTGAAAGCTAACTAGGGAGCTAAAACTGTAAAGGCTAAAGGTAAGGCTAGCTATGCTCTGGATGTTGCAACAATACAATATTAGCAAGAGCAGGCTGAATGTCGTTGGGCTATTATGGATTAAAAATGGTCTGAGACCAGGGTGACTTAGAAAAGTATGCTCACCCTTTAGCTTACATCCAGGTTAGATTGTTAATAAAAAGTTCTACTGTAATGTTAATGGCATAACAATCAAGATCAGCCAAATTAGACACTTTGGGGCAAGGGACATTTTCTTTATAAATACTTATGCACCTGGGTAATGTTGCTTAACTAGTTACAATGAGTGGATTTGTGAGTGAAGTAGCATTAACTAGCAATAAACAATTGCAACATTTACAAGTATCTACCTAACTAGCTTTGTCCATTGAAAAACAAATGCATAAAGTTACCTAATTATACATTTAGCATGTGATTGAAGCATCAGCAAATATGACTGCATCAGCAAAATGATACATTAGGCAGTTTGATTTCATACTATTGTCTTTGTCATTATGAATATTTTTCAGAACAAACAAGCAATAAATAAATAAAACAATAACATAAATAAAATGTGTTCAGTAGAAGTAACAGGGAATTCACATTTACATTTCCCTTACTTGACCTTTGTTCTCACAAGTCTTTCCAGGTCACAAAGCTTCTGGCAAGGTGCTATATGTTGGTTCAATTCAGACAATATGTATTCTGTTCTGGGCTTTACTCAGCCTTACTCTCAGATGCAGCCATCTTACTTTAATTTATTAATTAATCAATATTATATTATTATAATATTATTATATTATTAATTATTAATCTTATATTATTAATAAATTAATTTAATTTATTAATGTAATTAAATTATAAGGGTGATAGATGTACATGCATTGAGAAAAAAAAGATAACACATTTAATAGCAACAGTAGTAACAACAGTTGCAAGCAACAGCTTCAGTAAAGGCTGCCTCAAAGCTTTTGCTGAGTAGAGAGATGAACCTTACAGTTCCTTACAGTTCAAAGCTTTTCAAGAGAATTTTTCATTTTAAGCAAATGAAGTTTGCTTAAGTACATGCATTATTAATATCTCTACATAAACAAGTCACATCACATACTATCTACAGCATACACTACACTGTGCAGTGGAGTTGCCTCCATCCCAGCTTCTGTGCTTCCTGAGAAATGTTAAGATCAGTACCTGATATTATATTTAATGGGTTACTGAAGAGGACTGGGATGCTGGTTTCACCACAAATGCTTGAACAGAGACACTGGGCTCTAACATTGACTGTGCTCAATGCTCATCTATTTGTGCGCTCTGCAGGTTGCCTGGAGTGTCATACAGTGGTAAGACTGTACATAGCCACCTTCCACTCCACACACACACACACACACACACACACACACAGTATACATCAGGAACACAAAATGAAAATTCTGTGATGTGAAATTAGTGCCTGCATTTGTTTTTTTGCAACAATCCTCCGACACCCACTGCATGACTACTCATTCAACCCTCAGGACTATTCCCTGCACTGGGAAGTGATGCACAAGTGACATTTTGCAGTGGAGCAGTGGGAAGTCCTTGGAAGATGTCTGTTTTGGACTCTGAGTCTGTGACTCATTTTGTGTACAAGGAGACAGCAAACAGTAGAAAAGTGAAAGACATCTGTGCCTTCCATCCTACCCTGCAATGATAAGCAGGCTGCAAAAAAGGAACAAACCACACACACACACACACACACACACACACACACACACACACACACACACACACATACACTATAAATATATGTGTGTATGTATAAGCCTACCCTGAGAAAAGGACTTTATAAAGGATAACCATCAGCCTGCATGTGTTAAAAACAAGTAATCAGTTGAAAATAAAATATAGATGGGAAAGGAACATAAATCATAAGGTTATCCAAGATCCAATAATTACATTGTAAAAATGTACACAGCAATACGTATTAAAGGAAAATGTATAACTAACAATACAATGACTTCATGTTTACATACACTTGCGTAATAGGAAAAAAAAAAACTGACACACTGATTTTTTTTTTCTCTGTTCCAAGTTTGAGAAAGTAATGTCTCTTGCCTTTTGGCACCATGCCCTGGGCCAGCGGAAGAGCAGAACTGCACTGTATGGAAAGATCTCAAAGCCTCTCTGTTCTTAATTGTTTCTTGTGTGGATTTACAGTATAGAGAATAGAAAACAAACATGGCTCCAATTAAAACTACAGCTGTGAGAGCCATCATGTGAAGCACTTGGGAAACAAATCCCATTCTTGTTGAAACTTACAGTGTTTATACATTGTTAGCATTCTTTTTTCGCAGCAACACCCCCTTGGACTATTACAATTTGGGAATTCAGAAATCCCCAACCCATGTAGACAGATGGATATGCATATTTAGCTGCACATTTATTTGGACAACTTTTACTTTTTAGGAAAATACATATGTCCTGAATGATTGAGTTAAATATTTTAATTCATATAACTGTTGTTTTGCCAAGCCCAAGAAACTGTTGAACAGTTGCAGCAGCAGTGATCAGAGCTAATGATACATTCAGCTTGAGTCTGCTTGTTTAATGTATATGCTATCAAGCTTGATTGCCTTGCTAGCTATAGCTTTTGGTTGTTTTAACATGAATTGTTTGGCTGGATATGTCCTGAAAAGTGTTCAGGAGTGCCTGAGATAGTGAATTTGTTAGCTACACACTGGCTGCAGAAAGAGATCTACTTCCATGCAATCCTCCCACAAATATTAACTAGCTGGCTAACATAAATTATGAGACATGTCTTAATATATCCTGTGGCCTCACTAATTTCTTTCCATGAAATTAGCTAGCTAGGTACTGCAATCTATTTCCAATCTGGTGAAAGATAACAAGCTCCCTCACGATTGATAGGTTGTTTATGCTTGTAGCAATAGTTGGCCTACCTAATTTGTCTGAGCTGGTTTACCATTCAGCATCAGCTTGTTACATAGTTGGCAAGCTATTCTATGGTTTAGAATCATAGACTATGCCATGATTCTGTTATAGATAAACTAGCTCATTAAAATCACACTTTGAATGTAGTAGCAAGCCAGCTAAGAAATTTACAATAGTTAACTATTACTACTAGCTCATTTAGTGTCAGCCTGTTGGCAGTGTTAATTTCATCATCAGACACTGACTAAAACTATTCGTCAATGACCTTTTTCCCATGAAGAAGACATAACAGTAACTAGACAAAACCCCTTTCATAAAAATTTCAGATGGAAATTTAATTTATGGACTAACAGACATTCAATTTATCATAAAGATTTTGTATGATAGCTGTGTCTTCCAATCGTATGCATGCATGCCTTACAAGCAGTAAACAAATTCTCTTTGTTCATCATTTGTGCTGTTCTTCCCAACTTAGCTACCCAAGTCATCCTGTCTGAATCGAGGTGTGCTGCCATGACACTTTCCTAGAACTAGCTAATGTTAATATTCACATAGATTGTAAGCTCATCAAAGTCTGATATGGTTATGGCAGAGGTATGAAAAGCACAACATGATTATTATGACAATACAGTATATAACTGGGGAAATGCAAAGCAATGCTATATGAATACAGAGGGTTATATAGAAAACTATACAAGTTACATGCTTTCTAAACCAATTTAACTTCCTTGCATTCAGTTTAACTTGCTGTAGCCAAATATATTCAACATACTATACTCTAGCAACATACTAATCTTCCCATAAAATCTAAACTTGACATTCTCTTGTAATGAAGGCTATACTAACTAGCCAGTATCAAGGCATAACCTAAGATGAATTGATTAAGCTTACAGAGAAACTATTGTGGTTATATATTTCAAATACCATTCTTGGCATGTAGTAACCCTGTATGGGGAATGGCTCTTCATGGGAAGTACATATCCAAATTGGCTAAATCCAGAATGAATTTAAGCGGCACATTTTTCCCTGGGATTGTGATGCTGGAATAAATTAGCACACCTGCAACCAAATCCCTCACCAGACACAATATAAAGAGATGAGAATCCACAGCGAACATTTCTGAAGTACCTTTGGGCAGCATGACTGGCGAGCTACAGAGATACAAACACTTTAACTACTAGCAATCTAAACTACTAGCTGAGCCCTAAAGTGAATTATTCCAACCCACGGGTAAATCATGCAGGTTGGAGGAGTTTTTCATGAGTTTTCTGTCTATCATTCTGATAAGAATGAATTTAAATTATTTTGTATGTTTTTCCTTTATTATTAAATATAGTGGTTGTAGTAGTGAGCGATGTGGAGCTTACAAAGTAAATGAGGTAAATTTAAACTATTTGTTATTTTGCAGACGACAAAAATCAGATCAATGTCTTACAGTTTTATTTCACAGATATGATTTTAGGTAGTAGCAGTTTTTGTCACCAACATTAGCCGTGTATCTTAATCTGAGACCAGTCTTCTACTGAGGATACGAAAAAGATATTAATTTTGCATTATAAGGTAAATGATGTTTATAACTTTGTTATATGACTTTGTTTCTGCAAGAGTTGCTTCATTAGCCACATAAAGAATACATTCTGAAAAGCTGTCACTTGGGTTGTAGGTTGGTTCATTTTTAGTTTTGTTACTTTTTGCCACTGACTAATCCTCTGAATCATCAGTTCACTTTTTGCAGCAAAGGCCATTTCACACAGTTTGATAAAGGCTGTCATGGTGAAGCAGCAGTTTCTTCGACCAGACTACAGAACTAAGACTCTGAAGTTTAATCATTTGTGCTTTCTCTCAAACAAACTCACTGACCTGAGCATACTGATTGATTAAGTAATTAATAACAAATCAGAAAAGCAATACACCTGATGTATCAATTTTTACAACCGCTATATAATACATTTTGTTGCATTTGTTTATTTTTGCAAATAAAATATGATCAATAATAATAATAATTATATATGGAAGAGGCAAGCCGTTTTTGTGCAAATAATCAAGGATTACGGAGTCACAGAGACACACACACAAGTTAAATATAACATTAAAACAGCTGGAAAATTTTAAAAACTCATAAATAAGTGACTTGTACTCAGAGTAGTATGTGACAATATAATAATGCACATCTGACCACAGCACTCTCTATAAGGCTAATATGGTGATTGACAGACCAATTCAGCCAAACAGGGAAAAAAGCCAAATATTAATGAGCAGATGTGTAAAAGAACATATAACTTAAGATTTAGAAATCTACAGACATTATGTGTGTTTAAAAAGTGCAAAGTAGAGCTATATGGATAGAACAAGATTGCCAGAAAAGTTTACTGTTATTTTCCAAAATAGAAGGATTATTTTTGATTTAAGTCTGTTTTGTTGTCAGTCTGAAAATTTGTATGCAAAGGAGACAATCTGTATTTTGGATTGATTTCTATACGAAAATTATGTGTGAATACAGTCCTGATAGAATTTAACTAACTACTGGATAGAATACAAAATGCCTAAATTCTTCATAAAAATGAAATTAAGCCTTACAAGTGTTAAGTTTAACATACATGTCAGCAGTGGTGTCACTGATAACACCAGTACAGGTGTTTCTAGTATTAGTAATGGACATTTCATCTGTTGATGAAAGCTGGGTGTAACTATAGATATTTTGTAAAACATAAATATTTTTGCTTTTATTGTGTCACAAAACACTTATTAATATGTGCACAAAGATATGGTTGGATGCATAGCCTGTAGCTGGATGCATCCCTCAGTAGTTGAGATATTATCTATATTTATTATCTATACAAATACAGATACTGCACAGAATCATTTGGTAGATTAATCTGACATGAATGTAATGCTTTCTCCTATATAGCATCATTTGGTAAATTAATCTGGCTTTAAGCGGATGTTTATTTTTCTGATATGTTTAGTTAATGTACATTTGCATCATACGTCACAAAATGCCAATGCAAGTTTAAATAAATTCATTATTGCTGAATACTGTATTCAACCATTAAAGCAATCACAATCAATGTATTATTTATTCTCTTTCATCACAGCTCTGACAGACAGTTCTCCTGTTTCAATGGAAGGCAAAACAGCATTATTTTATTCTCGTAATACATTTCTTACATGAAAATCTCTGCAAACAAAATTAGATTTTCCAAAACATCCACAAAAAATATAAGTCATTGTAATTACTGCTTCATGCTTCATCTAAAAGGCGTAATCCATATAACATATGTAGTCTAATTAATCAGTTGACTTTATAGGTAGATATTATTGAACAGTACGTGTAAGCAATTAAAATAACTCAGATGCATTTCAATGAAGTGTCAAGCTACTGTTTCTTATGAGTGCACTCTCTGCAGGTTACAGCTCTGTTTCTGAAATTGCATCATGAGTCTGTGCACTGGGAACAGTAAGCCTCTATCTAAATAGGTGATTTCATGATAAATGTTTACTTTGCCATTTTGTTCCTAAACTTCACCATAGCAAGCAACCATGGTATGCCCAAGATTAAAAGGGAGATACTCTACATGTCAGAGAGAACAGTAAAAATAAACCCAGCAGGAATGTACGTCTTGTCCCTGTACAGCTAATTAGTACACAATTTAATAATTTAAAAAAATCCCAGATTTTTATTTGAAAAATAAAAAAAAACTAAATAATTGGTTGCTGGTGCCACTGCCTCAGTGGACACAGTTGTTTGGAGCAGTGGATCCTGCCAAAGCATTAGCAGCTAATAACACATTTCAGAGCAGAAATAGACTGTGCATGTCAGGTCTATAAAATACTTGATGTATGCATAATAAGCTGTGCTCCCAAGGGCTGGAAATCTTTATGTACATGAATGTATATTCTTAGGTTCAATCAGAGGTTGCTGTCTTGTAAGGGACTGATTATAAAGACATGCCTTTAAAATGTCCCTGGCAATTATCTATAGGAAATTATGGTTCGCTCCACTGCTGTGCCTGGCTGCATGCAGCTGCTGATTCTGCAGAAAGGGACATCTCTTCATGGCCCAAACAGATAAATAATCACTCGCTTCAACAGGTAAGAAAGAAAAAACAGAATCAAAGGGGGCTATAATAGCAGCTGCAGAATTGACTGCGTTTCAACAGCCTAGCACAGTAAACAAACTATTTAGATGTTCAGAGGTAGGGGAAGACAAGGGTGGTAGTAGGGGAGAAATATTCTCTGAAACAAATATTCCATTCAGGGAGCTGGTTTTGTATTCAGTGTGAAAGTCTTTACCTCAGAAGCGCATGTATGCAACCTGTGTTCTCAATCACCTCCTTTCCTCAGGTGTACTCACATTTAGCTGTAGGGTGTCCATCCACTGACCAATCACTTTGTATCCCAGGCCGGTGTTATTGTTCATTTGGTACTGGAACAGGTCGTAGCGTCCTGGAGCATCGCCATTCTTGTTGAATGTCACAGATGTGCCTGCACTGCCTGCGATGGGAATGCAACAACAGATGAAGAATATTGCTTTGCCTGCATTAGGACTTTCATTTTGAAATACCTCAACACCCGAAGTGAGCTCTTAGTGAATGTTTTTAACAGAACCCTGACTTTGTTTACCACTTGTCATTAGGTGCCACTTTGCCTTATTATTTTTCCATATATTGCACGTTACTGGTCTAACCTTTGTTTCTCTGTGATAATTTACTTCCCAATAGAGGGCTTCTTTCTTGTCTCTCCTGTTATTTGAAAAATATCCCTTATAATGTGTGGGTCCCCCTGGCCTCTCCCCTATGGCATTTTTAATGTTTTTTTTTTTTAAGTAAAGAGGCCTTACAACTGAGGTCTGTTATACCATGTATTCATTTTACTTTTGGGTTTCATTCAGCCCAGCTCAGGGCTCCTTCTGCTCTGGGCAGATACAACTGCAGGTCAGAGGCCTGGGCTGGTGGGTGTTGCCAGTCATCCAGATCTTCCTTCCCTCCTCTCTGTGCCATATGCTTTTCCTGCAGGGCCTGGGACACACGATCACAGCGCTGTGGCACTGCACTCCACAGCTGAGGCGATAAGAGCTCTGCTCTTTCATTCCTGCCTTTCACAGAGCCTCTGGAAAGCCCGGTGCTGAGGCACACAGTGTGGTGTGTGTGTGTTGTGTGTGTGCGCGTGTGTGTGCGTGTGCGCGCGTGTGTGTGTGTATGTATGCGTGTGTGTGTTGTGTGTGTGTGTGTGTGTGTGTGTGTATGCGTGTGTGTGTGTGTGTGTGTGTGTGTGTGTGCGTGTGTGTGTTGTGTGTGTGTGTGTGCGTGTGTGTGAGTGTATGCACGTGTATGTATGCGTGTGTGTGTGTTGTGTGTGTGTGTGTGTGTATGCGTGTGTGTGTGTGTGAGTGTATGCGTGTGTGTGTGTGTGCGCGCGCATGTGCGTGCATGCATTTATGGATGCTGCTTTGGCTGATAACACACTAACCTGACTAAGCAGAACAGTAGGCAAGCCAAGACCAAAGTGAGTTGCTGTAAGAGAATGTAGCTAGGAGGACAGGATTTAGAGGAGGGGGGATTACTTAAAAGAGAGACTCTCTCCTGCTGTATCAACAGTTACTAATCACTCCACGTCAGCATCAATGTGTTTATTTCAAATTTTGTACCAGAAGTACGACACTAAAAGAAAAACAACGTGTACTTATTATTTCCAAGGAATCATGTCCATGTGCAGGGAGGTTTGAGAAAGAGTATTTTTGTCATGGTAGATTAAGGCATCCTTTTGGGGTTTTGAACTACAGCGCTACAAAAGAGAATGGCAACTGTACCATACTGTGCTGTGTGGGTGGACTGGGAATTTAATGCAGTTCTTTAGTCGCTTCATTATCCTCTCCTGCTCTGACTGCCTCTGCACCAGGGAGGGGGGGGACTGCCTGACAGTCACTGGCCCAGTTGGTGTAAGACAGAGGCCTTATCAAGACTACAGATTACAGTCGTGCAGGGGCAAGACAGAATGAGGCGGGCAAAGCCATAAGAAAGGCTCACCAACACGGAATCCGTGGCTTGCTTAAGCCTTTTAGGTGGAGGTGTTGTCTCCTTTTTTTCCACCAAAAGCTCACGCAAACAGTCCAGGATATTGGCGGGTGCCTTCCTGCAGAATTGTGGGTGCAGAATTTATTGTGCACATGCTCACCTGTATTGATTTACTGTCCTAGTTGGGATTGTGTTGCTTTTCAAAAGCCGGTGCTGAGTGAAGCGAGCTGTCAGTCACTGAGAAACACTCCTATCATAAAACCCCACAGCACTACTATGCAGCTAATCATATTGTTCCTGTTGATTTTTTCCTTCTTTTTCTGGGAGTAGGAAGCTGACATGATCAAGACAGACATGAACAGGTACAATGCCATCCATATTTATTCACAGGAGGAAAAAAAAAACCTTACAGTATACACTGATTTTTTATTTTGCTTTAAAATGTTTTAAAATGTTATACTATATCAGCATTGCATACAGGAATACCATATTGTTTACAAATAATTTTACAATTTATTATACACAATCCTACTTTGCAAATCCTATTCTGGCACAGATTATCAATATTTACCATGAACTGTTTTTCTTGACTTTGAATTTCAGATGTTGCAGTGGGTTGAGATGATCAGTTGATGATCAGAACATTCATTTTGTACTGAATTGACCATTTTTTGTAGATTTGGATGAATACTTTTGGTCATCGTCTTGCTTGTCATTTTCAGCAAAGTTTGAGCTTTTTGGCAAAGGTAACTAGGTTTTTTGGTAAAAAATACCCTGGTGTTGGAGTTCTCCACTCCACTCACTCACTCTATCATAGCAGAACTTGTATCCAGAACCTGTGGTAAAACTGATAATATTTCACAGTGTTCATTGGTTTTCAAGCTTCACCATTTTAGCCCAGACATAATTTTTTTGAGCTTCTCCTGACCATGAGACATACTGTACTTCCAATTGTCAGTTAGATGTGGTATGAGAAATACAAGTTCCTCAATACAAGCCTCTTCTTGTGGCTTGCCTTCTAAAGAGGATTCTGCAATGCAAACTGTCCATGAATGCAACATTCATGCATGACACATCAAATGGTTCTTTTGGACAATTTGTAACCAGAAGATACTAGTTTATTAAGGTGATCTCTGACTGTTGCATTTGGATTTGTGGCTTCTTGCTGTATCTCTTATTACACAAATGGTGGACATGCATTCTCTTCCTGGCAAGGTTGCCACTCTATCGGTAGCCATAAATTTGTTAGTAATGGACACAACAGTGGAAGGTGGTGAATTAAGATTTTTTTGTGATTTATTTCATAACCATCTTCCAATTTGTAGAGATCAATGACAATTTATCTTTAATCTTCAGAGAGCTCTCTCACTTTAACCATGACAATGCAAGATGGATCTCTTTTGAGTGATGCTACCTTTTATGCACAGGGAAACAAGAAGCCATTGGTTACCTGTCTATAGTTCAGGAAGCCTCCACTGGACCTCCAATAAGCAGAATAAGATTTATTTGTTGTTTTAAAGATTACTTTAAGGTATGAATAAATGTGTGAATAAATGTGACCGTCATGTTTTCTGGATTAAAATTCATTATTTGTGAACAATCTTTTAAGATTAACTTAATTATACATAAGATTAACAGAATATTAATGTATATAGTTTTTAAACAGAAACAATATACAATATGTATAATGTTTTCATTCATAGCATGTGTAATCAAGGGTGTAAATAAATATGGAATGCACTGCATACACCACTAGCCCATTCCAGCTCCCTTTAGACTTAGTAATTAACATTATTTTCAAACAGCAGCTTTAAAACCCCATAACACATTACAGGGATTGATTGCACCATTGAAGCAATAGAATAATGCCTGCCCCCCCCCCCCCCCCCCCTCCCAAAAAAAAAAACAAAAAAAAACAAAAACACACACACACAACGTTTGGACAGAAATGAAAAATGTACTTCACCCTCTTGCTGGCGCAGTTTGTGCATCATATTGTAAATATTTGATTTGAAAAGAGGCTCCTTAAATGCGTTAAGTTTTTAAAAAAGGAAAGATTAGTATGCACAGAACTATAAAGTCTTTTATCTTTACACTGGAGGCTACAGTTTTCAAAAACTCTTTGAAAAGTGGCAAAAAAACATCAGCAACTGAACTTCAAGCAGTGTTTTTTTATTCCCGTCCTTCCTCGTCCCTGTGTCGGGTCCTTTCATCAGTAACACTTACATGTACAAATAGCTCTTTTTTAAACAGAAACTACAGGACTTCATCAACCACTTCAACAAATGGCTAAACCATTTTATTCTAATTATATATTTGGCAAGAACAAAAATGGATACTAGCTTTGTACAGAGTAGACTCTTCCAGTCAGCACCTTCAGTTTTACAGCAATCCTGTTATTATTTAAATAGCTTTAACATATTTTCACTAAAGGGGCTTATTCAAATGCAAATCATTACACTACTATCATCTGTAATCATATAATTAGACCCCAGGAACCTATGCATCTCAACTCACTTTGAGGTTACTAAGCAATGATTCAGCAGATTTAAAAGTATTGCATATCCACTAGCAGCAATAGTGAGATAGTGTGTCAGATGAGTTAATAAATCATTGTATCAATGGTCAAAAAAGGGGGAGATCACAGTGGAACTATTAAAAATGAATATTGCTAAATATGTATTATGTGAGTAGCCAAGGAATAAAATGTAATGATACTTTTAATATAAAGCTAATCAAATTTGCAACATAACTTATAACATTTCAGCATATAACAAAAAACCAATAATAATGATATATAAAAATGTAATCACGCCATGGTGAATGGGAAATGTCTTCCATATAGGCCTACTATTGTTTCATACAATTGCCTTTACTCAAGAGGCTGTACCAGATTGCTGTTTTGAACATTTCTTACAGATAACAATTGTTGCTTTGTCTTACTGAATGGTAGGCTGCCAGTTCACATACAAGCCACCTGCTGCTGCCAACGTGCATAAATTCCAATTGCTGCTGTCAGTGGAAGTGCTGATGATGCAAGGGGCTGCGCTTGCGCCCTCTCTCACCTCGGTGAACTCATAGCTGGTTACGGGCATGATCATATGATGCAGGAGAATATTAAAATCTATCCTATTGGACAATTTGTCCGTCTTGTTTTTTTTTAAGCTAAATAGCTACCAGACACCTTTGATACTAATTGATTACAACTGTGTGAGAGGTGAAATGCAAAAGGGATAGAAATCCAGGGATCTTCCCTAGATAACTGCACAGATCATTTTTGTGGGTCTGTGTCCACTGGAGCTGGGTCAACCTAGCTAATAAAAAAGCTACAAATGGGTTCATTAAAGCAAGGGTGCACTGGATAGTGATTTGAGTATATCACAGATCTGTCTGGGTTTTCACTACAGAACATATTACAGAGCAAGGTAAATACTGTATCATGTTATATCACAGTTAGTAAATCTTATAATTACATAGTTACTAAATGACAAATCTGACTAGGGCGAAGGACATGAAGACTTTTGTGAGATGGTAAGAGAGAAAACAACACTAAAGATTTAGGTTTCAGGCCAAAGTCACTCCCTTAGTATAAGCAAGACTTCTGACAGCCAGAAGCTTCCCCTTACCAAAATAGAAGACCCACTAAGACAGGGATATCAAAGAAATGACTACCTTTTGATCTATCTTACACTAATGTAGATTATCTCACTTCTGCACTTAATTAATTAGGGAGTAGAAGTATCTGTTGCGCAAACAGATGTCTTCAATGACGCAATGAAGATGAGAAGCTCTACTTTAATCAAGAATCCAACAGGAAGACATGACGTCAATGTTAACTGTATAAAATATATAATTCAAACTAGATTGGGTTTTCTATTCCCAAGAAACTCACTGTAGTCCAGAGAAGTATGTTCAAAGTGAAATTTAAATGCAAGTAAACATATTTTGGAGACTAAGCAACTCAAAGACAAACCAACTGGTTATTTCTCTTTACTACACAATAGTGTTGGTATACTATGATGGTCCCTCTGTCATCTAAGGGCATAATAAACCATAACATACTGACACTCATGGCATCACCAACAGTCCTTCTTGCTTCTTGTCCTTCTCGCTGATTAAATTCCATTTTACAACGAATCATGTTTTTAGGTCCTGGGCGGTCTTGATAGTTTCTACTATGATTATACATTATCACACATATCCAGATGTCACAACCCAAGCGATCAATTTTAGTTGTCATGATTCTGAATACATTTTCCCAAAAGTTATTCATTAAATGTATTTTTAAGTTCTATACGTTAATAATCTGAGGCTCTAATTTCATTTTAATGCTGCACCATTGACACAGACTGTTCCTTGTCTAGTGCATCTGATACCAACATGTAGCATGCAGGGTTCCACGGCTCTGTTATTACCAAGCTTGCTGTCCTTGTCCCCTTGTGGCACATTAATGGCTTTTGAATATCCAACAGGAGAGTCAGCATGCCCTTTTGAATATTTTCCCAATATGACTAAAATGTCAGGGCAAAATTCATTTTTGAATGTGCCTTTTGTTTGTGCAGCAGGGGTCATATCATTCTTGGCTGCTGATGAAACAAGGACTTGCTATCCGGAGTGTGGACTGTAAATGCCATTCGCTGTCAAGGCTTACCATTGTCCTTCCCTCAGCTGAATTGCATGATGCCCAATCAGGACTGTGGACAGTCAACGGAGGATGATGGATTTCCACTCCACAGACAGTATGTATGCAACACCCTGAGCTGCTGCCTGAGAGTTTCAATTCACTTGCAGCTGGCCAAATGGTCCAGCATGAGGCTGCATGGAAACTGCTGTTCTGCCACCAAATGTCTATTCATGGCGGAGCTTTCGGGAAGACAACCCTCTCATTTGATTTCACAATTACAGCACTGTGATGAAAGTTGAATTATTCATGTGGGAAAAAAAGGGCAGAACATTGTAGGTCGAATGAAACTAAATGTTGCTTTTGTTTTGACATCTGCAGAATAATGCTTTCATATTGAATGTAATGGGTGAGTGGACATGAGAGGAAAATAAGCCTACACAAATGATGAGAACTGATGTTTGTCAGTCAGTTGGGACTATGTCTTTTGTTTGCTTTCTTTTTTTTTACTTTCTTTTTTGTGTTAGCACAGTATACATATGCTATTCTTCAAAAACCCACATGAGAGTGGCAGCTATGCCTTCCTATTGTTAGGTTAAAGGACATTTTTATACACCCATAAGTCTTACATGTATAGCCGGCATTTAAAATTTACCTGCATATTTGTGCCACAGTAACACAAGTCATTGATTGTATCACACGTTTTTTTTCTGAAGGCCTCAAAGCAAAAAAAAAAAAAAAAAAAAAAAAACTGCCTGGGCACTCACTCACTCACCGTTGAAGCTGACACTGCGGATGTATTTGAGCAGCTTCTTGCCCCCGGCGAGATCCATCTCTGGGCAGATTCCAGAGTAGTCCGGGCACAGGTCCTTCTGCATGTTGTGCAGCGCGTGAGCCATGGCGTACACGGCGTCGATCACAAACTGCACCTTTCCCTCCTGCTCGTATTTGGAATCGATTCCAATTCGCTCTTGGCCTGGGGAAGAGGAGGGGAGGGGATAAGAGGGAGAGAGTTAGACTGCCGTAAGCAGGGCAATTTGCTGCACTTGCTATACACCTCAACCCGGAGGAAGTCACACTCCTAAAGGTTGTGAATAAATATACCCTTAAAGAATTTATATGCACTACCTTTATGTCTGTGTGTGTTAACACCTGTGTCATCTTTAGACTTGTTATATCTGTCCGTGAACACCTTGGCTACTTGAGGGTGCACGGTGCATTGACAATTGTTCTGGATTCTACCATAATCAACTTGTCCATGCACATCTGGAAAAGCTGAAATGGATGGTATTAGCTGGACACCTATTGTTATTCTGATGATCGGATTGGACTCAGGAATGCCACTGAAGCATACCTGGCCTTAATTTAACCATGTATATTAATTTGGAGAGGTTTAGTTCCTGATCCGCTTTCCTTGGAAATACCTCTTCATCCTAGCTACTTTGACAGAGTGATTACGAAAAGTTTAGAACAGAATAGCCCGTGCGGGGCTTCAAAGAGATCTCCATTCACAGTGGTGATACTCAGTACAGCATAGTAGCATTGAGGGGAAAATCGCTGGATGTCAGGTTTTTTTCAACTAACACAGCCTTGCCCATGCATCGAGGCACAAAATGTTCTTTTGTTCAACAGTGTGCACACACGTTTAAAGACATCCATATACCTCTTACATTGGCAAATATAGTATAGTAACATCTTAGCATTACAAACTGTGATAGACATTTTACCATTATCAATCAGTAATAGATACAATATAATCAGATAAATAATTTTTTGCTCTCCCGCATGGAAACGTAGTATTCTTTTAATCCATTGAGTGGTAATTTATAGTTTTCCCCTTTCATTTGTTCCAAGAAAGCAATTGGATTGGATTTTCCATTAGATTCAAAACTTCCATCATCACTGTAATTATCAGTACACCCAATTGCCTTTGCGTGTGCGTGTGTGTCTGCCTGTGTGTACATGCATATTAATGTACATTCTCCTCTTTCATTGTCTTACAGATGCTTTTGAATCGCACAAAAGCCCATCAATGGCAGTACTTTACAATGCGTTCCACAGCATATAGGTATAGTGCAGTAACTTAACAATAACAGACGTCTATACAGAGGTCTATATCTTTTGCTTCGATTCTCTTGTTCAAATGATTTCTGACTCCTCTCACTTCAGCACTGTTCAGTCTGTAAGCCTATTGTGTTTATCATATGTCCCTGGGATTTCCTTTAGCATGCTCTAGCATAATTACTCACAGCTTATTTCATTTCTAAGTACTTTTATGTTGAACACAAAAGGGCATGGTTAAATCCCCATGTGAGTCACAATAACATAAATAAATAAGTAAATAAATAAATAATTAAGGTAATGGGAAACATGCACTCAAAGACTTATTCTTAAATGCCTGAAATTTGTTTCTGAGAAAAATATGAATAGTGAAGTTGATGCCTATGTATGAATTTCTTTCAAAAAAGAAAATTTTATTTCTAAAAAAATGTTTTGGCTACTTTTGAAGAATCTAAAATAGAAGTTTGGTTTTTTAACACTTTTTTTTTTGGTCACTTTTGATGTTTTTACTACTATTCTAAAATGACCTGGGTACTGGGAGAGTTCAAATCAATTTTCCCATACAGGTTTCGAAGTGACTCCCAAGATGCCACCCGCTGTCAGAATATGCCACTACAAGTGCACTTTTTACTTTTTTTTTAATCTGGGCAGCAGTGTAGCAGCAGTTAAGGAGCAGGGCTTATAACCAAAAGGTTGCCAGTTTGATTCCCCGCTGCAGCACTGCTGCTGTACACTTGGGAAAGGTCATTACCCACAACTGCCTCAGTAAATATCCAGCTGTAAAAATGGAAAATATTGTAAATAAACTGAAACTGATGTAAGCTGCTCTGGATAAGAGTGTCTGCTAAAAGCCAATAATGTAATGTAAAACATGAAAAGTAGTAAAAATGAAGAAAAACCCTATGAGTAGGTGTGTCCAAACTTTTGGCTGATACAGGTACTACATACAGTATATCTTTGAGATAAACCTCTGGAGTTGTTGGTGGAATGACCTTGCCAGAGTTACCCCAATCATAAATAACCTGCATGACCAGGTAACTCCAGGGAACCTACACAAAAGCCAGGGAAATGTCACTCCCACATAAATCACCTTTTTTCTTGACAAACTTTACCTGTTTTTTACCTGTCCAGCAAATATATGGCAATCCTGGTATTTTATATATATATATATGACAGGAGCTTCTGTGACTCTGTGATAGTTCTAATCGGCTGAAAGATCCGCTGCACTTTGCACCATTTCACAGATTTTCACAGATTTTTCATAAACTTTAAACATTTTATACCTTCCTTTACATGCAGTGTGTGTTCTCCCATTTGTTTTGATTATGTGACTTTGGTACTTTCTGGTACCCTAGCTCCTCTGTCTTGCCTTATTCTGACTTTTAACTTTGGCGCGGTGTCCTTGACATTTTTATCTTCCGGCAGTCAAATAATGAGGAAGAGAAGGCTGATTGTCTTGTTGAAGGTTAAATTGACCATCTAGACCAAGTCTAGACAGGTCTCATATCTTTTTTTTTTGTATTCTAGCACTTCTTGCACACAAACCTTTATGAATATACTCTTATTTTTATCTTGAAGCAAGTTGAAAAGTTTTGTTATGACATACTGTTGCTTGGGGGCTTCTCAAAGGAGAAGAAAGAAAAAGTTCAGTCAACTCAACCCTAGTGCTCTGGGTTGCCACTCAAAATTTGGACTAAAGTATAGAAATAAATTAAATTCTTCCTACAAAGAAATCCCACGTGTATACAGTAATCCAAAGAAATACATCTGCAGTTTTTTTCTAAGCATTCAAAAACCATACTGAGGTAGAATACCATTAGTTGTGAGTGACAAGGGGTTTTCCAAAGCTTTCAGTACCTTCAGCTGTTTTCAGAATTGGTTTTTGAGCCCGAGTATGCTTTGATTATATAGATTTTATAACATCCACTATATTGGCAGAAACATGGGTATGGGTTTTCAGTGTTATATTGAAGTTGGGGTACACATTCAATAATCTACATTACTCACTTGCAAGAAAAAGACAGTTCAAATAAATAAATATCAGTCTGAGAGCCAGTAATACTACTGTCAGACATTGTGTATGTATGTGCTTTAAAATCATATTGCATGCGTAAGGCTGCCAACAGTCTCTCAAAGACAATATCTCCTTTGAAAAAAAAAATCATAAGCAAAGAAGAAGCACAAGTCTACTTGAAAAACACAACAGTATAGATGGAAACCATATCTTACAGCCAGATATCCTATTCTATCTATCATTTTCTTCCAAATGAAATGATAATTGTATGTGTGTAGTGAAATTCTCATATCAATAACTTTGCTTGGCACTATTTTTCTCTCTGGCGTAAGCTGCAAAAGTGGATTTGATTTGATTTGATTTCAGATTCAAGGAAAACATCCTCTCATAATTAATATTTTTTTCATTGATCTTCTAATTGTATATGTATATGATTGTGAGAATTTGCTCTCTATGTAGACTTTTCAAACAATTGCATGTTTCAGTGGATGACAATTGTGAGCTAAGGAGAGAAAATATTATTCTAAACCAAATTAACCCAGGCTTTTTGATTGGTTGTGTGTATCATATAGTTATCATTATCCTTGTTAGAATGTTCACTGAGATGTGGACCCATGAATGCTTTCACTGTGTGCAGTTTTCCATATATTACTTCCTGACATTTTACCGAGACCTTTAAAAATGCTTTCATTGTTCATTAAGATATTATACCAAATGCTGAGTATCTCTGGCCTGGTTGCCTTGCAACAGTATTGATTATTTTCCCCAAGTTGCTCTATGATGGAAATGAATAGAAATTAATGTGGATATAACACTGGCAACCTAATGATTTAGAGTAAAAATTAAATCTGAATTATTACTGACATAAAATGGTTCCTGAGATTTCTTTACTGACAACATTCTATTCATTTATTTTTGCCAGCATTCGCAGCCCTTTAGTAAACATTAAATTCAATATCAATAAAAACAAATATAATACCCCAAAATATCCTCAGTGTATGGACAAAAAATGCACTTTCCGATTGAATCTGACAAATTCCAATGCAAAAGAGTGTGCTGAGTACAATGTGCAGTGTATATCCATACACTCACCCTTTTTGAGATTTGTTCCTGACCTTTTCCTTTTAAATCCCCTCTTATACCTTATTGAAAAGAATCCAGATCCTTTTCCTTTCCACCTCAGCTACTCTGTTAAAACGTACTGGTGAACAATATTAGGTTATATATACACATGATCCTGTAGGAATCGTGATTCCTGGAATCATTTTTTTTTTCCCTAAATCAATACTGTTAGTCACCTAAATGGAGATTAAATTTACATCCTGGTACTGAGAATTGACAACATTAGATCAAATCTTCCGCTAGGAAGTGTGGGATGGGATAAGAATTCGGAACACATCCGCTTTTAAATCCCACGATTTGTTAATCTGTCAGTGGGCACAACATTGAAATGGATTGTCAGAGAATCAACATGCATTTGGCATGTGTTGCATGCATTTCACTCTTTCAGTGGATCCTACGCACCAGAGTGAGTTATGTGGGGTGCCAAATTCAAATTTCTGGCATAAAAATATTCCAACAATCTGGGGGAATATTGTGTGCTCATGTTTTAATTGGACAGATGAAGGAAATCTGTGAGTGACACTAAATATGCAATCATAGATAAAAAAAGTGACAGTGGAACAGTACATGTTTTACTGCATGGTTATGTAATTTGATTTAGTGCAGTCATTTTGCAAACCCTTTTAGAAAAAGTCATTGTTACAGTCTTGTATGCTGAGCTAGCGTTCACTTGCAGAGTATATTCTTGTTAACTGACAGTGAGGAATCGTTTGGGCAAAAACATGTCAATCACTCTTTTGGAGCACAGATGACACTGTACTTCACAAAAAACCTATGCACATTATTTTAGACAGTAACTATTGCTGCACATATAAAAAACATAGATCTGACAAAGTTTAGGACACATTTCTTAGTCAATGAATGTTTTATATTTTTTATATTATTACATTTATATTACATTTGATTACCACAACATTATTTGATAATCTATATATCTTGCTGGAATTAACTTATTTCAAATTCCCTACCAGTTCCTCTCTCTATTAGCCACTTCAGTTTGCCTCCTTGAAAAACAGGCAATAGAAAAACGTGTTAGAAAAGAAAATATTTCAAAGTGAGATGGATCTCACAAAAATAAAAACTTGGTTATTAATTCAGAAAAGAAAAAAGGCACTTAAAGCCCTGGTAAATCATGAACATTGGCATGGTTTGGTTGCTGGTACCAGGCTCACAAGCTGCGCTATTATTTAGAATAAACCATAGCCTCTTGTGCTTCACTGCTTTAGTAGACAATGGCTTCTTGATTCGGCTCCCTGCCAAAGTTTGGTTCATTTTGAACAGTTGCAATTATAACAAAATGTGAAATTGTACTACTTTTCATTCTTAAAAGCATATTAAAATGATAACGGGCTTAGAAATTATTCAAAATTGGAGTGTTGTAAAGAGTCATGAATCCTGCAGGCCACTCGGAATCTCCTCATCCATTTGTATAGAAACAAAGCTATGCTGCCACTTAGACCGGCAAGGCAGGGGACAGACACAAAAATGTCTCCATGGTAATTTCTTCTAGATAAAAGGAAAAAAAACTTCTTTTGATCTCAAAAATATCCAACTGGGGACTTACAGTGGTGGTTTATTTCAGTGTGACAAATGGAAACCAACACAACAAAAACAAATGTATTATAATATAAGGCTCTAAGTTATTTCAGTAAGTGCATGTTCACATAAAGCTCTTTGACATTCAGTCTTTATCAAAATAAACCCATAGCATTAATGTGGTAATTCTTACTCTGTTTTGACCAGGATACACAAGTAATCTGATATTTCTTTTGCAAACTAAATATACAAAAATATAAAACCATATAAACTGGACTGAAACCATGGTAGGCATCCAGTTAAACTGCTAGAAGACTAAATACCATAGAAGATCTCTTCAGATAGTCTTCTGCTTGATACCTGTCAACCACGGCCCTTTAGAAAAGCCCCAACTCCACAAAATCACAACTCCATCCTGCATGTCCCACATGTGCATATAAACAACAACAAAAGGCGTCTGTCTGCTCATGTTAAATTATAACAATGAGAGTAACCTGTCGCATGCAGAGTGACACAGAAATCACCTGGACCACATTACACACGGTCAGTTCCGACTTCAGTGTCCACACACAGATTGCATGCAAGTTGCATGGCTAGAGACCCAATTTATTTATCAGTTCCAAATCGGAACTGAAAAGACGTGACTTCCATGTGTTTTTCTCTTTTTTTTGTTATTCACACTGTTCTAAAAACATCCAAACTGGGTCACATATGAGGGAAAACATCGGAATTGGGCCACTTTTTCTCTGCAGTTGAATGTAGCCAAAGACGTTCAGGGGTTATGAAGGTTATTTTGCTTTTCGTTGAAAGACAAAATATAGTTAGGACTTTTGTTTTTTTGTTCTTTTTTTTTCTTCGCCAAAGAAAAACAATAATACCTCACATGGGGGAGGGTACTAAGGCAATGTGAAAAACAATGGATGCTAAGGCAAAGTGAAATATTCTAGCAACAAATGAAGAGATGAGCTGGTTTCTGCTCTGCGATACATCAGGAAAGGCCTGTCAGAGTCATTATCTTCACTTGCTATTATTCTTCCACTTGTCAAAGGAAATAGAAGTGATCCACATGCCTGTGAAACAAAGATAAACACAGCATGTAATTATGATGAATAGATGAGAGTGGGAAGATTGGCAGGAGTGGAATGAGGTCAAAAGCAGCAGATTGCAGAGTTTCCCCTTCTCTTCCAAGAACAAAATCTCAGCCCACATAATACCTATTTTGTTTCACAGATCATTGAGGAGAAGTGCTAAATGCTTCCAGAGCGTAATGCTTCACTTCAGTACCTGACATTTACAGCAGAAGACCACATATGCAGTGCTGCTATAGAGATGCAAGGTGGCTCTTTGAAGAGGTTTGAAGGCAGCATTTTTTTACTCCTTGATTTTGAGAAACTGATCTTCAAACAGGTGATGAAAAATCCAGATCTTGAGTAACTTCTGATTCGGTTGCTCACTCACAATGCATTAAACAAACTACTGAAATTACGTGATTTGCTATATGCTGTAAGTTAATAGATGCACAGATGACTTGGTGTTTAAAATAGTGACTCTGAAATCAGTGTTACATTCACATATATCTCAAAAAACACTCACAATAAATTATGATACATTTTCCTGTTTTTTTCCCATTTCGTTTCAGAAGACTATGGATTTTGTTGCAAGAATAAAGGGTTGCAAATGGCAAAAAGGATAGCCTATGATCAGGATGACATAGTAATATAAACACCTACGTGGAAGCTGTTATTATGAAAGATTGATGAACTAATAATGTTCTTATGAATCCCATTTTATCATTTCTGATATACTTGCGAAGGTTGTTGAATTTGTGAATGGATGACAGAAATATATGGATAAGGTAAAGTCATGATGATCACATGGCAGTTTTGAATCATAAAGAATTTTCCAAATAATCCTTCTAATCAGCATTAGGTAGAAAACATTAGTTAAGAAGCAACAGTTAAAAGCCTAAAGACCACCTAGTTGGGAATATGGTTTTCAGGGTAGATGATGCCATTTTCTTCAATCACTGGAGGGTAAATGCTGCCCCAACTTACACAAACCACAACCATATTTGCCAGAAAACGTCTCTATCATGGAAAAGGCAATAAAAGTAATACATATAAATGCTAGGAGTAAGACAACGCAAGCTTGCCTTGAATGTTAAATCATATGTCAAGAATATGTGTATGCCTTGATACTTGGGTAATAAAGACTATACCCATGCCACAATTTTTCAAAATGGGGGGGAATATATACTGTGTGGACCTTAATAGAAACATCCTGTAAAACAACTTCAGTTATGAAAAAGAAATCACAGTCCACATATATATCTTGGCTCTACAGCTCTATATTTCCTCCTCCTATGAGTTTTCCTGCAGTGCCTTCAGTTCAGTTCAATCCCACAGGAAATTTAATGTTTAAAATGTGTGATTCAGATGTATGATATGACTGAACCTGTATAAATCTGTCTGGCCCTCGATCCCTCAATGCAGTTGGAAAACCTGATTTCTAGAAATGGTAAGTGCCTTCATGTCTTCCTTCATATCTTCACATCTCACAAGTGCCTTCACATCATCACTCTGATTCACATCTGAGTGGTAAAAAAATGAAAAAGGTACATCGAATTTGCTTTACCTGGTTCTTCTTAAGCACAAAGAGGTTATCATTGGAAGGAATCTCAATCATCTATTAATGACAAGTGACAGTTGATGTCATTATTTTGCCTTGGATAAGGCCTGGTGAAAGCCACATTATATGTCTCTGTCCTTCTCTATAAAAACAGTCATGAAGGAAAGAGTTTAAATCTGCTTCCACAAGCCTGTCCCGGGATCAAGCTGCACTGTAGCCTGGTGCTTGGCGAGCAGGAATAAGATGGGGAAACATCCCATGCTTTCAGGCGAACAGGAGACAGCATCTCAGTGGTGGGGGATGAGGGAATCCTATCAATACTCTTTCATTACATCTCGTTAGGAAGGGTGCACAGCAAACGAGCCAAGCAGATAATGGCCTAAATGGAGGAGCGTATTAAGACTGTAATAAACAGACATCAATCCCACCCAGTAAACTTCCCTGCCTCTCAGCGCCTCCCCTTCAGCGGAGTTTAATTGCCTATTTTGCTTGAAAATTTCTCAGCCCCCTCCTCCTCGTACAACCTGGCCCCCTATCACCCAGGAGCATAATGTTGTCCTAATGCCGGCAGCTTGAGGTTTTTTTTTTTTTCCCTTTTGTTCTTTGTCCCTTGATGTGTGCAAATTGGTCTCTCACTGACAGCATCTGGAGGCAAGGGGGCTGCTGCCCTGCGAGGCCTGTTCCATCTAGATAGCTACTGTCGACGGCAGCTGCCTTTGATAACATTTGCTGTCCAAATATGTACCTAAATTACTGCCGTTAACCTTGCGATGTTTGACCCTGTGTTCTCGCAATGCAAAGGTGGATGTACAGTAGGCGGTAGGAATATTAGCTACACAGGAAATGACATATCATATTATTCTCACCAATCTGAGCATAGCGCACCTGATAGTGGCAATATTGACCTGAACTTGTGTAACCTCTTCAAGAACATCAACTATGCACCAAACAAGAAATGACTTATCAAATGCATAGTTAACTTCCTCTTGCTAATTCCCAAAGACAAATGAGTTGAATGAAATAGATACCTTTCATGTACACACCCTGTCATATAAACCCTTGCTCCTTCTATCACATATAAAGCAAATGAATAATAACATTAGCAAGATCTAATATGCCACCTTTTTCACTTTATTTTCAGTTTACTACTCAATGATACCAATGTACATACTTTAAAAGAGTAAACCTCAAAGCATCTCCCATGTCTAAAGTAGTTTGCTTACAAAAGAGTGATCAATTTTTTATACAGTTTTATTACAGTGCAACAATTGTCATGCCGTAGTATAACAATGTGTGTAGTCACTCACATACCTTCTCACACAAACATTATGATTCAAACTCTCTCTGACATGAATTGACTACTTCATTTTGTGAAGTATTGTGCTAGATGCCAGTTTGACAGAAGGTAATAAGAGCAGAGAGAGAATGCATTGAGAGTTTTTGTTTTCATTATATAAATAATTCTGCTCTTTGTCCATGAAAATTGGGGTTAGGGAGTCGATCATCCTGAAATAGTAACAAGGCGATGAGAAGAGCTCACACTGTAATTTAGAGTTCATTTTTGGAGCTGTGCTGTGTCGTCAGACACTGTAGACATGCTAATGTGCTTTGGTATTGTTATTCTAACTCTAGCTTTCCGATGTCTAGCGGAGACAAAACACCTGAAAACCTGAAAAGCCAGTGTTCAGTGAGACTATTTTGGTTATAAATTCTTTGTAAAAGATTCCTAAATATGGATAAATATAATATTTGTTATTAGATGCCCCCCCAACATTAGAGGTATGATAGAGAGTCTTTTATATTCATGTATATGAAATGCAGTGATATACAAGATTTTCTGAAATATCAGGGTTGTTAGCTCCATTTTTTAAGGTCTTTGCTTGTTTTGTGAGGGCACTTAAATTGAAAAATTATCTCTAACTCTCTAAATTATCTCTAACAAATACAGAAAAATATTTATAAACCATTGATTTGGGGTTGTTTTGATCAATAAATACACAACTTGTTACCAATGATGCTGGGTAACAAAAAGTAATCTCAAATGGTGAATTAACTTCAAATGAAGACTAATCCTAATAAATGTTTATATAAAACAACAAATTCATGCCTTGGTTTGCATTTAGGACTGAAAATCAGTCTCATGTTTTAGGTTACTTAATTAGATACAGCCTTCTCAAAGGAATAGCTCTTGGGATCTTGTTATTTTAAGAATACAGTGGGATTATTATACAGCACAGTCATTCAGCTCTTATTTCTATATAGGGTTCATACACTTCCTAAAGAAATCCAAAAACTTTTCCAGAAGTCTTCCAAACCATCTTGCTCATACACGCAATGTCTAAATGTCTTTCTAATTATGTTTTCAATGCAGAACAGCCTTAAGGAATGATCTGCAGTTCCAGTCCATTATCTGGTCAGCTGTACATTTTGATCAAAGACAATAGATGATTCAGCAAATAGTATTATTTTAACCAATTTGGCTAAGTAAGTTCCCATGCACATTTCCCATAATGTTTCAAAAACTTTCAGACTTTACATAATTTTCCTTGCAAGCTTTTCAGTTAAGCCAGTCTAGCTGTCTGATTTACCATGTGACTTGGGCACATGAATGGATGGTGTTCTGTAGTTATGTCCTCCAATTCTACATGCAGAGTGGTGGTCAGCCCATGGCAAAGACCCTTTAACCTATGAGCCAATCAAAGAGCAGGAGGGTGGGACTTGCGTACCATTTGAGCTTGCATGAAGTAAAACATTGCGACAGAAGCCAGCTTGGTACCATTCTCCATTCATTTCAAACAAGAAAGGATGCAATTATGTTCACAAATTTGATGGGTTTATACCTTGTCTCAAATAGACACAAGCATATGGTTAGACTAATGTTAAACTGACCTCTTTGTGCTAAATTCCAAGAATTTGATAAAACAAATTGACCCAAACTAGTTTACTTACTTTGCATTTTGAAAATCAGAAGTGTTTGTTCATCACCTGTTCATTGTGTTCCCCACAGGAATACTCAGAGTGGGATTTGATATTTTGGTGCTGTCTGCTGCAGCTTGGCTTGTATTGAAGAAAAATGATTACTACTCCCAAATCATCACTTGTGAATTACTGCTTGTATTGTGAAGGGGTGTATCAAGGAGAAGTTATCAAAAAAGCTGTAATCAACTGAAACATCACAATCCTTAAACCATGCTTGTTTTCTTCAGTATCACACTCTTCCTAAAATGTGTATGACCAGTTGAATAAGAACATAGTCTGGTATCCATCACCATGTAAGGTGGAAAAAAAAATCCTGGGTGTGGGATATTGCCTCCTCTTGAAGATACCAATGTTGATGAGCCTGGTCCCTCGTACATAGTATCACCCTACTGTTACGATGGTGTTCGTAAACTGGTGTTTTGGACAGTCTCCTTGGAATGCAGCACACCTCAGAGGGCTGTATGTGTTGTCATTAACTTTGTTTTGTTTCTCTCCTTAATGTCAAATACAAAGAGCGTGTCAAAGCATTCGATGGGAATTCAAATAAAAAATAAAAACACAACACAACTGTTCAGCTGTCTCACCGCCTGCACGGAAACACATTGCCTCCCCCATACCATATGTTTTATGATAAAAATAATAATGCCAAGAGTCACTTAATAAAAACATGTCAGTTGTTAAAAATGGAAAAATGGAAGACAGTCTAAGGTGCAATATGAAATCTATTATACATATTGTGTATATATATATATATATATATATATATATATATATATATATATATATATATATTTATTATTTTCATATTTAACATATGCCTTTTTATAATTCAATATACTGCACATCAATTATTCCCACTCATAAAACTCAAAGGAATTACATCGATATATTGCAAAATAAAAACCACAGTATATTCTGCAATATATACATTGCATTCTACATATATAAGAAGCGACAGCTGTTTTCTAAATGTCAAGATGAAAATTTGAGCACAAGTTGCTTTTGTGTGAAATCACTGAAAACACTCAACACTTTCTTGAGTTTTTACTCAAGGTTCAGAACAAACCTGGATGTTTTAAACGTTTTAACCACACAGAAAGTCCATGCGTCATTCATCCTTGAATTACATTCACTTTGCAGTCCAGGGAGGCACTCTGACAACATGAAAAAATCTTGATAGCCCAGAAATTCATTGATTAAATTAATTATAGCTTGAGTGAATAGAAACCCTAAAGCCAAATCAAGAGTAATAAATGAATATCTTCAACACGTTTCATACAGAATTTAATTTTGTACAGTACTTATACATTTAGTTTAAATAAAATGATGCCCTGAAAATCTCTTTAAGGGGACAGCATTTAAACACAAATTAATTTATCATTTTAGCATTAGCATACCATTTAAACAAACCTCTTTCTTTACAGAATTACAGAGATAATAACCTTCTCAGCAAGTGTTGAGTAGTTTTTTTTTTCTTTCTTAGATGCCATTAATCAGATATAATGCACAAATATGGCTCTGACCAGGACAAAACATTCTTGTGCACACAGCTCAAAAAAGCCCTTGATTCACTTTCTGCATAACTACCAGTGGCCACACTGGCTGGACTATTTATAACCACCTCTGATTCACCTCTTGCTACTGTTACCTGTCAGCATCTCCGTGAGTGTTTTGTTTTTGTTGGTATACAGCAGATTAAGGTTCCCTGGTGTATTCCTCCAGGTAGAAGCATCCCATTGTGTGACACCAAAGGCCAGTTTGTTTACATTATTAAATTGTCACTCCTGTAACATATTTTTTGTCAGATGCTGTTCCGATAACTTTTGCAGTTGGGTGGAAAATGCATCTAAACTTGTCAGGCTTGAGTGTGAAACACATACTCCCCTGTCATAACTAAAGAATTCGTACACAACTGAAAGTTTTTGTTTTTTTTTTTTTACTTAAAAACTTATTTTGTATCTTTCTGGTAAGTTTCATTAGTCTTTTTCATGGTAACACCACTGAAGGTAAAACACAATAGCATGTGCTGTGTGACAGTGGTGACAGTGGTTTTTAAACTTAATATTGGTTTTATAAACTTAATGTTATTTCAGCACCCAAAGAAACAAAGGGTCCCATAACTAAAACAAGGGCACAAATTACTGCATGTGATGGCTGTTCTTGCAAATGATATTGATGCAAGACTTATCATTGGTCTCAAACAACCCAGTTGAAACACCTCTCACCACACTTCAATACAACATATCAACATGAGATCTGTGTGTCTAAATTCCTCACAAACATGGCTGGTTAGCAACCAAACACAGCTCGAGGAAGGAAACCGTCAAACCAACAGAGCTGCCAAGATTAACAGTGGAAGCACAAATGTTCACATTATAGCAGTGACATGTATCTGCTGACCAAAGAAACAGCAATTGGCAAGCAATTACTGATATGGCCTATTCAACAGACAGAATAAAAAGATCAGTACCTGAGTTAACCAAAAAAAGATGGGGTGATCTGAGGAGATCCACCAAAGAAAGCTTTTTTACAACTGAGAATCTGCAGCTGGGGCAGGTGAGGGTCCTGCTGATCAGATGTCATTAACAGCTCAGAAGCAGCAGACACAGCAATTATTTTTCAAGGAGCAGGTGACAGTACAAAGGGGTACATTAGCACTGCTGATTTTGAGATGCAACAACACGGCTACACCTCTCAATGTAATATTAAATTATTTTGCACTGCAGAAAGATGCACAGTAATGCATTTTTTTTTTAATATTCTCAATGAATTCCAAAGTCTGAATTCTGAATACTGAATTCCAGAGTAAGGTAATGCTGTAAAAACAGGTTGTTAAAGGTTGTTAAACTCTATTGTTTTTTAATCATCTGTTGTTTTCATTGACATTCATTTGTTTGTTTGTGTGGTTGTGTTCATATGTACATGCTTGTATGCATGTTTTTGTGTGTGCATATAGCCTTATTCTGCATTTAACTTGTTCTTCAGACCAAGACTGTTGCTGTGGCAATAGCTCCCTGCTTTTTCTTCAATGGGACTGCCCTGTCCAGTTTGGTTTACTGTGTAGGTTTACATTTGTGTGCCTTCTCAAGTCTGTAATTATATCTGCAATAAAATGTGTAGTTGTCCATTAATTGAAATGCATGCCCTGAAGGCATAATATTCTTGAATTTTCAGACCACAAATTTACACCAGTATTCCAAAATTGTTTCAATAAGCATGCTAACAGACAGGCACCCTGCAATGCTTTTCTGCTCTGAGAGCTTTTCATGATTTCCTATGTACATAAGCAAACATACACAATAATGCAGGTCAATGGATGAGTAACCCCATTAAATTAAAAGGAAATTAAATAAAGGAAACATTTTTTTGAGGTAGTGAAATGTTCATGGTAAGCATCTTTTGGTTAACAGTTTTTTACAGTCTGAAATAAAACAATAGCAATGACGACTTTTACAATGGTGCCAACAGTTAAATGTATTGCAGAGGAGACCTTTTTGTGTAGGAATGATAATTGCTCAACATTATTCAGCCAACAGCTGAACAGCTTTTATCCCTCAAGTGTTTTTAATCCCCGGATAGTCCTCTCACACAATTTGTGCAAAATAATAGACCCACAAGTAACAAGTGCTCAGTGCGATAAATCTCATTATGCGTTCACTTTAACCCCTCCCACTGTAAGCATTTCAGCAATGAATGTGTATAAACATGATATGCATAAACCCCCGCATGTGGTCCACATAGAGAGGGCAGTGTTTTCCTCATCTAAATTGCATTTAATGTGTGTTAATAGATGCCATTGGACAAATAATGTGCTCAATAGTGGCACTTAGTTACTGCAAAAGCTTTGTAAGGAGTTTCCTTACAACTTTAGTTAGATATGCAACACTATTTCAGATCACACATGTATACAACAGTGTTAGGTAAGAGGGAGAGAGCACAAGTTGGCCTACATCAAAAACTGTATCACAACGCATTTTTGTGGGCTTATTTTGATTACAGAGGTGGAGAAAAACAAATGTAAATCATATTAGAATGTGACTGCAGACATGGTAATGTTGGCTCTCTACTTAATAGAGAGCTTCTGTACCTGTGCACTTGCGGCTGCTGTCGTCCTTCTTGGAAGAACTCATCAGCTTGCAGTTGAAGTTCTCCTCCCAGTACTCTGCAAACCACACATTCCGGCGATTGTTCTCCAAGGTGCGGGAGGTGAAGTAGGCATCAAACCCTGCAACAGAAAGGCTGAATCAGCTCATAAGTTCCTGGACACTATCCTATACAGTAGCTGTGTTAGCACCACCTCCGGTGTTGTTAAATATGTGGTTGGTGCAAAACAAAATAAAGACAGCCTGGCAGAACAGAACATGTCAAAAACCTAAAAACAAAACAAGGAAAAACCTGGAGGCCTGCAGACTTATCAGGCCTATGCCAGTCAGTCATTGCCTGCTCCAGCTAACCAACTTAGCATTGTGAACCAAATCAACACTGTAGCAGACCTTCCAAGTATCACAGACAGCGCTTCCAGCTCCAGTCGCCTAAAGCCTGAAAATGAATGTCAGCAGCTAAACTCAGTATGGATTATCGGCACACCACCACAATGGTAATGCCCCAAGCTAAATTTTCATACAACTGATATATGCCAAGAATAAAAATATCATCTGAAAGGAAAGGATTGGACCTGAGGAAATCGTGCAGGTGTTTTTTTTTCCCCTTAACTCACTGTGATGTTTGCCACCCCACATGACTAACCACGATCACACCGGAACGCGTGTGATCGCAATCTCCATCACAGACTGATGAGAAAAAAACACCTTGCTACAATATCACTTTCAAAACTCATGTACCTGCGTGAAATTATGCATAATAAAGAAAACACTCTAGCCTGTAGAACATATGGTAACAAATATATGTGATTCATAACATCAAAAATAAGAGAATTTGCCAAGTTAGCGGAGAATTCCAATGACAGGGTTTTAATAAAAGTGATATACAAATATGCAAATGGAGAAACTTGTCTTCATGGTGTTGTGCAATGAGAAGACAGTTTGGGTTTTAGTCGTTTACAGGGAGCCTTGTGATGCCCCTGCTGTTTCACAATGTCACTAGTCTATAAATATTAACTTTGTGTCTAAAACAAGGTCCCCGACCCCATTTCACATTAGCTGAAAGCCATCAGGGAATAGGGTTAGACAGAAAGCCGTGTTCAATCAGGCAAGAGACATAAAAAAGTGATGGGAATGTGACTTGAAAAGATCCATTACAAGGACATTTCCATTCATAATTTAATGTCTTAATGTATTTAAATGGCAAAGCCTGCCTTTTCCCAAAAAGAGCATCGAAAAGGATTAATAATGACAGTCTGTAATGTAAGAATCTTCATACTTTTCCAGTGCACCAGATATCTTTGGCACATCCCAATGTACAATTATTCTGCAGGTATATCATAATGTCAGACATGTCTGCTTGTCCATATGGAGGCCAAATAAAACAGAACAACCAAGATACTATAACAAATAAAATAATACAATAATTTTCAGGAATTACAATATTAAATTTCTTGTAAAATTATGCATTTTTAAAGTCAGATAAACACAGTACTTAAATGGAGGAGTAGCTGTGATTTTTGTTACTCCCAGTGTTAGAGACAGATCTACCTACGGGGACAGCAAATGCAATACATTGCTCAACGCAAAGGAGTCACAAGCAATTTTACAGACCCTCAGTGTGCTAGCAAGGATTTCCCCTCGCACTGAGGTACCTGAGAAATGTCATTTAAATATTTCAGTGCTTTCCTGTGTTCATGTCACAGATTCAGTTAATGTGGGAAATGGAAGCTTCACACATTGCATAGAGCATAAAATAGTGGTTAAACATGGCTCTGTTTTAATTTCAGACACACTGAGGCTTCTAATCATATGCGAAAGCAATCAGTAATCCAGAATTCTGTGACCCAGGTATTAAATATACCTTCGGCATGGTGACTAATTAACAATAATTTGTCATTTGCTGATTAAGTGTGCTGGTGACTGATTATCTGATATACACACTTAATTACACATCTCTTCACTTTCGGGACAGGAAAAAATGTTCTCTCCATCATTTTGTATGTTTTGTATACTCTTACAAGACTAATCCACGCTAAGGAGAGGATTTTCAAGTATAGGTGTTAGAGACATTCAAAGTTTCCACTACATAGCAGTTAGCAGGTGTACAGTAATCGCAGATAAAATCTTACAGCTAGTATTATAACATTTGAAACACCTTACCTTACATTATCTTTAACACCAAAATTTTACAGGACTTTGAATCACAGAATTGAATTTTACAGCCTTTAAACATATTCTGTATATTTAATAAAATGTTTTTTGTACAGTATGGATTTCTATGTTCAAGATATTTGAAATGATACTCTGAAGAGTAGAATTTAAATAAGCATAAAGATTGTCCATATTAAATTTTAAATAAGTAGATGTCTGAATAAAAAAATATCTTGCCTGTTCAAATAAGAACACATTTTTTTACACTGTCCCCTATTTTTGTTTTCCATTCAGGTATCAGAAATTTGTTTTCATTCAGTCTTTGGGACTTGCAAGCCTCCATGTAACAGTCTCATGTCAGGAGCTCACAGGTGGACAAGCTGTCACACAATGTGGATTTCCCATACCGCTGAGAGCTCTTTTTGTTCTGGCAAAGAGCCAGAATGCTCAAGGATTACAAGGATCAGTGTGACACACTTCCTACTGGGACAGCTTTCAGGGTCTGCTTGAAACAGCATTATGTGAATGGCTGCTTTTTCATTTCCCTCAACTTTTATTAGTCTATTATTATTATTATTATTATTATTATTATTATTATCAATGTCTCAAGTAGCGGTTAAGGTGTTTGCTTGGCGCGCACACTGTGCTATACAGCCCGCATTTGAACCCAAGTCAACAGCCGAAAATGACCGCCAGCCCACAGAGGTGGAACATTCTGGTAGGGATCGGGGTGGGTATGTGAGCAGTCGTTGTTCATCTCACCGCTGTCAGCCACCCCGTGATCATTAGGTGCTTGCAAGCCGCTTGGTTGACAGCAGTGAAGCCATGCCTATCCTATCCGGTCGGCGCTTAGCTTATTGTAGTGCACTGGGAAACTTGCAGTATGAAAAATGAATGTGACTGAATGTGTTGGAGGATCGCAACTGCTACACTTCTGCATGAGTACAGTGGTTGAGATGAACATGAACGTTCAATTGGCAAGTCCAAAACTGTCTCAGCTTAAAGAGGAAAAAAAGGAACAATGTCCATACTTGGATCAGCATGGGTAAGTTTACTTCTCTCACCCGGTGTTCCACAGTGCTGCTGATCCCACTATACGAAGCAGACGGACGAATATCGGTAGAAAGGCAGGTTTCCCTGCAGGCCCAGGCTGTCCATGTGAGAGAGGCTGTGTGCAAGTGACTGATACTAATGGCCCTTTAAAAAGCGACAAGTGGCACCACATATCTCCAAAGCTGTAAGACAAGTCGTGCATTATAGAATTTGATAGCTCACGCCAGGTTAAATGGTGCTGTAAACCTGAGGGAACAGGGCTTGTCGTACAGGTCACATGGCAACATTATGACTACATAAATAAATTCATAGGTGGGTATTAAAAAACCAATACTATATATTAAATCTATTTTGTCATTTTTGCTTCCTAAGACAAAAGACAAAACAGACACAAACAGGAAATCATAATTCATTTCCAAAGGCTGAATATATATATATATTATATATATATACATTCTGTACATCCAATGTATTATTCTCCACTAAACCATGTTATCACAGCCACTCAGACATTGCCATAGTACTGAAATGTAATCTTTTATTTTAAACCTACTATTACAAAATTACTGTCAAAGTGACAGCACAGCTTGATACTTCTTACTGTACTATATGTATTGCTGCTTTCATGTCTTAGGGGAAAAGGTTCCTTTCATTTTCCAAAGGTGTACAGTCTCCATTGACAGGCCATAGCTTCCATGAGAAATGGCCTGCATCTCCAGATCTGAACCAATAACCTTTATTGCACATAACCTCGTCTGCAGCATTTTGAGTTTTCTGTGGAGTTACGCTTTAAAAACATTGGTGTGGAAATTTTAACCTCTCCATCACTTGAAAATAGATGATAGAACAGCACTTCTTGAGCGAAAGTAATCATTAATTTATGGAAACTGAATTTCTGAAAGCTGCATTTTGGCTGATGGTGTTGTTAGTCATGGCTGCATCTTATCCAACCAAACCCTATAATGATAATAACTGAACAATAATAAGAGGGATACTACCACTACAACTGCTATTACTGTTAATAATAATCCAAATGCTCTACTTTACGGGTTCAAAATGATGTATACATTCATCCAATAATATTTTATCCTCCAGGCAAGCAGCTGTGTGGTTAGAAAACTGGGCATCTTACCAGAAGGCTGTAGGTGGGACACTGCTGTTATACCCTTGGGCAAGGTACTTAACCTGAATAACTGCCAGTATTATCCAGCTGTACAATTGGATAACATGTAAAATGTATGCTATGTAAGTCACCCTGGGTAAGAGAGTTTCTGGATCAAATGAACAATGCAAATATATGGAATGTATCTACAGTATAAGTTCTATTTTACATAAAAGACATGCACCTCTCCTTTTGGTTGGTTTATTTACACAATACAATGTTAAATAGAAATAAGAGCATTATTAGCCAGAGCACTATCAAAATCATTTCAATACCCCATACTCAAAATCCAATTCAGGGATTGCAATTCAGACAGGGTTCATTCACAAACTGCCGCAGTGCTTCAGGTGTGCTTTGAAGCAGATCCGCATGCATATTTCAAAGGTTAATTGAGATAAAATGTTGTCTTTTGGAAGAAAAATGCAAGGTTTAGTGCCTTAATTAGCTCCATGGATGGGATACTTAATCTTTAAGACAGGTTTCAATGCAATGGGCCACCATGGAACAAGCCTGTGACTCCATTTTCATATATAACCCAGAAAAAAACAGTCCCTGCAGCACTTGACCTCCGTACTGGGGCATTTTGACACCAATTTAGTCTTTTTCGATGGGGGGAAAAAAAACAAAATGTTCTTCACTCCATACACCTGTTTATTTATGTACTTGTTTTACTTAGTAGGTGCTGTTTCCATGACAGCTGTTTCATCAGGGAAAATATACACAACACTGAGGAAAAAAAAAACAACAACAAAAAACACCTGGACTCCTGGACTCCTGCCGCATGGCTAGCTTTTGAATGCTCTGACGACTGTGCTGACGCACATATTAGCACAAGACATTCCAATTTCAATTCTACAGTACATCCTCTGTAAATAGCCAACTACAATTGGTGACACAGACCAGGTGGGTTATGCCAAGACTTGGAGGGTCTTTGGTACTCAGAATGCAGTACGAGACACTATACCGTGTACCTTAATTTTGCAGGCCATTTAAACTTGCTGTGTTAGTATTTGCGGGAATAGAATGTGCCTACCACTATGTAATTAAAGAAGCAGATAATAAATAAGGTCAGGACCTAGCTTTTTTCTTTTCTTTATTTATAGATTTTGTTTTCTGCTTTGGGCAGAAAATCTGGTAGAACACACTTTATTATATAGGAGGAAGTACTGGAGCTTCCTGCCTGTTGAGGCCCAGCAATTTTAGTCATATGAGAAGTATATAAACGCAGCTAGAAGGTACATTTTAAACCCATTAGCCACAGCTACAGTCAGCATTAAGTGGGGTTCTTAAAGGTGCACTCTTATTCCTGTATGAGTCAAACACCCCAGCTCTGTGTACCTCTGCTGAGAGCAAGTTTTGAAGCAGATTTGCACTGTGACACATATAATTGAAATGGATATTACCCAGCCAAATCGTCTGCCGGTTTTATTTCAAGAAGTCTTTTAAAAAGTAGCGATTTTGATTTTCTGTTTGTAATGAAATTGTAATGCGCATGTTTAAGTAGAGATAGACTGAGGGGGAGATTTTTTAATAGCTCAAGTGAGTACATTATTGCATGCCACTCATTTTCAAAAAGGTGACCTATTTTTTTCCAAAGAGTAGAATCACTGAGCAGAATTCACTTCAGCCCCTTTGTACAAGTTAGGCTACAAAATCTACACCAATGTCATGCAATAATATCGCCCTCAAAAAGAAACCTAATCAGCCTGAATGAAGCCTCAGTTTTAGATTATTGGGGCTTCAAAAGGCAAAACATCTCTGATGTCTCCAATAAATTAGTAAATAGGTATATACATAAATTAATTAAATATCATGAAAAGGAGTGCTGAGCAGCGAACAATAGGAGCAAGCACAAGCATGATGAGACGTTCCACCTGACAGACCATACGCCATTCATCAGGATATTAAAAGCGTTGTCTGTGTCATCTGAAGTACAGTATACAGAGGAAATGAGCTAACATAGCCCCTTTACTGAAGCCTTGTGGTGAACAGACACCAAAGACCTTATTTCTCATTCAGTGATGAAAGTTTTTGTTCTATACAATTTGTGTTTTCTTTTCAAGAGTTTTTCTCAACGTGAATGTAGATGAAATCCAGAGCCAGCCACATAAGAAGCACGCAGTCTGTACTTCTGCTGACAATAAGGGCTGTTAGATAACCTACATTTCAATTAAAATGGAATACATTTGTTGAGCAATTAGTAGCAAACTTTGCTTTTAACCACTAGAACAAAAGATCTTGCAGTTGTTTTACTCTGATATTCAGGAAGTATGTGCATGTGAACATGGTGAAATATACTGCAAAACTGGCTTTGGTCAATCACTAAAAGGAAAAGGCCAGACACTATTATAGAGGAAACACTTAAGTCACTAATTAAGTGTGTATTATTGACTTATTAGCAAGGAAATTAGACCCTAATAAGGTAATTGTGCTCTCATATTACTAACATACTGTTAGTAATTAAGTCACGATTAATAATTAATTACTGTGGAAATTTTTGTGGGTTTTATGCATTAAAAAGTACACTTCATCGTAAATTTACAAAATGACTAGGGCTGCTTTCATAAACAATGAAGGTGAGGCTCCTCAGTGACTCATCCCGTAAAAGATCTTGCTGTCGCAAGTGCAAGGTTGAGCACTATGGCCTGGGTTTGATGCCAGCCATGTCATCAGCCAAAGATGACTAGGAGTAGTAAAGGAATTGGCTCCTAATTATTGGATTAGATATAGGCTCCCAATTGGATATTAGATATAGGGGAGTTTAAGTCAGCCTGAGGCTTGTCTTGTGGCTTAATAGTGGCCCTTACTAGTTGGTTTGGGAGGACAGTGAAAGAGTCTTGCCCCCCTGATTGATGGTGGGTGTTGTAGCTGTGTGGCCTATGTACAATGCAATTGGACATTCCAAATTGGGGAGAAAATTGGGAAAAGGCATTGAGCATTCCAAAACAAAAACAAAACAAAACAAAAAAAAAATGTGACAGTAAGGTTATATTTTATACACCCGCTATACATGTCCCCTGCATTGGCTTAATACTGTATGTTCTAATGGAGAAATCTCTTAACATCCTATCCAGACTATTCATCTCAGGGTTCACTGACAGAGCACAGTTTGAAGATCATAAACCTAAACTAGATTGTTCTGCAGTCTCAATACCTCCTGCTCCAACTCTTCAGTCCCTTTGACAAAAGATCTATACTGAAAGATAAATGATTGTGTGTAACTCTGATATCTATAGTGTTTGAGTCAACAGTTGATCCTTTGTACTGCCATAGAAACCAGTCCAACAAGCCACCTAGGCTTGCTTTATCCTTTCTTTCTGAAATGATTCAAGGTGTTTCCATGATCATAGTCAGATACAAAGTTATAATAATTCTACATGTTCCAGATATTCTCATGGAATTCGACGGAAAGCTGGTGTGGGATATGTAAATTAGACCTGCAAATGGTGCAGAGTGTTCCCCCTTGAGAAATGGGTGTGAATTAGAGGAATTGTGTCAAAACCATGTGATTATTATTCAGACTTTGATGTAACCCAAGTCACACAAGTGGAAAAAATACAGCATTTCCTTTTTCACTGGGTATGTTTGTTGAGTGTAAAATTAATTTTGGGCTGGCAGTTTACCATTATGTTTTATACACAATGGTCTCTCACACATGCAGAATCCCCCTCTGGAAACAGCCCTAATGATCTGTGCTTGGCTCCTTTCCTGCCTGGACTGCTGCAACTCCTTAATGCTCTTCCTGCAGCTCATCCAGAATGCTGCTGCTTGGCCAGTCCACATTCTTCCCTAAAACTCCCATGTTTCATCTCTATCGACCTTCCTCCATTTGTTACCAGTGATGGCTGCCATTCATTTCAAGTTAGTGTTAGCCAAGTGGTTGATGAGCAGACCCTACACTCCACAGAGTGTAGTTACGGAGATCGCTCCACTCTGTAACTTCCGGACGCTTGACCGCCCCCTCCCCCTTCATGGCCACACATCCTGGTTGCGTCCTTTGTCTTTTCTGACTCCAGTGTGGTGGAATGAGCTTCCCACGGCAGAGTCACTGGCCATCTTTCACAGTAGGTTGAGGACTCACCTCTTCAGGCTACATCTTAACGCCTCAATCCAAGCATAAGTCACTTCCCCCTTTTTATGTAATCTTATTGTAGAGTATGTAAGTATTACACATATGCATGGCACTTGTGGACTTCTTGAAGCATGTATGCACATGATGCATGTTCAAATGAGGTCAGTTGAGTCTTTAAGCATTGGAGTCAGAGCTAGAAAAATTAGCAATAGTAAGGGAATTTTCATTATGCCAAATGTGTAATCAATTACACAAGTCTGTGGCAAATAACAGACTACTGTGTTTGTCTAGTGTGTACAGTGTAGTAGCAGGAATGAGGGAGTCCTAAGCTATTCCAGGAAAGTTAGCATACATATGTGTGAGGATATGGTTGACATTGCAAGCTACCTGCATGCTGATTTTATTGAACCCCGATGTCAACATGCATATGGATGAAGTCAGTGTGACCTTACATAGACAACCAATTGAAATACTGTAACTGGTGTGCTAGGATAACTTGATCACGTAACAACAAGGTGGCCGTCACCTTTGAAACAAGAAGGCAGTATGGAAAGTGAGGATGATCTCAGCCATCATGTGCCTAGGCAGGTGGAGTCACTTGTGTGTCTCCTCCTCTGAAATATTATTATGGTGTCATTCCAAGGCTTATACACTGGCCGCCATCCCCTTCTCGAGTATTCCACCGGAGAGCTAACTTCTACTCTGTGACAGCAAAAGCAGTAAATCAATAGTTGACGGAAATGCCGCTTAATAAATGGCATGCTCTTTCGACATTTCATAAGTTGTAATTATGTCACCCAGCCAGTTTTTGTTTAGCTTTGTTTCTTATGCTTCTCTCTCTCTCTCTCTCTCTCTCTCTTTCCTATTGACTCTTTCTAAATGAAAAGGTTTGATCTAAACAGTGTTGCACCAGGTATAATCCAAAGTTACAAAGTGGCCAGATTTTTACAATACAGGGGTTGATGTCTGAAACTTGTTTGGTGAATGTGCATGATACTGTATCATGTATCAGACAGTACCTGTCTGAGGTAATTAAAAAATTGGTTGAAAAGGTTGAAAAAGAGGCTCCATTTTTATTTTTCTGTGTATGCCGACTAATTTAATTTTTGGAACAGCAAAACTGGCCGTGTATAAACAAAATAAATCTTACTGAGATGCACAGAGCATCATTCACATGCATGTTTTTTTTTTCTTTTTTATTCCAAAGATAAATGATAGTGTCCCAACTGAAATTACCCACCACCTATCATCACACTACACTGGGAAATGTACTCGATGCATCAGGAAGAAAATAGTCATCTTGGCTATGTTTTTCATTTTTGTGGAATGTTCACATGTCAAATTACTGCACTGTCAACAGCATTGCATTTAAGGCAATCAATATCAAGCCCAATGTTTCATTTCAAATTTCACAATGAATGATTTCATTAGGAGAGAGAAAAAATTATGCTGTCAATTATAGGACATCATTGATTGAATGGTGATAATTAAGATAAAGCCATGTTAATGGCTATTTTTATCCCAATTGCAGTAACCTTATGATATGGTGGTTCAGCGTACTCTGAATGCATTCGTTACCTGGTGCTTGGGGGCTTTATTTATTCAGAATCATGAATTCAGATCCTGGAGCTATGGTTCCAGAACCCCTGCTGTAGAGAACCATCTAAAACAAAACACAACAAGTACCCAAACAAACAGACACAGCCGGAGGTCACTGCTAAAGTGACAACTCCAGCCGAGATCTTAATAGCAGAATTAAAACTAAACAGCGAGGACGAATTGCCACTGGGTAAGGATAGAGACACATTGAACCCTCTTTGACACAATTAAAGTCCATGCTATTTCAAAAGTCAGAAAGATCTCCACTGATTGCTGTAAAAATTACTAACCAGCTGCTGGGAATTGTTGATGACTGTTTAACTATGCATGTTCTAAGACATAAGTAAGAATTTACGTATGTGAGAGAATTCTGGAAACACTTTTGTGAACCTGGGGATGAGATTTTCTTATTCTACTTTCTGACTACCTTTGATGTGACTTGAGAGTTCATTCTGAGCTCTCAGTTATGATTCATGGCCGAACCTTCAGTGATTAGGTATTTTCATTCAGTGTGGAGGAGAAAATGTATGGTCCATTTCATTCTGCTCCCTGAAGGCTCTGCTAGTTCAGAGACATACTCATGTTCCTTTGCAAAATGTTTTGTGCCTGTTCAATTGTAGTGGGTGAAATCTTTGTGCTTCTGCACACACTTTTGTCTAATCAACAACTCAGCAAGGTCTCATCTAGGTCATCTAGGTCTCAAGCAAGGTGTCATCTACTAAAATGCAGCCACACCTAAAAGGAATTAGCAAATGCACATGATCTAGGCTCTAGTGCTAAAGGGAGGACATCAATAAACCAGGCCAGGTAACTCCATGAGTTTAACATGGACAAATATTATAATGGCCAGTTAACATCTTCCACTGTACCCAACTTCTCACATATAGAGTGAAAGAGAATTTCCATAGCGTTTCTCTGACAAGCTATGTGATTTGTGGTCTGAAAAAAACAACAGGGATCCAACAGCTTTTTGACATGATCCACAGTATGCAAATCAACCTGAGGTCTCAGGAAACAATTAGCTCATAGCAAAAAAACAAAAAGCTTTACAATGTTACCTTGTGAGAAAATTCTATGAGAGAAAAACTCTCTAACATTCTCTCATAACTGTTCCATCATGCAGCTTGTGGTGTAATTTTCTGGACTAAGAATAACCGTGCAAAGTATTGTCATAGCTTCATGAAATTCTGCAATATGTGCTTTTTAGCTGAATTGACCACTCAGCCAATGGCATTGACAGTATGTGCATTTCCTAATCCAATTTTTGCCATTGGAATTAACGTCGCTGAAATGAGGATAAGCAAGTTAGAAAGCGTACCCTGAGTGCCTCAAGGCCTTTAGATTCATGTCTCAATACCTGATTGCATCTGAAACCAGAGATAAAAAGGAGAAAAGAAATTGCATAAATTTAAGCTATAATTTTAAAGTGCCTTTAGCAAAATGCCCTGGATGAAGGTACTTGTTAAGTGATTTCATAAAATAAAGAAAAAAGCCTTAAAACTGTTGATTTGACCTTTTTTCCTCACATTCCATTTTGATCAGCACACAATATCCTGTTTGTGAAGTGGTACCTACCAACAGCAACTTTTATATGAATAATGCACAGAAGTCCTTGAAGTACTGTAAAAGCAATGCTCTAATATATTTCTTCTCCCATTTGTTTTTCCTCTTTACAGCCTCATTATACAAGCCTCAAAACACATTTTGGAGCAAACCGGAGGAGATTTCAGATATTGCGATGGTACTTCCTCTTTAAGTTTTCACTTGGAGCTAAGTGGAGTAACGGGAGTTCAGGAAACAAGGCTTTTAACCTGAAGGCTGAATGTGCATATGCCCTGTGGAGGGAGTACAAATATAACTTGATTGAGGCTACAAACCTTTTAAACCTTGTTTTTCCTTCAGATGTACACATGAGTGTGTGTTTTACTATAAAAATGTATACAGATATTTAGGTAAGATACTTTAGATTATGGTGGGGGCAATTACTGTATTGCAATGCTATGCACTGTACCTAATACAGGAGGAACTGGAAAGCCTGAAATCTGAATTATTCGAAGTATTTGAGCATTGTTAACAAATGTCAATAATTAGTTAGAAATATACAGTGTCTAAACAAAGCACACATAGTGATTTTGGAATGCATGATGTCAGAGAATGTTGTCTGCATGTCGTAATTTCCATAATAGTAATGTTTCTCCGTTTTCACTCTATGAAGAAGTTTACATTTCTCCAGCTTTCCATAATGAAGATGGATTATTTTTCTTTTCTTTTTTTTCTTTAGAACCTTTGGCAAAAACAGGGCATAAATATAAAGTGACAACCATCACAGTGAGTAAATTATATTAACAGATGTTGGGTTTTTAACATTAAACAAATTAATTCAAGGACATATCTATCAAAATCAGTTCAAGGGAGGTTGACTAGCACAGCTGTTCTTGGTATTTAATGAAACTTTCAGATGAATTCTTGACATGAAGATGAAGTGAAGACATTAGGTTTTCAATGACCCATTCTGTTAATTTACACATCAGTTACCTGACAAACCAGCAGCAAATCCCAGATTATAATCAGAAATTGTCCACAATCCATAACATCATATAAAACATAAAATAGCTGCTGGTGTCTTTGACTGAAACATTGATGGCATCATCACCACCATCATCAAATAGCCACAGACCATGCCAATTGAATGTACAGTAATAGGCATCCTATTAATCAAACTGTTCACTTCTTAGTAATTTTGGGATGTAGCGGAGTGAGTCCTTTCTGTGAGCAGCTCCATGTTTAAACACTGTCTATCTACCCCACAGGGTCCCTGCCAACACCAGAGGGAACAATAATCAGTGTCCTTCCCTACCAGTGTGGGTGGACATGTCCCTTCCCTCCATGGCACTAAATATTATATTTTACCCTGAAAGCAGCAAGAGGCTTATCTTCACCCCAAAATCACCTCTGCGGTTCTTCACTGAACTCTCTTATTATGGTACGATAAATTTAGCATCTGGTGAGTAATCCCAGTTAACGAGTGCAGCAGCTGCTTAAGGAAGAAAAAAAAGAGTCAAACAAAGGCAGTGTCATTGTACTTTGTTAGAAAGCTGCAATTTAAAGTTGCAAAAATAATTTGGAAATGGGAAAAAACAAAAACAGTACCACATAATGGCTCCTTAAGATATTATGTAAACCGACAAACGGTACTTTCCAGTTATGATATTAAAAGTGTTATATCAAAATTTTCTCCATTACAAGAAAAGGCTTGCTGAAGGCAAATTTTAGTATAATACGTCTACATACCATAACCAGAAGATGGCAATGGTGGGTGTGTCTCAGCAGAGTGTATCTATCTATACTTTTGACTTGGCTCAAAATACAGCTATGATTTCTTATAGTCTAGGTGCCACTGGCAGCGTTTGAATAAATTCATGAAGGTTGACAGAATAACTCTGCTCACTTATAGGATTGTACAGCAGCAATTTTATCCACTGCGATTCTATATAACTGATTTATCAGCATCTTGTAAAAGTTACTCTTCATGATACAATAAAAATAACAAGATTAGCCTGTGATTTGTTTATGCTGGTGTGATGCATCTTTCTTTCTGAATAAATTCCTCATTCAAACCAACAGATTCATTTTTCCCTGGATTGGAATTGCCATCTTTACACTTGCATGCACACTGTAAACAGAGGCTCACTTTAGAATGGCACTCCTGCCTGCAAGATGAGATCGTATTTTTACCTGGCGGTGTTCTCAGAGGCAAAGATGGAATGCTCACATACTGTACTGCAACCCATGGGAAAATGACTGCTCTGACTTTTGTGTAAAGCCTTATTTTAATTTCCCAGTTTTATTCTCTATAGTACAAAAGCTCCTGGCAGGGCAGAGGCTTTTCCAGCAATCATGAAGGAAATAAAAAAAGAAGAAAAAGAAGCAGCTCTGTAGTGGAGCTGAGCTGAGTAACGTGATCAGCACCACTGCTTGTTCCTTATCCCCATTTCATTTCCTCGGCGTTTGTCATTTTAGCGTACTCAACCAACCCTCACACACCACATCTCCTCTGACAGGCTGCCAGTAAGATTTCACCACGGGTTAGCTGACTGGTCCACGAGCTGCCACTGTCTTTGCAGCTATCCAAACCGAAATATTCAATCAACTAAATCTCTGTTACAGTATTACGCGTTATATCAACTGTTAAATTCAAAGGGAGCTTATATAAAATTAGTTTTTGAGGATGGAGCAGTTGGTATACATCAGTCTATGCTGATGTTCACCTACTTCTACCGCACAGAAACATACACACATACACCCACACACACACACACACACCAGCGCACAAACGCATGTAACAATTATCTGACACAAAGCTATGCGTCATTGGACAAAGCAAGTATAAATGCCTTTGTCTGTATTTTTGTTTCCTTTGCAGTTGGGGCTGAATGTGCTTTAAGAGATATAAGACCCAAGCATATGGAGTTCACTGATACCACTTCAGGCAGCCTATGCAGTCCCTGTTAGTCATCTTTGACAGTGGCACAGTGCTGTGAATAAGCACAGTACCGGAAGAGGAACCGATCAAAATAATAAACACTTAAGAGGAACCTCTTGTTCTTTTTTTCAGGGGTTCCTTTTTTTTTTTAATCAGACAGTCTCTTAGCTCCAGGCACCCTCAGACTAAGGAAGCGCTCTCTGGGTGTCATCTTTCCTCTCCCTGGAGGAAACTGCTCTCACCTAGGGGCTGAGCTCTGATGGTCTGGCGAGGTGCTGAGAACACAAGAGGCACAGCTGCATTTTTCCTTCTTAAACCCCTAGAATACAAAGGATTTTCTTTGTCTGTTTCATTGGACCATTCAGAGTTAAACAGCATTTAACATGCAATACACCATGCAGTACATGTTAAATTCCATTTAGCACGCATAGTACTCTGGCTTAATACAGCTGAAGATATATGTTATGTTATACAATATAGTTATATTTGCAGGATGCATTTCACCACAGACAATAAAAGAATAAAAAAAAGCAAAAAAAATGTCAAGGGCAGCAACACACATTATCATGATGATGTTCAACTATTTGAACAACCATCAAAACCACCGGTTCTAAAATATCAACATGTAAAGTTGCTTGATTCTCCGGGAGGTCATGAAAATTAATGAAGTTTAAAAAAAGGAGTCAGCCCTGCAACAAGAATTAGAGATTTGTGTTGTAAATTTAATTGACTTTGCATGGAATTTTAGCACAGCAGGCCCGACAGCAGGTGCCTTTTCGTCACAGAGAGACCGTCCAGAGCCCACAGCCATCCCGCTCCTCCGAGAGCTGAGACTCCCTGTCACGCCGTGTTTCTTGTCTCCACCCCAGTGCCCCACAAACTGCGATTTCATTAAATCATTAGCCAATAAATACCATAAAAAAATCATCAGAGTGAACATCAAGGGGGAGCTCGCTTATTAACCTGGCACTGCTAGGTTCAGCCTGCCCAATTATTGCGGCTCAAGGTTATATGCTGCGAATGCTTTTCCCCGACTGAAGATCTAGGTTTTGCACCTGGGCATCTCTCAAAGCCTTTGATCCGCAGGGGCATAGAAAACACAGAAGCTGTGATTAGGAACCGAGTTTCGTTGTTCCAAATGCCTTCTGTTTTTGCCCGATTCAATTCCAGAGCCATGTCAAATGGCATACAAGTCTCTAACCACCGAGGAACAATGTTGCTATTATTAGGACCATATCAGTATCAAGTGTGATTAGCCTCCAGGTTCAAACTGTCCCCTGTTGCACAGCTCAAACAGAAAATCTATAAATATAGAGGACTACTAAGTAGCAAAGCCTGTATACAGGAGAACCTGAGGGTGTTTTACACAGCTTTCTGTAGGTTGTTCATGGGCTGGTTAGTAAGATAAAACCCAACTAAACACAACACAACCTTTGGGCTTCACACATGCATAGCTGGTACAGTTGCATGGGACATGTTCTCATGCCATGAAGGGAACATTACAACATGTACTGTATTATTACATGTTCTACAGCAGACAGCATTTTGATGAGTCAGCTTGCTTAACAGGTCTTACCCTCTATGGTGGCTCTTTTGGGCAGGATGGTCACTGCTCCCACAGCTGCGTCTTCCAGCTGGTGAATAGGACTGTTTTTGGCTCCCCAGCTGTCTGAACCAATCCACAGGAAATGACCCACCTGATTGGCTCTTTTGCTGGCATTAAGAATCCCCCTGCAACACAATTGTAAGGAAATTGCTCAAATTACTGAATTTTCTTGTCATTGCTAAGTCCTGTAGTAGTGGATTCTTGAATGATGTTCAAATAAATGTTTATACAACTTAACTGGTTTAAATTAAACCCATATGTTGGTTGCCTCGTGCTGAAACAACATGTTATTTTCTTCGTTATCTCATGTTGAAAACCATTATATAACCTGAAATGTTTTTTTTTTTTTTTTGTGAGAGAGCTGGGTAAAGTGATTAATAAATATCATAATGTATACATAATAAAGAGTGGAATAGCAAAAGCAACACATTTATCAGTGTTGTCTGAGGCATAATACAATTCTTCTTTGCAATAATAATAAGTATTATTCATTTGTGATATGAAATTAATGATAATTGTTATTATCATGTATTTACTTACACACATAAACTGTATTTATGTGATTTCAAGATGTTTTCCTAGAAAGAATTCCCCAATGTAAAGTGTGTCATTAACAGTGGGACATTTATTCACTTGTGTACTTTTTGTTGTTTTATGGGTGCTCTCTCGGTACAAGTTGTGATTTGTGTTGTTTGTTTTTAGGGCTACATGTAGGCTGAATCCCTGTCTTAAGTACTGCAGTTTCCATTGCCAAATTTATTCCTTTGAATGTAGATTCCTTTTGCATAAGATGCGTGGTGCATATTTACCGAATATCTTCATCGTTGGCAAAGATGATGACCGCCCGGGCATGACGAGTGTCGAGTAGGTGTCGGATAATCTTGTCAAAATCGGCCTGCTTGTGGTCGTGTGGGATTTTCAAGGACTGAGCAATGCAAATCCCACCTGGAATGACAAATGTGAAATGATTGTGGTCAAGATGAGGTTTGCACTTAAGAGGGCTCTCAACATATTCAGAAAGAAATGAAGAAAATTTCAATGCATAAATACAATACACATGATTTACAAGTTTTATACATTGACCACAGGCAGGGAAACAAGTCTGTCCACCAAAATATGTGTATCGTACGTCCTGTTAAGTAAAGATGAAAATAATTCTATAAATTACATTTTTCACCTCCTTGATAACATGTACCGAGGATACTGAGTCATTAAAAAGTGTTAAGTAAACATGTGTCATTTGCCATTTTTTCATCTTTCTGCGGATGTTATAAAAAAGCCCTTGAAAGAGATATTGAAATCTTTATTTTGCAGTGTTTATATATTATAATTATAAGAATTATAAGAATAAGCCAATGCAGAAGCAGCAACATGTTCCATCATACCTAAAAAGATATGAATTCTATGTGCAAGCATTCATGAATCATAAAACATTTATGAACATGAACAATTATAAAGCTTGTTCATTTAAAAGAGAAGTGTTTTTCTGAAGGAGTATGGCAGAAAACCAAGAAGTTATACACTTCAGTCTGTCAAATATTTGAAATGTAGAAGCTGTTTAGTTCTACAGAAGAAGTTGAGTATGACATTTATTTATTTATTTATTTATTTTCATTTAGCGGATGCTCTTATCCAGAGCATCTTACATAGGTTACGTTTAACCACTAACACAGCTGGATATTTACTGAGGCAATTACGGGTTAAATACCATGCCCAAGGGTACAACAGCAGTGCCCCAGTGGGGAATCAAACCAGCAACCTTTCGGTTAAAAGCCCGGCTCCTTACCACTATGCTACACTGCTGCCGAATTGCTGTACTTTCTTAGAAAAACTGTAAATGACGTGATTGACAATTTCTTTTCCAAAACACAATCTTTAGGCCAAGAACTAGTGGTTTTCAATGATCCAATTACACTTTATAGGTTCTGCCTTGGGTCCAGGTTCATTGTTTGTGTGACAAATGAAAATTCATTTTTCTTTTTTAGATTAATGTTTAAAAGAAAAAACACATTTTGGTTAGGATGCATTTGGGACAAAGTGCATTATGGACAATACTGTAGAAAGGAAAGAAAACAAACGTCCTTAGACCATAATACAAACATCTTGAAAAATAAACAGATAATAATCAATTCTCTAACCAAGACAGACAGAAAAGGATGTACTGAAATGAATGTATTCACCAGGGCACCTTCTGAATGTATTTATTCCATCCTTTAACATCCCTGGCTGAATATGTGCTGCCCAAGTGATTTATCTGACTGTCAGTATCAGTGTCCAGGCTATAAAGAATTGTCACTTCGACCCGGCAGTGGCACATTTATGTGCACTGACCCGGAAAATCAGAAAACTGATGACATTAAATAAATAAATGAACAAAACCCATAAAAGGCCTGGTGCTGATGCTCAGCTAATTGCGAGACTCATTCTTTCCAAGCCGTGCAATTTTTGTTCCTGTCATTATCATTGAAAATGTAAGAACTGTGACTGCATGTGGATACGGATGAATAATATGTTCCTGAAAAAAAATGTAAAATACACTTTTTTTGTGTACAATAATGTAAAATGACTTAATATTGTTTAATTATCCAGAGTGACTCATAAAGAAAGAGATCAAAGTGCATATAATAAAGTTGAATGAAAGAAAGTACATACAGGACACAACATCCATGTGTCAGCCTTTCACACAGTGAAAACCGTGATACGTACTCATACTCAAACCATCTGTACATGAATGATGTAATTACCTGCCTTGTTTATCTGACTGTGCTAAACGCCATGTGTATAAATTAACAATTCATTCAACTACAAATTACTAGTGGACTGTGTCCTGGGCAAATCAAACAACATCCAACTTCTGCCACTGCCATTACTGGGGTCAAATATGCTTGAATTTCTCCCTGTGAAAAGGTACTTCACAAAACAGTAGAACAAATTCACACAAATACTTTGCCGATAAAATTTAAAGATTTATGGCAATAAGTAGTCAATACAATTTTCTTTAATGATAATGAATGCGATAATAATGACATAATAATTGATAAATTGGTTTTGAATAATTCACAGGAAAGTACTAAAACTGAAAATATAGACATAGAGTAAACATATTTCACTCCAGCTGCAAACCATGCCTTCATTCATAATGCTGTACTTTTCAACTCAATATAATCAGAGTGCACTTTTATTGATTTGATTGTCATCGACTCCCAATCAAATTCTGTAACCAGACAGGAACTCTAAGCAAAAATAAATTACCCTCAACATGCATGTAGATGCAATATACATTCAAATGTTTTCCTTTCCATGCAAACATACATTTAAATGCTTTCCTTTCATTGCATACATTCAAGTCCTTTCCTTTCAGTATGTGCAGTTGGATATGCAAACACACACACTTCATAATGAGCAAATATCAAACTGCATGTATTGTACTGTACACTTTAGTTAGAATGAGCATACATCAACCCAAAAATCTCAAGCATTTTCTTCAAAATGCACAAATATTTAACATGTAAATATGCAGACTTAAATGCATCCACTGTAAGTGCATTTACTTCTACATGACCCCAAGTCTGACAACTGTGTTTCAACATATTCTGACAACCACATGCTGCACCGTCCACCCCATGGTTTGATGGACATGTTACACCCTGCAGTGAAACCAAGCCATCAACAAGCATTATGCAAGACTGATGCCTCCAAGCTGAGACTCAAACCTCGGCACTCGTGACCCTTCAATTTGAACTGATATGAATGAATTGATCTGTCAAGTAATGTTAACTGACCAATTAGATTCCCCCTGACGCATGTCACTGCACAGTGGGGCTGGGACAGATTGACAAAGACAGACCCTGCAGATAACCATTATAATTAATCCTTCCAGCTATGGAATTCAGTAAAATGGAAAATCATCTAATTCTGAAAATGGTCCTTGTCTTTGTTTTGATTCAGCCAGGGATGTTACACTTTTTTTATTTTTCCTTTGTACGTGTGTCACCTATCCATTCCTATGTGGAGTGGAAGTGTGAAACTACAGTAGGGACTATTAATTTTTCAAATCTTAGAAATATTCCATTAAAGACTGCTAATGTAGAATATGGAGCCCTGTTTTATTGCAGCCTCTCCATCATTTTCTGTTAATGTCTTTGTGCGAGTCATTCTGAAGAACAAAGCAAAACACAGGGGCACATGGTCTGTGACAATCTTCATCTGCTCCAGGAAGACAAAGTGAAATGACTGCATGTTGCCGACATCTGCTTACAAGGAACCACAACACAATTCTGGGATATCTCCTTCTTGAGGAAGGCCCCCAGTGAGTTCACAAAGCCAGTGCTCCCTGTGGCTTTGCTTCCCGACTTTGCCGGGTAAACAGCCAATCCAGCTGATTTAGGGTTTGTTTTGGTTTTGAATCAACTCTGGGAAAATGTTTTTACAAACAAATCAAACCATATTTTCATATTTGATCAATTTCGCTGTCTGATAAGAGAACATTGCTTACACTTGTATACTCCAAGAAGTACACAATATAGCTTTGCTGCAGCATATGTATGTTTAACTTCCTGCACCTCACAACAGCCAGCTAATGTCAGTGTTTATTGACTTTTCAAACCATCTGCCAGTTGGCAAACTTTAGAAAAGAATGAGGTATCTCAAAGAGAGAGAGTGAAGTTAGATTTAAGCAGTGCATCTCCCATATGTTTTAAACTGTCTAACTAGTAATTCAAGATAATGCTCAGCAAACACTGAGCAAAATGCACCATCAAATCTTCAACAAAATTATCTCACCCCTTCTTCATTGTGCTTTACTGCTAGCTCTCTCTGGTATAACTATCACTGTCTGTCTCCTGCCTCTCTGCTGTACATTCATGTCATTCTTACCATCCACTATCCAGCATTATAGCTGATACATCAAAATAAATTAAAGTGTAAGCAGTAATGTAAGCCAGGTGCATTTCCAATCTCAGCCCAGTATGGTGTTCAGAACAAATAGGTCTCCTTATAATTTGGAATGTCCAATAAAACCAAATCCTCTAGTCTGTGCACAATAACACACTTGTGAAACATTGTAATGCTATGTTGTTCTCTGCTATGGAAAGGCAGCAACTAAACTGTTTAAGTGTAATATACCTGCTTCAATAATGCAGAATAAGAATTTTTTGTTTCTGTACTTTTACTCATTTAATGTATGCACACATAATTGGTTAGTTCTTCCATATCAAATTAATTTACCAATAAAGTGTGTGGCATTAGCCGACACTTTAATTCTTTTACACATGTTCTGCTGTATTTTCAGCTAGCCTTCCACAGCCTTGTCATACTCATATTAACATGTGCCTCAGATGTCAAATTACAAGCGAACTTATTTCTAAGGTACCATGGTTTTATTAGTGTCAGTATATCCAGCTATGCCCAGCTAGCTGCTTCTCCTCTACTTTGACATATTCACAATTAATTTGCTAAAGATGACAGAGTTAGGCACATAGAGTCTTCCCCTAGCACCTGCAATTGTGTTATAGGCAGTTATAGTGTATGTGAAAAAAACCTTCATGATTTACCCTCCTTGCAGTTTGATTGTGACAATTTTTCAAGACACAAAATTGCTCTTACTGTCAAAGATGTGTGGCAATCAGGAAAATTTACCCAACCTTTTATCTGCAGGCAACCAACTATTATTAGTCACAACATTTGGAGAGACTTTTTATGGGATTTGTGTGGCATCAGGTCACACTGTTACCAAGTAGACAACCCCTTTTTGTAGGAACAATGAAAAATTGGTTAAACAGCCTTGCTGGTTGTAGTACGCTAGCATATACTGTTTGTATATTTGTTATATCTGTTTTTATAAAAGTCTACTCTATGTTGGAGTGGTTTTCCACATTGATACAGATACTATAATATACTAGTATCTGGAAAAGTATCCTGCTCATACTGACAGGGTGTACACTGAAAGTTGTCTCCTTCTACCTTATACATTGTGGCTATCCCAGCCCAGTCTCACTCAAGTGAATAAGAGGGCTCTAAGGAAGCTTCCCATAGTTCCAACCAATAGATTTGTACCACGGTTCTCTTATATGGTAAAACATTCCAGGTAGAGTAAGAAAGAGCACAGAAGCTCTTTCCTAAAAAGCTGACACCCCCCTCCAGGCTAAACACAGGTTGACACCCTCCCTTCCAGTGGAAACATCAGGGAGAGGTTTAACAGGAAAGCTTACTCAGGTATGGACAACCCTTAGAGACAGAGGCCTTAGTGTTACAGGACATCATCATCAAGGATAAGGTGCAGTATGTGATGATGAGAGAGCCAAGGGTACCTGGTGTCCACACCAGACATCAGTGTACTGTAACTACAGACTATCCATCTGGTACAACAGCATTTCATACCATTCCTGTCAGGAGCACATGTATTGATTAGGACAAACAGCATGACTGTGCCTATGTCAATTGCCAGATGGCCGTGGGTTTTCCTCACATTCACAAAATGTCACAGCAGACCTGCTGCCCGGATGAGGCCCTCTCCTGGGCAGATGGCAGCTTTACTCTTGTGGCTCAAGCTATCTGGACTCATGGTTTTTCCTCAGAATGATCAACACAAAGCTCACTCTGCTTCTTTATAGGAGCAATACACCACTGGAAACAGATGTAGTGGCACCCAGCTGTCATCCTGTATGTGTTTCTCTGTGTGGTCTCATCCCATAAGATGATATGGCATATGAACATGAGAATGATCCTGGTAACACCAAAGTAACCACAAATGCTATGGTCACATGGTCACAGGGACCTTCCCATGGCACAATGAATGCAGCTCCTTTCCAGAGAGGACTGGTTTACACAGGTAAATGATGGTGTCTCTACCTATCAGCAGCACTAAAGTTGCAAAGCACAAAAATGGGGACATTTCATAATGGCACAGTTTCCTCTTCATTCAGTCATGAAGATATTGTGCTTTTGGGCACTGTGTGCCCTTGTCTGTTTTTCTGAGCTTTTTGCAGGTGCTGCTGTATAGTGGTAAGCTACTTATCAAGGTTTTTGGTGACTTTTTCTGTGGGTTGACCAAAAGTAGCAGAGGGGCTAGTGCTAAATGTCTCTACCCACAGAGAAAACCACAGGTCCCAACAGTTAGATATCACACTGATTCCTCTCATCCAGGCATTCTGAGCTGACCTTAATGGCTGTAGATTGTGAAAATGCAATCTTCACTATGAACATTTTCCCTCTTGTTTTTATTTATGTTGAATGTGTATTTAATTGTGCTCAGGGTCCTGTGTTTTTTTGGTCATCAGGTTCTCTTCAAGCAGTTTAGAATCATGAGAATGTGTGTATAGCTGTGAAGGTATTGGGTAATTAGTTTAATTGATTAGCTACACCCATCAGGAGATAAAAACGAGAGCTGGGTCGTGAGAAGAAAGAGCAAGGATAGAACTAGGGAAGGTTGAAGTTTATTTACCCCTTGGGCTCATGGTGCAGGTCTTGTTTTAACTATTTTATACCTTTTACATATGCCTGTTTTTTCTTTTCTGTTTTATAAATAATATGCTCAATTGAGGGATTACATACGGGTGCTAGATCTTCAAATAGTGTATGAACAAAGAAGAATGGCTGAAGCCTCCTTTTTGTGCTCGACCAATGAAGTCTTGTGAACCATTTTATGTTTTAAGATCATTATTGGGACAGCAACTGGGAGTTCTGTTGCATGTAGTTATGCAACCTCAAGCGTCAAACCACCTTTGCACCTCAACAACCAGAAGCATGATCTAAGTAGCCTCAATTTCAAGGGCATAGCGGTAGTGAAGTATTAATGAACAGTTGTCGCTAAAGTGCTTTCTATAAAAAGTTTGTCTATTTTATTGTGCACCCTCAATAGCCTAATTACAAATTCCATATTGGAACATGTTTCATTCTGTTTGTTATTGTCTAATTGCCACTGTATTATATTACCTTGTCAAACCATGGAAATGCCCCCACAGCTCCATCTAATGGGTTCTTCACTTGTTTTCCCATTCTGTCTCTTTTTTGTTTTCTATTAATTATGCCCACCTGCGAGTTGACTTCTGTGTTGACATTCATAGCACACTGAAGAAGGGCTTAGCCTGACACATCCATACAGTAAAGATATAAGTCACAATATGCAGACCATTCCCTTGTGTTCATGACTGTTTTGCAATCATTGTTTTAACCGGTCCTATTTATTTATAAAAAACTATGTATAATTTTGAACATCTCCATTCCTGTGATTAAACAAAAAAAAAACTTTTTTTATGCGAGAAGTGTTGGCCAGCTTCTTAATGTCTATGAAGGGTTATGAACTGTGTCTATGTCTATGAATTGTTCTTGCCAATTATATCTCCTAAGTAAGTTCTGCCTGCATGGACTGTTGCAGGTTCAGGGCAGATCATTCAGGTGCTATTTGCACAATGTAACATCTCCCTCCAGCATGGACTAATTCAGGCTTGCTTGCAATCTATCCATCTCCTTTCATGTCAGTTAAGGATTGCAATGTGAACCACTATTTCCTGTTTGTAAGACTGAAATCTATATGGAATGAACAAAAGTGTGTGGGTCAGTGAATCGGCTCTTTGTCTGTTATGACTGATCACTTGAGTAAGCTTTCAAAAGGCAAATGGGAGATATCACTTGAGGCATGAGCTGCAGAACTCACAGAAAACTGTTTATTTAATCGATGAGTCAATAATCTGGAAAAATCTTACCCATCCCCGGTGTTGCTTTCAGGGTGTTTCTGTGCTAGTTGTATTGTTACAGTAGATTGAAAAGATATTATTTCTTAACAGCCACTTAAAGGTGACGCAGCATATAGACAACTTTCTAACAATGCTGAAAAGATCATTGTTCTTTTCTAGTGACAGGAGAAGCTTTAATTTGTAGTAAACACCATGTTGGCTACAACTAGTAAGGTGGGTTTTTTGAGTACATAGTTTGTTTGAGACAAAACACAGACACTCTGTATGTTTACTGTGAGTGTCACAGAGATGAGCACAAAACACAAAGATGAGCCTAGATGAGCATACTGATTTTATGTACATATGTGTATATATATATATATATATATATATATATATATATATATATATGTATATAGTGTGCATATGAATGAATAAGATGTTTCATCACAAAGTGACAATAATTCATTCTGCCTCATGCCCTATGTACAGCATCCACTACCTCTAAAATGTCATATGCTGTCTGAGGAATTGATTTGACAAGACTCGATTCTAACTAAAATGGCACTGTAAATGTCTTCAGGAGAAGTTTTTTTTTTTTTTTTTTGGCTCATAGAGAGGAATGGAGGCCAAGTGTTCAAAGTTTATAAGGTTAGAGATAATTCCTGTGTTAGAGATAATTAAATATTTCTGTTGTGTGATGTACCTGCACACCAAGTTACTTCCATGTACAGGACATTTGTTTATTGCTAGGACATGACTGCAGTTCACTATACTGGGTACTGTATCATGTCTAAAGTATTCACAGTAGTAGCACTCAACTGGGAATTGAATCTTTATCCTTTCATTGTCAGACTCAAACAGATATTCCTCTAAGAAGGAATAATCTTTCCTCACTGCCAAGAATTGAATATTCTGCTTAAATCTCTGGAAAAAAAATGAGTTTTGAGATAGTAAACACCTGTATACACATTAGGTCTTGTCTTATCCTTGTGCAAGAGTTCAATACAGGAATATGTTCCAAAATATAGAACAAAATGGTTCAGAGAGCAATACATACATTGTGAAATATGTGCCAGTGTTAAAAAAGGAAACTGGCTGACACCAGCCTGACACGTAATGCCCTTAAGACTTGTAGGTGGGTAAGGAATGCCAGGCAGGTGAAGATCTTTACTACTATCTGCCTGAGCTAGTCAAACCTAGGACAAGGGTGAGCAAAGTGCTCTTTGAGATGTAAATCACTGAAGATGCAAACAGTAGTACTAAGTCCTTTTTTCAAAGTATTAGTAGAAAAAACTGAGATGGTGATAGTACCTAAAAGGGATGTTACTTTATAAGAATAAACATACTGCAGATACACTCAACAGGAACTTCCTTGAGAGTTTCACCAGGGAAGCTGTTTCATGTATGCCTACAGTTATGTCTGCTACTCAGGATGTATTCGATGATATTGAAGTACCTGCAAGACACAGAGAAGTAATGGAAAATTAAAAACTCAAGACAAATATGTTAGCAAGCTCTGATAATATGGACCCATGAATACTTCAACAGGCAGGAGAGAATATTTATAAACTCTTAACTACAATGTTGATACAGGTCAGTAGAAAGAGCAAATACCAAATATTATTTGGTATAAATCAAAGTGGGTTACATAGTGGGTTATATAGAGGATGCCTTTGTCAGACCAAACTTAGGAATACTGGTCTGGTCACTGCCCTATAAAAGGATATAGAAGATATGCTATAGAAGTAGAGATGTAAAGAGAGACAAGGCTGTTTGGATATTCATATGGTGTCTTGGATATTTTACCTGTATTAGCAGCCATGGCTGAAATGTATCCTTCTTCCACCATGTCTGCATTTGTTCACCAGCCATATTTGTTGAGAGTTCAGAGAAACCAAGATTTAAATATAGAAACCCTCTTGCAATGAAAAAAATGATATATGTATGCTTTTACCATGGCTGGGACACAGAGTTTATGTGAGTTCGTGTGAGGAGATGTACATCTCATTTGTCCTCCAGGGGCCTTTTTTGTTGAAAGCGTCAGAGCCAGCGTATGTAGCCTACCATTTCTAAACAGATCTTTACAAGATCTAAGGCAGCGCAGAGGTCGCATGAGGCAGTTTTCTCTGCTTTTAACAAACACTAGACAAGTTCAAAAACCATGATCTTTTGTGATATACATTCAAGAGAACTTTTGGTGAGTGAAGGTTTTTCCATGTTGAATAAGATGTACAGTACTTTATGGAATGCTTTTAGCAAATGAAAGGTATGTAAGCTGATTGTGAATGGGTAACCTTCATATGCCATCTTTCTCCTACTCTGACTCTTGTCAGAGCTTAAGTATGTCAGACATAGCTGAAGGCTTTCCTTGCATTTCAGTAATTAGAGATATCTTTCAATGGCTGTTAACATGCCATAGGATGCAACAGCTATAAATACTGTTGTCTGAGGCACAATCAAGATTCCTCATTTTTAATGAGCACCAATTGGATTTTATTAAGTCTGAGATTAGTTTGCTGGGTATATTGAATCTGAATGTGATTAAAACCCTAGAGTTTTTGTGATAATTGTAGTATAGGAAATTACATGAACATCTGTGACTGGGAATCCGTAGAAATAAGAGCGGCTGGACTTGTTTTATGGTGTGTAGAAAAAGTTACTCTCTGCCTAGCTTCAGAACATTTGTCATATCAGGGTCAGTTTTTGGTAAACTGCTTGGAAGCTCCATTACTGTGGTCGTGTATTAAATGACACAGCAAAATACAAGGTCACTGCGGAGCACACTGCACGTCTGAGCTCAACCAAGTGGGTCGATGTATTTCATAGAGAGATGATTCAGACAAACAAGAGCTTTTTTGTCTCTGAAAAAAATGCAACCCCAAACTGTGGACCCTTCTGTTCTGACCTGATAGTTAAGGTCCTGCATTTCTGGTGGTGGGCTTTTATAGCCTGTAGTTCAGTCATCCCACAACATGATGAAATAGCCTGTTTGTGAGGGCACCTGTGGAGTAATAATTAACCATCTTCCCATTGCAGTACCTGAATCATTTCAATTAGTCTTGAAAATGATTACTAATTGTACACAATTGCATGTTGATTCATGGAGCACATATTTATCAGTTTTAATCAGCAGCATTTGTGATTGTGTCAGTAATAAAGGAGTTTTTCCCAGTGATAGAATATGATTTCTCATTTGATGATTGCTGGCCTTATAACTTACTATTAAGATACAAAATACTGAGTCAGAATAATAGAATAATGACAACATTGTATTTTTGATTTAAATATGAATTAAAATTTTCAGAATTTCCCAAAAAGCAACAAACTTCAGATCACCTAATACTGTTTGTCCCCTTCTTGCAACATATTTTTTAAAAGATTTTTTCACTTTTTAAAATTTTATGTATTTTTGATACATGGAAAATAAGTAGCCATATGACACCCCTTCAATGTAAAGAGAAAATGTGAAAAATAAAACCTTGTTTGTGAGTAGCAAATGACACTCTCAGTGACAAAAACACTCTATTGTAGTTGTTGATTCAGTTCAGGTAATAGACTATACCAGACTCTTTATAAATCACTTGCATAATGTGCATTACCTTGTTATGTATTCAACTACAGAGGCCAAAGTAATACATGGTACACTTCAGATGAATTGCGAGACACAAAATAAAGTTGGCCAAAAAATTAAGGCCCTACGGATAGAGTAGTGAGTAATGTCAGTCCTCACAAAGGAGGGATTTTTACATTGTATATGCTAATTATAGGGAAAAGAACATGGTATAATGACTCTACTACTGTGGTATCACCCCTTAGACTAAAGAGTAAAAAGAGAAGTGCCATAGAGAAGGACAGTTAGATGTAGCAGCAGTGGGAATCATTGGTATTTATTAACACTAGTGATTTGATAAAAAAGGGGCTTAGAAGAGTTTTAATAACCGCATCTCTACTAGGAATACTCCTAATAAAACAAAAATATTCATATATGTCAGTCAGCAATTTGAAAAAATGTATTCCCTTCACTCTCAACCTCTGTGCTCTTGGCACATCTAATAGTATAATACTGTTAAAGACATTTTTTTTTCGAGAATGACGCAGTTGAAAGTGCAATAACCATAAGTTTGATGGACAGCCTCTGTTAATTGTACCCTCAGGGGTTGTTTTATTTTCCTCTGGAAGGGAACTTCAATGGCTATCAAAGTGCTCAGTGAAATAATCGTTTCAAAATTTGAGGCACTTCCAGTTATTAGCGGCAAACGGTACACTCTGCAACCAGCATGAGAGAACATATCACACTTAAATAGACACCCAGTAATGAAGAGTATTGAATGACTGTTATCATGTTATCAATTCACATATACTGTACTTAATCAGCCTTTGTGGGGTAGATGTCCAGTGAGTATTTTGGTGACTTATTACGCCTATCACCATACATTTTCAATTCCTGAATGTTGGAAAGAATCAAACTGGTATTCATTTTATAACTCAAAATAAGCTAGAGAAGCTCCAATTTATGCTGCAGAAATTGGCAATTTCATGTAAAAGGTGACAAGAAAGATGGATTCCGAATTTAAATCTTGAGAAATTTTGAAAATTTATCTACATTTAGAGCCACTGTTATTGGAGCTTGCACAGTTTTATTCATTCTGGGGGTTACGTCAGAATTAAGCATGTGAAAAAAGTAATAACATTTCATTCATATAGTGATGGTGGTTGGCTTGTGACTGAGTAAGCACAGAATAAACTAGGTAGTTGTAGCAGAATTGCAGAGCATTTTAAAGGAAGTGTGCACTAAAAGATGGGACAATTTATGAAGATTATCCTTATGAATGGCATTACATATTAGAACAATGTGCGAGGACAATGTTAAGAAACATTAAGTCTGCACCTCTCACTCAGGAGTATCGACCTGTACCTTGCCTAATCCTCACTTCAAAGTGGCAACAGATTTCATCAGTGTGATCAGGGTAATATACGACACATAAATTAATCAAGAGGCCTCCAGTTATTCATCACAGAGTGTGGATGCACAGGTGTCGGTTTAATGGAATGGAGCCAGTCCGCTTTCATTCATTTTTTCAATTCATCGTAAATATTTATTAAGTTATTACTTTTCTGCTTAAATTCCAGCTCCACTAGATTTGACCTTTTGGGGGTATAAATATTTGAGATGAGTTTATTTTGGAGTGATATATGGTTTATGTCAATGAATTAGTACATTACAGACCCCAAAAAGCTTTGAAAATGGTTCCATCGTAAACATTAGCATCTGAGACTGTTATGTCAAAAAATTATTCATATGCATTAAATGTGTATTTAATTTGCAATATGATTATGAAAAAAAAACTACAATTACAGCAGACTTTCCAATCAGTTTTTAAGAATCTTTTGTAGCTGTGACTGCACTTCTAAATCTCCACTGGGTTGCCTAATAATATCTGCAATGATGGTGTGTGGGTACTCTATAAGGTTTACAGTAACTGCAAAGTATGGTTTCCCACACTGTACTTTTTTTACTGGATCTCCTTCTGCAGCATTTCTTGGATTTAGGTGGTGAAGTGAGGTTCAAAATGATGCTTCCCACAAGTCCCCTTGGGGTGACTGGAGTCTTGTGCATTAAGGGCCCTCTGCAGCCTGACCAGTACTGAGGGCTGCCGATATCAGTCGCACATCACATAAAAAGCCCAAATTATTACCTCCTTGGCAGCTGGCCTGCTGACAGCCGCCCCAGGGAGAGGTCTGAAATTTATTTATATTGTCCATGACAAAATATTGATCTAGGTAATCATTTTTAGGTTAATCTGTGTCCATTTCCAGGGAAGTGCAATGGCCTGAAATATGACTTCATTCCAAAATGGCTAAATCTAAAATTACACACACAGCGTCGAAACTTACAAGGTCAGCCTTGAGTTATCTTCCAAGACTTGTCATGCTTGAGTGATCTGAACGGTTGCATTGGCTAACTTACAGCTTCAAGGCTGTAATTAAAATGGAGATATTCTGGCTGCCATTTAAACGCTCGTGTATGCCTTGCTATTTTCACCCAAATCTAAGATTGTGCTGTGTGCTGCTCTCCTCTGGTCATTGTCATTATTCAAGCTTTGTTTTGCAGGTGAAATGCAACACACTGCCAGATATACTGTATTGATCTAAATATGGGGTATATTTCTTCCCCCAAAAAATGTCACTTCTGGCTAGAATGAGAGCTCAGTTGTGGTCTGTAGCTTCCATAGCAGTAGGGAAATGGAGACACCTACCTACAGTCACCATGTAAAAATGAATCAAAACATGGGCAAGTATTCAGAGGATTGAGGGCTTATGATGCCACTTAAGGATAATTCAATTGCCATGTTGTAAATTAATTGCATGCCCCTCACCTTTACTACACAGAGAAGAGCTGTTGCCTTCTATGTCAAAATATTTATTTATTTATTTATTTATTTTTTGGTAGAGTTGCTAGCGCTACATTATTCTTTGTAATAAAGTGAATTTTGTAATATTTGAAAATTCTCTTTGAAAAGGGGGCTACCTCATGATCAGGACCGCCTTACACCTGGGCCAATAAAGTAATAATTGTAAATATCTCAGCTGAAAACAAAGGAACTTGAATGATTTCCCCACTCCCATCATTCATAAAGATCACTGTGCATCCTTGTATGCAGAATAAATGCCTTCAAGATTTTTGGAATTTCTGACATTATAGTCCTGCTTGACCACCAGCAGAGGGCGATTTCTTTGGTGTGGAAGAACCGTTGATGACAGAACTTGCACTTGAGTACTCGGTAAGTGTTTTGTCATTTGAGATTCAGTCAGCTGTCATGTCTCCATTGCCTTACAAAAGTTTTTCATTGACACAATAAAGAATTTTATGTCAAGAGAGGGGTTAGAATTAATTGGCTCCCTTTTCAAACAATGTCTCACTTTCACTCTTAATATGAGTCAAAGGGGAAAAAACTTTGTTAGTGGGAAAGGGATTATATGTGAATGACAAGACCTGTTTTAAGTAAATGTGCAAATATTCCTCCTCCTTGACTGATTCACTTTAGCACTTTCATTTGGTCAACCCGCCAGGAAAGTGAGGGGGAACTGCCTTTCAATTGCTAATATTTCCTCGGGGTTGTTACTTGGATATTTATGACTCTCAGAGGAGTGGCATGCAGGCACTGTTAAGAGTAATCTTATGTGTTTAGACGTGGAGTATTTTACCTTCGTGCAATACTTGGGAATTGCAAAACTGTTTTTCCATTTATCCCCAGAATGCATTCAATTATGCATCAACTATGACTGTCAGTCAATAGATAATACCTCTCATGGGGTGTGCATTAATTTAAGACAGTGAAAACATATACTATAGCTTTTGCCTACAATACATTTTTCCCCAAACAGACCATATGCCTGGTTTTTAAAGAAGTAGTTCTGTTTTTTTTTTTTTTTAACACCATCTTCATGTTAAAAAATCATCAGTCACTGTCAAACATGTGCTTAAAATAACACGGTTATGCCGCTGAAAAGCTGTTTCTTCTTGCTAGTTGGCAGAACACAAATAATTACTGAGATTTCTGAAAAACAAGTGGAACTGCTGATTTGTAGTGCATATCTCTATCTTAATTAATTTGCAAGCATTCAAAAGTCCAGCTCATTAGCTTTTGTGTAGACAAGATGCAAATCTGGATTCCTCAGAAAGTTCTTAAGAGAGAGAAGTATAGTGCTATCCCTAATAAAATATTCAACAAGCAAGCAAGGCCAGTTGAATCATAATGCTTTGAAAGCAAGATGCAGACAAAACAGGTACCTCTTAGAAAACAGAATTTGCTTTTTCAGTTGCTATTTAGACCACTAATCTGTGATTTTCATCAAGATTGATATAATTGTGATTTTTTTCCCCCAATTCATTGGGGTTCATTTTTCAAGATATTAAATTTCATATGCAATTTATGTCAATGCACATTGCATTGACGTGAGTATTTTCACATATCAGGCATAGGGACATTAAGTTATACCCTGCCTTACCTGACATGAAATTCCATAATAGCCTCAGATTTGCTCCGCCTTATACCATGCTTCTATGCTGCGCTGTAAAACTGGGCATGCTTATTACAGTGACTGACAACTTGACTAGCACATAGGTAGGCATAGCACCTTGAGAAGTCATTATCTCGCACTGTTCCTTAGGGTCCCAAGTCGTGAGAGTCTCAAAATCCTGAAAGAAGTGTCCTCTGTTGTGTATGAGCCTGACAGAGAGTGTTGCAACGGGCAGAGCTGAGAAGTTGCACAGAGCTGAGAAATCCCACTACTCCCATTACACTGGAGAAGGCTAAATCAAAACTCCCTCCCAGAGAAAGCAGAACTCAGGCTTGAGCTAGTTTCCAAATAAGATATGGGAAAACGGTATTATGATTTAACTCCACTTGAAGCTTGACGTGACAACTTGCCAGTGTCTGAATATAAAAACATGTTTTGTTTTGTTTTGTTTTGCATTCATTCAGTAAATTGCTTGCCTTTCCAAATATAAATGCACAATGTCAAACAATGTTTTGGTTAGTTTTTTTCACTCTACGGTGCAGTAGATAATGAACAAATTCCATCATCACTTTGTACAGCTTGTAGTGTGAATTTAATAAGACTTTGCAAGACGTTGCAAGACGTTGCAAGTCCCATGTTCTGCTCTGGATATAGTAACATTCCCACAGTAGAGTCACATACAGAAGACAAAACCCTAGTCTGACTAGAGGTAGGTGGGAAAAATGTTTTTATTATATAAATTAGCATTATTTTTATATGACCAGGAAGCCCCCAGTATGTGATTAATAGTAGTTCTGGAACAGTGTGAACCTGCACAGGTTATGATAGAACTAGCTTCTACAACTACAACCTTAACATCAGAAAAATGATAAAGGTAAATTATATTGTATTAAATTCACTTAGCAGACATTCTTATCCAGATCAACCAGGCTAACAACACTCCCAGACCAGTGGGTTTGAGCACAGCAACATTAAAGCGCTGCTACAAGTTAATTTGCGCTAACCTGAAACTAGACAGGCTATAAAATTAAAGTAAGTAAAGATCATACACTACACGGTCACTAGATCACCATATCCATAACACATCACAATACTACAAGTAATTAACACAATTAGCAGGTGTTAAGGGGGCGTGGATTGAGGTGAAACTGAGATGCAGTCTGAAGAAGTGAGTCTTCAGTGTGTGTTAGAAGATGGCCGGTGATTCTGCTGTCCTAACCCCCATGGGGAGTTCATTACACCACTGGGGAATCGGTACAGACAGGCATTGTATCTGAGAGGAGCGACCCCGTCAGAACAGGAGAGTCAGTTTCCCCAAGAATGTAGAGCGTAGTGATCTGGCTGGTACCTATGGTTTGAAGACTGACTAAAAGAATGAGGGGGCTGTCCCATTCACTCTCCTGTATGCCAGTAGCAAGGTTCTGAACTAGATGTGAGCAATCACAAGCAAGTGAAGTGAGGTGAGGAGGGATGTGACTTGACTACATTTAGGGACTTTGTAGACAAGGTCTGCTGCTGCGTTCTGGATGAGCTACAGGGGTTTGATGGCACATACAGGAAGACAAGCAAGCAGGGAGTTACAGTAGTTCAGATGTAAGAGGAATAGGGCCTGAACGAGAAAGGTATTTCTCATGTAATGCACATGCATTGCTCACGTGGTAGTATGACTGCCATCTCACATTAGTACAACTCAGTAGAGTCATCAGAAAGGCAAAATAAGTATTTTCTTTGGACACATGGGAAGCATTCCCACTCCTCGATACCTATATGTTTCAATTCAATTCCCTCTTCCTTTTAATTCAATCAAATGCAATTAATTCAATTCCTTTTCCATAGTGTTAGTGTCAATTCTTCTGAACCCCAATTTTGAGTAAATTCAACAAATTCAAAAAACACCAATATTGTCCCCACACTATTTCCTTCTCAATTTAATAATAATAATAATAATAATAATAATAACATATTGTAATATTCATGTGTACATGTATAGCAACTGTTTTCAATCCAAAAGATGAGTGCAATTGAACCCAGAAGCAGCGAGAAACCCTTTATCAGATACATTTAAACAAATAAAAATAATCCATGCATAATAATAATAATAATAATTTGCACAGGTTATTTAAACAGTCCTTCAGAACTTCTTTATTCAAAGGGTAGAAAAGTTGTGCTGTAGAGAACCCCCCTGTTATGGGTATTCCTGGTCCTTTTGTATTGTCATTTTATTAATGCCTCATGAATTGTAGGGGGGGAGCAAGCTGACAAGCATGTCAAACCAGTGAAAACTAGAGCTGTCACTCACACTTCAGAGATGCTGAACCTTGGGGTTTCAGCCAGGGTTTCTCTGCACAAATAGGCCTTTCAGTGGCACCCCAGCCAGATCCAAAACATTCATCTGGCACATTCACACTGGCTAAAATATGCATCAGTTTGTTAAGAGGTGAAACTATAAAGAGAAAATAAATTATTTTGATAGTTTTTTTCCTGGGAATGTAAAAAAGTGTGTTTGCTTAATAAAATGAGGGCATTACCCCCTAGTGTTGTTACTGTGTTGTTTTTTAAATAATGTAATAATGGCTTGACAATGAGAGAGAATATTCATGTTTTTGTCTTTGTTTGTTTTCCTCTTCATGTAGAAGCCCGCAGAAGACTTCTGACTATGGCACGCAACAGTCCCTTATTCCCCTCTAAGGCGATCAGCAGGTCTCTTGGGTTATCCGGCAGCACATTCCTGTGCTTCCTTACACTGTTCAGGTCTTTTCAGACTGACGTCAGAGTTTCATGACAACTGTGTGCTGACCTTGAAATGATTCTTGTGAGTCACAGGTACAGCAGGGGGGGCGGGTGGAATTTGGTCTGCCTCCAGCAGCTCAACATCAGAGCAAAATAGCAAAGGACCAAGGGGAGAGTGCCAGAGGTGAACACCAGGAAGGGCAAAGCAGAGAGGCGAGACTTTCAGTGAACTTCACCCTTGGTTGCACAACAAGAAGGAGACTCCCCTTTGGTTGGAAAAACATATTCCCGCTTGTTACTGAAAGGCAAGAGCAGTGGAACGAATGTGCCCTAATGAAATCATGCGATACACATGGTAATTCTACAATCACAGGTCACAGACCTACCGCAGGCAACTGACATATGCAATCCGTACAGCTATTCACGAGTAACACCTCACTGTGATACTGTCTAGCCCTCCCCGTCTAATTTATTTAATCCTCCTCAATGAATTAAGATATTGGACGTTTATGGGTGAATTCTGCTAATCTCTCCTTTCTTGACAAGCATTCAGGACCAGTCATGATGAAATGATCAGCAGTTGTTACCCATTCCCAGCCTCAGGGAGGGGGCCACAGAAAACGAGCGCTGTCTCAACAGTGATGCGATCTGCACAACCCGCAGAGGAATAGCGACACAAATCACTACATAATTTTCTCTGCCGCAACATGGTAATACAGAGGTGATTCCCTCCCTCTCCTCATCAGTCATGTGTCAAGTGACAACCATATTAGTGGAAAGGGCTCAAAGAGATTAGTCAGATCCGATCCAACTAGAGCATTATTTGGGTTTCCTCTTTTCCTTGATACCCAGCATATTCCTCTTCAATTTTGTTACCATTTACACATGAATGTAGTAACATTGCTGATTAATCTGGAATAAATACTGACTTGAAAAGATTAACATCAGCAGCAGTATTGTGAATGTGTCGTTAGCATGAAATTCTCATGATCAAATCACAGGTTTCAGTGCTTGACAGGGATTTTACTGAATGTTAGTGTGCTGCAATTTCCAGAGACAACACCACCAAGAGAGAATGAGCAAGAGAGGGACAGAAGAGAGAGCCTGTTCCAAGCAAATGAAAAAGAAATTACAATCCGTGGGCACAGTAAATCACAGCGAGAGAAGTGAAGTGGGTCATGGTTTTTAAAAACAACTGATGAGATGAAATGGGATTCTTACCCCAATTTACTGGTGAAGACAGTATGAGCTTCACTGTTGGTCATCTTTGGAAAAACAACACAGTTCTTGTCACATGTCATTCACTACCCTGTGTAAAATCAATGCAGCACTTCATAGTGACTTCATGCAAGCACAGGGGATCTTTCTGATTGGGCATCAAGCAGAGTTGGGACTGGATGGGGTCCCTACAGACTACCTTTGCCTCATTTGATGGTTTAGTAGATGTTTGTTGCAATGAAGTTGCACTATTTAAGTATGTAAGCACTTCCTTCCCTTAAACTAATTGTACCATTTGTCTGTCTGGAATATTGGTTGCACGCCAACAGGCAGATGCAAATCACATCCTTATAATTCTTGCCTCAAGATGTCAATGTTTTACAAAATTAAACTAATTAAGTTTTGACATAGATTTGACAGATGCTGTGATCCTGTTACCACGTAATAAAGTACGAGGATTCACAAATTTATTATAACATATGGTATAACTGAATGATACTGAATGTCAAGAATGTTTTCGTTCCAAAAAATGCGCTGCATTTGCGGATGAGGGCCAGATGCCTTTTTCATCTCCCTCTCTTTCTCTCACTCATCTCTCTCGTCATGGGCAGCGCATTTAAAAATGATCTGCATCTAAGAGAGGCCCAGCTTCCAATCATGTCTTGTCAGCATTACACCAACCAGGCAGAGAGCTGAGTCGGGCTCATGACCTGCTGTCCGCTCACTGTGAGAACTCTGGCACAGGGTGCAGGTGACATTGGACAAATCACCACGCCCCCTCCCCCCCTTTAACCCCCACTCTCCATCAGGATCACCACTGACCCTGAGAGGAAATGCTGGAATGAATAGGAAAATGACCAAAAATCAATGCAGTGGGGATGATGGAAAACATCTGAAGAAAAAAGCAACACTTAAAATGAGCTTCCACAATAAAACATTCATGAACCCCTGTACTGACCCTTTTAAGCACTTCATTCATCATTTGTTGTTTAGCAACCAGCAGATTTTGAGTATTAGTAGAAGGTTAATAGAGGGAAAGATATGTTGATTTCCTGTTTTCTTCAGTTTATTAACCTTAAGTAATGTTGGAGTCATCCTATAGTACATTAGGAATGATTAATCATGTAAACACAATTGAATCACGTTAAGGGTAGCCACATTGTTGATAAGTGGTTTATTGTTTAAAATTATTCTGAAGGTTTTTGTCCTTTTTTAAAATCTAAGAGTTATACAATAGACCAATATAAGTCAACACATGGAATGTTTCTCTTTTTTCTTTCACTGTCCCTTTTCCACTTTTTTTGCCAAAAAAAAAAATAATGTAGACTTAATAAAACTGAATAATTATTTCATGTCATATAGTATGTGTGATGTTCTGATTTTGCTTTTAGGGCTTCAATGGGCTTTTGTATCTTTAAGTAGTATTTGAGTTTTTCCTCAGGGAAAATGTTCAAGAATCCACTTTGGAGCTAACATACGAATGGAAGATTGGTAGAATCACAATTCATATAGACCACACACCTTGAGGATAAGATGGAATCAATATAAATTAACTGGAGGCATTTTTTTCATGCTTGTTTCACAAAAGCATAGTAAAAATGTATACAGACAAGTTCAGACTTCCTATCCTAGCACTACAGTGGCTTAACCTTTAAAGTATGATCCAAACTGAGCACGGAGCGCTTCCTCTTTCCCTCAAGGTAAAATTTTGAAGACCCAGCCCTTTCTGAGGTACATTCAAATAAATATTCAACGTACCACATCGGTCTCAGTGGGGGTACAACTGAAAAATACTCCCACACTGCCCAAGGGACTTCAAGCTACAAAAAAGGTCAGAATTAAATTTCCACTACAAAAGGGGGAAAAAGAACATGAGAATCCACAACAAAATATCACATTTAGAAGAGCAAAATCCAAGGCTATGAAATGTGTAAAATCCAAATTTTGTGTGGAATTTTCCAGGGAGCTTCAGAGATAACCACCACACGCTATACCTGAAATATAAGTTCACCATTTCAAGAGCTCTGTTTTGACTTCAGAACCATGACTTTGTTTCTGCAGTCATAGTATCGTAGCATTGACATGGTCAAACTGTATACCCACTAAATCTAGAAAACAAGACAGTATAATCCTTTCTGCCCACATTCCCCATACTTAAGTGTAACAGTATCTGGACTCTTAAGTATGTCAAACATAAAGGAGCAAACTGACTGCTATATACATGTAGACTCATATGCACTCAGATGTAAATATGCTAAACACACTTTCTTAAACATTCCTACTCTGTATTCTTACATGTATTTATCTGTTCCTCAGCCTATGTGGGAGCATATTTATGCAAATCTGACACAAATCCACACACAGAACATTGCTATGAAATAAACACTGTCAACAGAACATTTGTTTGGCCTGAGATGACACTGAGCATATATAAATCTACTGATAACAATGGCAACTCTTAAGCTGCCTACTGGTAGAATCCTAACAAAGAATCCTCACAAGGAATCATCTATGTGGCAGTGTGGGGTACTTGAGTGCAAACTAATACTGCATTACAATAACAGGCCCCGAGCAACAAATTTATCTCTGGGAGCCGCAGTGGTTTTCTGTGTTCAACACAAAATACAATGTTAGCATCATTTGAGGTTCATAGGTCTGTCCTTAAGAGCAGCTGACAAGTTAATCAATTCCTCCAAATTGTGTAACACAGATTTATGTACAACTTGTATCAAATGAATAATGGGACATAATTTGGTGGGACGCCTTGGCAGAAGTATTTCTCACATTCTCACATCTCAACACACACTGTATCATCACTGTTTAAGCACACATGGTTTTGGTTTTACCTGCAGTGACAAAAAGTTTTCATGCTAAAAACACAGCTTTCTTATGGATTAACAAACATAACTTTGGCCTCAATAGTAGCTCAGTGATTAAGGTGTTCACTTTGAACATAAGCTGATATCTATGGTCTGGGGTCAACTCCAGTTGTGTCGTCAGCCGACAATGACCAGGAGCCCATAGCCACAGAACAAACTGGCTACATTCAACTGATTTCAAACTCGCTAGAGATAGGGGTGGGTATGTCAGCAGAGGTTGCTCATCCTGCCTCTCTCAGACACCCTGTGACACATCAGGCACTTGCAGGTTGCTTAGATGATGTCGGTGTAATTGTGCCTACCCTTCAATTTGTCCCTAGCGGAATTAGTGCCGGGCGACTTGCAGTGTGAAAAATCGTCTCAGTGGGCTTGTGATTGTATCAGAGGCTTCCATTTGCTATGCACTTCTGCATGAGTACGGTCATTACCGTGGTGAGACAAACATGAGACATCCAATTGGCCATTCTGAAAATAGGGCTGCACAAACAGGAAAAAGCATTAGAATGTACTTTTGACATTTTTTTTATAGTCATCTTGCAACTTAGACAATAAAAGCATAAGACAGCTTCCTATAAATCAGGTTATATTGAAAAAATGCAGATGTAACACTGTTTCGGCGGAGTACGGAACACTTTAACAAATTGATTGTATTGTCTTTGAGAAAAATGTGAGCCGTCTGGTACAGAAAAGGGAAAGATGTTTAAACACCGTTTGCTAAATTGGTCCACATCCAGGGTAAATAATTTGCTATATATCACAGATGAACTAACTGAAAAATAAAGCCCATTGATGTTCAAATGAAGTGTAAAATACACTACAGTACTGCAGTCAGGGAAATTGCTCAGGTAATTCATTCTCATCACAGGATCTTAAGCAGCATTGAAATTTCAAGGCCTTAAACGTTACCTATAAAAAGTACCCAACTCTCTATTTGAAGGTTTATTACTGATGCTAAACTCTCTCCAGTTCAGTTCAGTTCAAACCTTTTGAATGTAACAGTTTTATATATTAGCTTTCTAATTTTTGTTGGAATACTATCTTTTGCATCTGGCTTAATGTTGCAAAAAAAGCCAGGTGACACCATATGGGATCAATTCAGCAGAGGACAATGAGGAGAGAAGAGAAGTGAGCCTGCTAAAGAAGACATAATTCACCAAATCACACATTAACGCTGTATTGATTTCCAGTTGGCTAATTTAATCAAGGAATTAACATGCTATTAAATTTAAAACACAAATTATTAAGCAGGCAGCATTGATTATAATTTGGCACATTTAATTGCACGTGGGATAAAAAAGCCAGAAGCTAGCCAACATCTATGTGGCAGTGCAGGGGATTTGAGTGCAAACTGATACCGCATTATAATAACTGGCCCCAAGCAACACACTTCCTATTTGGAGCTGCAGTGGCTTTCCATGTCCAACACAAAATACAACATTAGCGTCATTGGGGGTTCATAGATCTATCCTTAAGAGCAGCTGACAGGCTAATCAATTCACAGGCTCACTTTTTTAGAGGCCTGTCCGGCCAGATGCAAATAATGAGCCTCCACCACTTGATGAAGTGGAAGTTTACAGACAAGTATGCTGCAAGTGAGGATGTTTTCCAGCCATGATCATTATCACCTTGCAGAAATAATGGTTCTGGGAACAAAAAGGAAAAAAAAAGCAAAGGAATCAAGACTCTACAGGTTTATAGACAGACTATCTTGGATTCGGCTTTTTTTAACGCATACAAAGGTGGTAACGTACATAATGTACATAATGTGGAGACCTTCAGCAGCTTGACTGCTGGCAGTCATTTTTTGGTGATTTTTTTAACCATTTCCAAAACATGAGCTTTGTCACTGTCAACCAGTTATTTTCAGATGTGTTCTGTGTTCTTTTCAGCTATGCTCTGATTGTTTATTTGTACTTTTTTTATCATCCAGTTCCTTGCACTTTCAAAATGACTGTTGTTCTAGTGACAATCATCCACATCTACAAGGTGATAAACTCCTCTCTACCCGTGCTGACACATTGATATTACTCTTGAGTCCTGCCCAGAAATGAAAAACTGTAATCAAAAAGTCACTCTGGAAAGAATACAATTCTTTGCAGAGGTACTGTTCCTTTTGCACATGGCCCTGGCGGTGAAGATGATGTTTCAAATAAAATTAAATCAAAACCTGACAGTAGTATGGTCATGGGAGGAAGTGTTCAAGGTGCCTAATTGGCGCTGACAAATATACTTGGATCTCTACATAAATTATAGGTTAATCCAAAATCAATTAGTCTCACAATGCATGCATTACACAGCTGAATCAAATGTTGAAGGATGTGAATGGTAAATGCCGGAGACTAAACAAAGAGATGAAGGTCTCACTTAAAATGCACAATTTGACATTTCCTTTTTTTATTTCATTGCATTGTTGATATTCACATCAGGCTGTAGCTTAAATTCCAGAACCAAAGCTGCCAGGTTTTCATTTTCAGCTGTTGTTGTTGATTTCGTAGTGTGGACAGCCAGTCCCTCAGATTTCAGACATGATTTTGTCATCAAAGCTGTCAAAAGCAAATGAGCAAATCATATCTTTCTATAGCTTCGCGATGATTCCCACATACTGCATAATTAAATCAGCTATGAGATAATAGTAATCTGTCAACTTACATTGTTATGAGCCCTGCTTATAATGATGCATTATTTACGACATCAAAGGCATTGAAAAATTTAGGTGAGAAAATGCATGTAATACCTAGCATTGTACTTCAGTAGTAATTGGTATTGCTTTGAGGATACTATGATTTCACCACAAGGCTTTTCCATTAACACAAGGTGATATTTCAAAATGCATGAGGCATTCTTTTTATTTTCAGAACAAAATTAGAACTAGCATGAGTCAGTCAGCTTTGTGTTGAAGCTCACTAGTTGCAAAGCTAGTGAGAAAGAAAAGTTATCTTACCTGTTGGCAATGAACTCATCTATGTAATTTTTAAGCCTCCCTTGTCCCACAGTGGGTGTGAAGTACCAGGGAAAAACAAACACACACACACACACAACATCCTTGTATAACACATGGGGAGGGTGAAGTAAAGAGGTGTTTCTGAGTTGAAAATTGCACCTGTTTTAGGTGGACAGCTGAGAAATACTGAACTGGTTCTTGATCCTGGTGACCTTGAGTGAGTGGTTTGTTCTTTGACTATGTTTTTGACAACTGTCTGTTTGCTACACTAATAACCAGTTTAGCAAGCCAGTTTTGTATTATGTGGTTGAATTAGAACAGAATCAAAATGACAGCATAAATGCTTACATGGGATGTCCTCATTTTATGTACCGTGCTCAATCCATTAATTTGTATTACTTTTGTATTTTTGAGGGACAAAATAGATTATACATTTTCCATTGTCCCTTCACTCTCACAGGGGACATGTATTAGGCCAAATATTCCATTTATTGTGCTTGTTTGAAATCACCTCCATTTTTATGCCACCATCACCACGCCCTTTTTGCCAATACTGTGAATTACAGAAATGATTCTCTTTTTATGGATTATCTTTTATGGTGAACAGATTTCTGAAACTCACCGATTGTTTCTAATTCTATTGTAATTAGCTTTTTCTGTTGAGTGCCTGGCTGCAAATGACGTTCAAGTATTAAAAACAGACACTGTAGGGGTTTAGCTGACCTTTGTGCCAGAGCAGTATGTTTCTTGAATAGCTGACCAAGGGTACAAAAGACTATCTGCAAGAAAGATGCTTCCCCTGTCATGTTTGGAGGAGGACTGGGAAGGTTTTATTGCTTGTATAATCATTCCACTATTCATGGCATTGTGAATTGTTATACACACTTTACAGACAGCGTTTGCATAATCAGCACTACTTTTAAGTGTATCTATACACCTAGTTAAAGAACCTTGCAGACTCCATGATTCCACAAAATCCCAGTGTGCTCACAAATATCTCTAGAGAATTCCATGATATTGAGTGTACAACAGCATCATTGTTGACTTTAAAATACTTATGTGTATGTTGTATAATGTATATTCTGAATAAACAGTAAGAAATTAATCAAGAAGAGTATATGCACCAGATAATAAGTAGCATTCACTTGCTTAACGTTGGACATAAATTAGCATTTTCATTCTATTACAATGTGGATGCATCCCACGACATGCAAATCGCTGTCTTTGACAAGAAGTGCCAAATCAGCCAGAAAGCCTCTGACTATACACTTGTACGTCCCCCTGAAAAAGTTCAGCCTTTCCATCAGGTGTAGTCTTATGAAAAACTTCTGTGCATATGCCCAGATGTGGATATGTTACTGCTAAAGGCAACCTTCAATAACTTCAGAAGACAAAGAAAGGACATCTGTAGAAGAGATTCATAAGCCCAATGATGAAGGCTTCTTGGTGGACAAAAAAAAGTGGCTTTCCGTTTTCACGACAGATATAAAGTTCAAGATGTCTTTTCTCTCCCTCTTGAGCTTGTAATAAGATCACTGGCACTATAATAAAAAGACGAAAAAAGGTGGCTGACAGAATCAAAATCTCAAAGGTTTAACTCAAATCTTTTTTTAAAATTCTGTCTGGGAAATTTAGACAGTGAAAAACCTTTCTCCAAGGCCCAGCAGGCAACGCTGAGAGAAGGATCTGTGGCCTCTCTGTGGCAGCAGTGTCTCCACCCTTCAAAGTCAAGGAGATTAGCTGTGTCTCTGTGATGGAGCTCTCAGCATAGAGTGCTTCTCATAGGTCACAGGTAGTCCTCAAACCACACAAGCCTCTTCATATCTTGGCTTGGTGTTCTAACACAGCTCGTAAAAATTTTAAACAACATGCGCATTGTTAAAATATGGATCAAATCATTGGGAATTATTTCACTTCACTTCATTTGACTTCACTTCACTTAAGACAATAATTGTTTCAGTCATGACCACTACCACTGGTACTTTCACCACAGGACTGAATTTATAATAATGCTTATCAGTAGTCCAAACATAAAACAGAATTCCCCTCAGAAGAAATACAGTTTGGTTGTTTGTGCCAGCATTTGTACAATATCAGCACAGCCTTTTAGTGGGTTATAAGGACAATACCCAATGTAATATTACCTGCTTTAGAGGGGCTAGGACAGCCTCTGAAAGAGTCAATTAGAGGCTAAGAGTGCGGTGAAGAGTTACAGCCAAAGCAGTCGGAAGCAATACTCCTGCTTGTGTAACACGCAAAGAGCAGGATGTAGTTAGCTGCTGAGACACTGCTACCCCATGCACTGTCTTTCTGTTATGCAAGAGCAGCTCAATTATTAAAGAGACCCCTGAGAAAACTGCAGGATTTTTTTTTAAGGCCCCGGTGAGCCTGAAGGCCTCCTGCACAACACTCCTGTGCTTCTCTTTCTCCTCCCTGGTGTCTTACTGCAGTCAACCAGACCGGAGACTTTAAACCCTAACTGGCAGCAGCCAGGGAGAGCAATAAATCTTATGCTATTTCATCCGGAGCAGTACCGCTCTCAGAGGACATAGTGCGTCAGGCCTGTCTGCTCCCCCTTTTTTTGTTGTTTTGTATTTTGGTTGTCAGCCACTCTTAATCTACCAACATCTAAGGTAAGATTTTCAATTAAGGATCAATTTGGCGTGTCCTCAACCTCTGATCTGTATTGTTAACTCTGCAATCATATGCAAGTTTCTCCATAAACAAGTGCAAGGTGGCCTTGCGCCCTCTCTGAAGCACTAAACCAAGACGAAGGGTTGATCATTTTTCACAGTTTTTCATTTCTACGGAACCAAGCACCCTATTCATCTCAGTGACTGCATCTTGTGAATGAAATCCACCTATATGCATGTATTTGATGTATTTTTAATACCAATATTTAGTTAATAAATAGGATCTGAAGAGCTATATTAGCCCTAGCTGTATTTGTCTACTGTGTATAATATCTGTAAGTTTAGCATTGTCATTGAATAATGCGTTTAGCTTTCTGAAGAATCCTCCCCAGACCAACTTCAAGTTATACAGCAGTTTCCTCTTAGGAAAAGGATGTCAAACCCTAGTTATTTCTAAACCATTCATAGATTATTGGTTTCAAAGTCAATCATAAACTGCAAAGCAATTCTTAACATGGGAAAGTCTGAAAATTTTCACTTTATGAATAAAGTGAGTCAGTGACAACGATGTTGAGGAAGGTTATAAAAAGGCACTGAATAATGAATCAAGAGGAGGTATAGCCACACACGAAAGCCCCTTGGCTGAGATGTTGATGCTGTGCTCCCAGGTGGCGTAGAACAATAAGACAACTTAATAACAGCCCTCAGAAATTCAGCTGTAGCTTCTCGAGAGGCCATGAAGTTACCTGTGCCCATGTCTGAAGACTGTGAGTCACTTGCAAATAACTATCTGCCCCCACCTTGCCTTCTGTCTCTGTTGTGGTGAGTGTTTCTGGACCTGGGTGACATCAGTTGGATCCTTTGAATTAATGCCACAAAATATCACAAAATAGCATGGAAAACACAAACGAAATGTCAGAATCTAGAAAATATAATTGTAGAATAAGGAACAAACATTATTTCAAAGTAAAAGGCTGTTATAAAATACTTTCTTTCTCATGACAAATATGTTCCAGAAAAGGAATCATATTGCATTGTACTGGATTGTATTGGATTGGATTATTTCATGTGAAATAATACAATTTTGAAGACAGAATGCAAACTATTTACAGGTGAGAACCACCAAGCTCAACTTGAAAATTAGAATGAGATATTATAAGAATAGGAGCAGTGACCTTTAAATAAAGTTTTATATTTATGATATATTGCTTACGCAACATTTTTTTTCTGTGAGAGTTTTTTTCTTCTAATGAGAGAACTAATATATTTGTTTTGCATCTGCATTTTAATAGCGCTCCAGACTGCTTCACACACAATTACACAGATCTAAGTAAACTGAACAATTACTACAACTCCATCATCAATAACGCTTCTCTCAATCTGTCTCCAAGCAGTCTCCTAATGAAGGTGAGTGTCACAGGTAGTGATGTATCTGGTGCCTCAATTATTCATTTTAAAGCTGGAAATTTAAAAAAAGGCACTTAAGGGCAGGGAATAATGCGTTCCATTTACCTTGGGCAAACAGATCCGGGAAGTCTGTGAGTTCTGAGTGTGTTATGACAGATCCCTCCCTCCAGGGGAGGGATAATGGGTGGCTAACATTTATCACCTGGAGAGGAGTGTGGCCTCCCAGCTCTCCTCTGCACTTCATCCCACGTCCTACACTCTGGCTCACCGGATGAATGGGTGCATATCAGATGTATTTACAGTCCATCATCTCTCATAATTTAATTAAATTATGTAAATGAGGTATTTATCAGTTTATCACGGCTCCTTTGTACACTAGCCCGACTTCAGATGCACCCCCCCCCAGACTGCAAGCAATCAGAAAGGGTATTGCCATCTGGAACACCTGTATGCGTGCACTCTTGGTACAGTGAGCTAGGTAAGGTTGCAATTGGTCAGAAATGCTGAGTAGTTTGGAAGGGAATGACATGGGAGGGTAACAGTATGCAAAAATGCAAATTAAGGAATCAATCAAAATGTGCATTTTAAGAATCAACTTATACATTTTTTATGACGTGTTTATCCTCCTGAATAACTTGGTTGTCTATTTAGTTTAACTTGGCCATGTGAATAGAGCAGCTTAAGATCTTTATGCTGTGGTTTCTTCTGTTTTTCATCTTAGATTAAATGAATAGTTATTAATATGAATAGTTTATTAGTTGATCATTAAACATTTCTCTGACAAATGGACACTGTAAAGGCCATTTGAAAGTGTATTGATGGAGAAGCCTTTATTCATTTGACTGCAAGGTGATATTTTTCCTGTGTGAATAGAGCCAGAAATGCCTGAAGTGTCACTAGTGGGTATGTATTTACATGGCAGAAAGACTTCTGCAGGATAACTTTTAATTTGCCCAAAAAAACAAGAGAACCACACAGGGCAGCACCAGAAACATTATTCCTTCTCTCACAAGGACATCAGCAAGACGGCCGAGTCCAATTAAGAGACGAGGAGACTAACCACCCAAGACAAGCAGCTAAATGGGGAGTGGAGAAAAGTAAGATCTGACCACTGTGATTGTGTGTCTTGCCAGTGTTCAGGAAAAAGAGGGGACTTGATTGCAACACACACATAGTCACACTGTCTTTTCACAAATTACAAACCCCACAGCAGGCTGCAAGCAGAGCAGGGGTGTAAAACTCATGTGGTGTGGTGAGCTGGATAACAGGGCATGACATTTCATGTGGACTGAAGTATAGCAGAACAGTAAAACCAACATCAGTATTATCTGGTTAATAATTGCTTCTTACAGTGCAGTACAGTCAGCATCAATTCTGCCATTAATAATGAAATAAATAATGTGTTCAGTAGAACATGTACTTTTGTACAGCCTTTTGGTACAGTGCTTACTTGTACTGCAACTAGAATGTCCTTTAGCTTTTTGCCTTGATCAGTGACAGTGTCAGCTTTCGTTATATAGTTCAGGTGTGTACTAGTGCACAGAGAACATAAACTTGACTTTTTTATGGATATTAAAAACATTCAAAAACATTGAAGAGAACACGTTTTCACTTCTTCAGTTGCTCATGTTTCCTTCAATAGCACTTGTACTGGTTAACTAAAATATGAAGTAACTTATGTATGAATTTTAAGGAAAAAATGAGTATGGCTCCTTGATTTAACCACCAAACAGTGTGATGAGGGTATCAATGTTTAATATCCCTGTGCTCAGGGTACTATGAGGATACTTCTACTCATAAATGGCCACTGGCCCTGTCTCAACACTGTTGGTGCCGTTGAAGCGCAGATGAAGAACTCCTCTACCAGCCTAATGAAAACTGTACAGTATATTGTCTTTTCATATTATACTCCATGACTATGCAATTTTAATGAGAATGGGGATCAGGGAGTGGAAAATAATTTTTTGAAAGTCTTCAACCTAAATCCAAAAATACCACAGCTCAGTTCCTCATGCAATATATAGGAGATTTGCATGACTAGCTCTCTCCTTCCTATGAAACTGAACATCTTCATGTATGGGGGAGCTATCCACTATAATGATTCATATATATTTGTGAGCAGATTCTGAGGAACTTTCTGCAACATAAGGTAATTTATTTAGACATGAGTAAATAAAAAAAGCTACACAAACAAAATGATGAAATCATGGCATAATAAAATGAGTTGAACTGAGTGTAATTTTTAAAAATACATCTTTTAAATGAAGTTAAATATACTGAATGATTAGTGATGCGGTATGCTTGAATCTGGCAGCTGTGTCTACTGGAGTGTTGTCAGTTATTTGAAGTCCAAAGAATGGATTGACAGATTTCAGACTGGATCTCCACTGTCTAGACAACCTGTTGTTTTACTATTTGTTTTCTTTCAACCCATATATAGTCATACAGTAATTGATCTTTAGAGATCATTATATCAGTAGAGACCAAATAGTAATATGATATTTTTAGTGATTTTAGCAAAGTCACTTAATTCACAATTCTGACAGTCTCCACAGTTGGAAGTGGGTATACTAAAAATACAAAAAAAAAAAAAAGCTCAAGCATCTGGTACAAGAAGTGACAGACAGCACACTTGGAAAGAGGAATTACGTAATATTTTAATATTCTTACACTTGCTGCCACCATTGCCATTAACCTACCTCATCAACAAATCCCTGCACATTGCCTGATGTAGCACATACTTCATCATCACTAAACCTATGTAACCTTGGCAATGTCAGACTTTGCCACATTTTAACAGAAAAGTATCATCATAAAATCCAATCTACTGTAATATAACGGATAATAATAACAAAACCTCACCTTCTACAAATGACATTTTTCTGACACCTTTATGCAGGATGACTTGCAGAACATAGCCTGACTTGTATATCTTCCTTTGCACAGCTGGATATTTACTGAAGTAGAGCAGGTTGAGTACCTTGCTCAAGGATACAAGAGCAGTCCACCCGCCAGGGATTCCACCCACCATAGCCCTCTTCTTTCAAGCCCGGTTCCCTAACTGCTACTCTACCAATATGTGTATTATGTTCAATTTTCTCCCGTTTTGCCCTCTAGCTACAAAGTTTAGAGCAGGCACTTAAAGGGAGCTTTGTCACAATGTAATGTTCCAAACTACAACAACAAATGCTCTGAACTACATCGCTGTCTCTTGAAATTTTAATGAGTGATTAGACTTCACATGAGGACACGTCAATGAAATATTAATGACTGCCGGACTTGAAATGACGGCCTGTGGGATGTCATTAACATTTTTTTTTTTTTTTTACAGTTTCTTTCATATTACGCTGTGCCAATGCTAGTCGCTATGGAAAAGATGAAAAATGGGAAGCATCTACAGAGGTGAAGATGAAAACCAGTGAGGGCCTGTACCCTTGTGGATGGTTCACTTGTTTGTGAGGGGACATGGAACATGACATACATGTGGAAAATAGAACTGTTCTGTAGAGGATCAAATGCAATCGTGATTCATCCATCACGTTAGCACTTTAAGACAGTGTAGCACAATGGTAAGGAACAGGGCTCATAACTGAAAGGCTGCTGGTTCACGTCCCTGCTGGGGCACTGCTGGGGCACTGCTGCTGTACCCTTTGGCAAGGCACTTAACCCAGAATTGCCTCAGTAAATATCCAGTTGCATAAATGGATAACACATCAAATTGTAACCTATGTATGTCACTCTGGGTAAGAGTGTCTGCTAAATGACAACAGTGTAATGCAATGTAAAAACCACCAACAATACAACTTAAACTAGGCAGGCAGGTTTAGTTCTCAGGTGGGCTATCAAACTTGCTCTGGATAAGAGTGTCTGCTAAGCAAAAGTCAAGCACACTTAGAGGAGTGGGCTTTTCATTTTTTCTGTTATTTTGGATGTTATTATGAATGTTATTTTCTGTTGGGACAGCCACGGCTCACAATGTAAGGTTCAGATTGTGTGCACATGACAGAATTGACTGTTTAAAAGAATGTCTAAAAGAATTTCAGTCAATATTTTAAAGCTTTTAGGACTAATTGTTCAAATGCCGTTTTGTGCAACTTAAAAATATGCATGTTTTGTAGCATTCATGGAGTTAAGGATTTACAGTTACCGTAGTTAATCTCAGGATGATTTTGCTTGCTCCGTTTACCATACATACTACTACCCCAGCACTGGTTCAGGTTTCCCAGAGCAACTGTAGATGCTCCATAAAGATGTCTCTAGATGCTGTTTTTGGCTTTACCTTATTTGGATCATAATTATGGTAGAATATAACTGATTTTATTTAATGATATAACATGAATTATGCATGAGTTAATTACAACTTTTCAGATCAATGGAATAGATGAAATAATACTGAAAGGTTTAGGACAAATCTTGTTGCATTTACGCTGAGTTCCACCCAGTATGCCATTGGGAAATGCAATACTTTATAGATGCACTTTGCACGAATCTAGACGTTAAAATTATAGAGTGTAGTAGGCTGAGTTCCATATTGCATTGTAGCCTCTCACTACATTGAATCATCCCAAATACTCTGAATGTAGAACTAAAGAGAGATAAAGTTAAACAGAGAGAGATAAACTGCTAAGGAATGTCAATCAGGAAAGGGATAATTAGACAGATGAATCTGGGCTGTGTTTACGCGTCCTCACCACAACAGGAGGTCAATAAGTACATGCTGATGAGATGCAATCAGGAGCCAAAAAAGGTGATAAAACCTCTAAAGCTGTGTTAAGCTGATGTGTGTAAAGTACCAACACACAGCTAAGGGCTTTAATCACTGGCATGCCTGGAGTTAATGAATGGGGGAATGAAGCAGAAGCAGCCCCCATATGGAATGCAGGAGCAAAGCTGTAATATGGAAATATGGTAAACTGGGAGCCTGAATGGGAGGAATTTGTGCCTCCACAACTGTGTAGTCTCGGTCTTATACTGCAGGATCGAAAATTATCAACTGCCATGCGAACAGATTTTTCTTTTTGTCAGGTTAAAGTTGCAGGGTCACTAGCCACTATATATATACATGCCCCTTTATATATTTATATATAATGTATACCCCCCCCCCCCCCCCCCCACTGCTATATTCCAGTTGTGAAATTGTGAGCTGGTCAGCTCTGTGCAATCTCTGGTTGGCCAATCACAAGCTACATACAGTGAGATTCATGTACTGTGGAAATACTGGGCTTGATTCAACAACAAACTACCTAGTTTTGGTCTGTGAGGTAGTTATATCCTTTATTGTGTCTGTCTGTCTAACTAGTAGGAGCAGAAATCATTACTGTGGTTTAGTTGTCAGCTTTAGCTGTGACATTATCTTCCCGCTCACAGTTTTAGCTAATAATATATGATGTTGCTACCATTCAGATGTGTGCTTTATGGTATCTAGTTCAAATGATGCTTGATGCGTCATAAGTTTAATTGTGGAAAATCTGAGTGACTGGAGAATTTTTTCATCTACCAACCACCCTGGCTGGTGGCCCAAAAAGTGAATTTCAGTCCCTGACATTGTCCATTTTCAGCAGCAGGCAATTATGTGAAACACCAGTTTTACTGCTAAATTACTATACTCATGCATGGTCAGTGCATTTTATTTCTGCTTTAAGCTATTAAAGACGGATATAGCTATAGTGACATTACATCCCACTTTGTATGAACAATAAACACAAAATAATGTATTTGCTTTTCATTGCAATGCTTCAAAAGCTGTGGTCAAAAGACGTGTGCAGGTTTTCATAAAATACAGCACATTGCATGGCAAACTTTATTATGAATAATCGTCATACACGGATCCAAAAATTTTGTATGTTTGTCTGATGTTACCCAAGTTGCCAGATCGTCTATGAAACACAATCTGCACACCCAATCAACACACTACATACAATTATTTATTTACTTATTTATTCACTATCCCCCCCCCCCCCCCCCCCAAAAAAAAAAGCCTCCCGTATTTTGAAGCCTAAATGTTGGCAGGTATGGGTAGTGGGGACGCCCCGATTGCCACTGGGTATTTGGCACATTGGATATAGCCATGTTTACACTAATACTCAATATCCAATCCAGCCTTGTGTAAGTGATCTGTCATTTAAACTTGATTTAATTGGTGCTTAAAAATATCATTTTTAAAAAACTGCAGCAAACAAAGAGGTCCAGCTAGTTGCTAAGGTATGTGTCCTGACACAAGACCTCCTTTTTAGGCTTTAAAAATGAGGAAAAGGAGGCAAATTATCTACATGTCACAATACTGCAGGTATCTATTTTCCATAATTCTGCTCTGTTTCAAAAAGTACACACTGTCCTCTTGAGTCTCTACACTCAAACCCATATACTTTTTTCAAACACCACTCTGCTGCCTATGGTATCATATCAAGTGTCTTCTTCCTTGATAAATGAAGAAGAAATTCCCATCAGGTTTTGTATATTTCAAAGAGTATAAAATAAAAGATAAAATGTTTGTTTATGCGTGTGGTAATATTTGACATGGATGTTTAAAATATTCTTTAACGCTATGGAGCTTCATGAGGATAAATCAAATGAACCCAAAAGGTCCTCCACAACAGTAATCAATATAGACATTTTTCCATGCCACAATAAATGGGAAATGAGTGGACATAATTAGCTAGGCATGCTGATCTCAGATAATGGAAGCCAGAGCTTAAAGATAGGGAAACACCTCCAAATCAATAAAATGCAGGATATCAGGACACAACAGAGTTAGACATATAGTGTTCAACATTGCAGGTTTAAACACCAATGGAACTGGATGTGTCATAAATACCTCTGTCTCCTAAATGACTAGCATTGCCCCTTTATTCTATCTGGAAGACCATTATTGGAATACTGCTATAATCAACAACAAGATGAGGAAACCTGAATAAGGCAGCCAAGAGACTGAGGCAAGGGCAATACACAAATTCAATTACCTTTGTGTGACACACACTCAACCCCTGCTATACACAACAGAACACAATTCCTTTATTGCTAAAATATTTATCTCTGAACATTTTATTTATGTCATTACAAGTGGTTATCATCTCACTCCTACCTTTTATTTAACACTTTCCCAACATCACCTTGCAAAAGCTTTTCACATCATTGTCACAACCTTGTGATTATGTAAATATTGTTAGCTAGGGTCAAGTTCTTACAGGTGTTGATCATTGCTATTATGAGCACCTACAATCTACCAGTTAGTTTCTAGCATGGCAGAAATCTTTGCTAAAGGATCAGGTTTCTCCAGCCATGAGTGACTGTCAACAGTCAATGAAAACTATCCACTCAATAGTATTGAGACAGTGTTTATCTTATCATGTGGGCATTGTGACATGACTCTGAAACTATAAACTAGTCTTAAAGTTCTGACCCATCGATGATGTCAAAACCCGCGCATTTTACAACCTCCCAATTACACTGTGTCAGACCTCTTGTGCAGAGTGGCAAAGAAGCTAAAATCCCATTACACTTGCCTGTGGTTTTCAAAAAAAATAATGTATGTACCATGCTTAAGGAAATGTCTGTCTTAAAGGTTATAATCTATCTTCTGTCATTGCAGAGGAGTTTAGTTCTACTACTCTGTTCCACAGGGAATATTCCGATGGCCTAATATTCTCTGATAAACAAGAAGGTCCGAGTTGAGATTACATCTACCCTGCAGTTCAGCTGCAGTTTAATCACACAGCATGACATTTACGTCAAGGGTTTTTTCTTCTTGCACAAATGAAGAACTTGAAGAATAACGTGCTTAAGAAAAGTTAAGTTTCTTAAATAACTGTGCTCATCACAGAACACATCATCAAGACACCATCTACATTATAACTGCCGTAAGGGCAAATTAAATCAAATACAGCATCAAGATCAATGACTCCCAAACCATTTAGTTACAGTCAATATAAACACACACACACACACACACGATGAGTAGGGTTCTGTCCCTATTGTTTCATTCCATTCCCATTCCAACCTGGACTCACCTGCTTCTCTGGAGATCTGTGTGAAAGCCTCCACACCCTTCTCTCCATAACTTCCCTCCGATGCTACAGTTGACACGTAGTTCCAGCCCATAGCCTTCACGATGTCAACCATGGCCTGGGCCTGGAAGGAGTCAGGTGGCACCACTCGGGAGAAGAAGTCATATCGCCGGTCATCGCTAAGCTCCGGGGCTGTGGAGGCATAGCTGATCTGAGGGATCTGAAGGAACACAACAAAACCCAATGCAGAATCAGGACCATGAGCTCACACATGAGGTCAAATCAGTTCATGTCTGAGAAACAACCTTAGAAGAGAGATTGACAGTCAGCCACATCAAGGTACTGTAAACTTTAGTGGTCACAGACCAAAATACCAGGCCATGCTCAGAAGAGAAAACTAGAAAAATATGCACACCCCAAAACCTAACAATTTACAATATAAACCACACAAGTAATCTCAGCCTAATATGACACAAACTAATCCAACTGACTTCATTGCTGTTTTGGTCCTGCAATGTCTGAAAGGCTACTGCACATTCCATCAATAGGTTGGGAAGAAGCAGAACATTGGAGAAAAATTAGCTTTGCTCACATGCTGTTTAGAATTGTCTGAACTCTCGCTGTTCGGGCCAGTTTATGTAAGCTTGCTACTGACAGAACATGTTATATCTCAAAATTATACTGCCAATGCAAATTTGCTTGACCTTTTTCATGCAAAAATACCACAGTGGAATTGAAAATAATTTCAATACTGTACATGAATTTTCAGTGAACTTTTTTTTCATTGTGTCTTGAGAAGGAAAATGTAAAATAAACCCTGGACAATATAACACGGCATTCTTTTTGTTCTCATGCTTGACTTAAAATAACAGAAACAACATGTTCTCTTTCCTTAAGAGCTGCTTAGAAGCGCTTTGAATCAGCATAAATTAAGTAGCACCATTCATGTCAAATGATGAATAGCAAACACACTTTGAAATTAGTTATGGCCTACCCCTTCATATAAAAATGAACCATGGGGGGCTCTTGAGTGGCTCAGTCGGTAAAAGCACTCGCTCTGAGTGTAGACTGAACGTTACGGCCTGGACTCAAACCCGACCATGTCACTAGCCGACAGTGGCCAGGAGCTCACAGGCGGAACACATTGGCTTCAATCCACCGGGGATAGGGGTGGGTACGTCGGCAGAGGCTTCGGTCCCATTAGCAACAGCGACCCCTGCTGGTTGATTGGGCAGCTGTGGTCCACATGCCAAAGCTACATATGAAATGTTTTCCTCCGACTCATCTCTGTGCTAGCTTAGCTTGTGGACCGCAGTGCAAAAAGAAGCAACTGCTGACATCACATGTCTTGGAGGAGGGCACATGCTTGTCCACGCTCTCCCAGATTGACAGTGGGGGTTGTGCAATGGGACCGATTGATAACAAATTGGACATTCCAGAATTCGGGGAATTGGCCATTCCGAATTGGGGAGAAAGGGGAAAAAAGGAAAAAAAAGAATCATGATCTTGTTTGATCATCAATTAGACATCCCAGCCCTACACTTTTGGACGGTATTCTCTGGATCAACATTGAACGTTGACTATCTAAGTCTTAGCTGTGCATCTGCTTGCCTAAGATGTTCTGATCATATTGACAGCTATGCGTGACACAGGCATGTGGAAACTCCGGCAGGGGCACAAGCAATTTCAAATGGAGTGATGGGAAGAAGCAGCTTAGTGCAGACATAGTCAATCTTAGATTATTACTGCTGCTGCAGGCCCCTCCAAGCAATCTTTGAAATGACGCACTCAATAATGACTAGCCTTGAGCAAGATTTGTGTCAAGTAGGGATATTCTGTAATGGATAATTATATTTACTAATGAAAATTAAGATGTGAATGTTAATAGTGAGACTGGGGATGTGATGTAAATGTTTCCTGTTTGTATTCAGGCAAAATTAGGTAGAAAAAGGTAGAGATGGCAAAAAAATGTTATTATGCAGCCTTGTAAATATAATGCATTCACATATTAACTGACGCTGGCTGACATTGATGTTAGAGCAGGGGGAAAGGCATCCACAGCTTTAGAAAGTATAACCTTGAATTCAATATTACTGTCTTGGAGGGAAATAACTGTTTTGTATGCTGGAATTCTCTATTAAATTGAAGTTGCTCTGGGTTATGTTATTTGTAATAATTGTTTACTCTATCTCAGAATGGGGTCTCCTCACTAACATCAATTTTAACCAAGTTTGCTCAAGTTCCACACAGAAGGCTACATTACTTTGTGAAGCTTTAACAGAACAGGTTATTTTAGGCAAGGAGTCACTGATACTGCTACATTGCTACTGTAAGAAAACTACTTTGAAATCCAAATGAGCAAACAATGTTTAATTTTTTGGCAAAAGTAGCATACTGTCGTTTTAGCACAGGTAGGATTAAACGTGCATGCAGTGTCATAATTATTTGACCAAAAAAAAAAAAAATTGTCTGGCTGGGTGCACTCTAATGCCATGACTAGGGAGGAATATTATTTTCTGCACCATTAAAGCCCCAATAATTAAAATGCCTGAATAGCTGTGTTAAGAATGAGAGAATAAATTGATTGGCAGTGTCGTAATAGCTGTTAAAAAAACCTAAATAATTTCTCAGGAGCTTCAGTGCAAGTGTGGCACTTTAGATTTTTAGGTTGTGTACATCAATGCATTCAGAAGTCCTGCTTTCCTGAGGAGCTGCAGACAGTTTACCAAGTTTAGTCTTATCTGCAAAGGGAAAGAGGGAAGGCTTGACAAACTTGAAAATGAGTTTGACTCCTCTTGCTCCCAAGGTTTGTGCTGCAGGGGTATATCTCTGTTTTTTTTCAAACCAAGGTCTGGGATTATTTGATCTTTGACCATTCTGGTCAGATCTTTCAGCTCCCAGAACTTAATTCTATCCCGGGAGAAGCAACACAAATTTGCACATTTCTGAATTTCGATAAGGTGCATTTTCAGAGCCCCTTTTTTTCAATTAGCCTTTTGATCTCTCACTATTTAATGCAAGCAGGCTTTTATTTAAATCTGTAAATATATTAGCAAGGTGAGGGAGTAGTATTAAATTAAAACTATACAATGTTAAATGAAAATAAAGTCTAAAAATAGAAAGAGTTAAGCTGCAAGGTTGTGCAGTATAAATTCAGATGTCACTGAGTCACTGATTATTGTTTTGTACATAATTAAAAGTATTGTATTAGAATGCAGTTAGTTGTTGCTGATGCCAGGTTTATTTAACTTTGTTTCTGCACTGGGTTGTTCATGGACTTGCCCTGTTTCTTAATGAAGAATATTTAAAATAGATTCTGAGTATCAGTAGAGAACAGTGGCTTGAACACATGCCCTTTCTCCTTATTCACTTATCAAAATGCTGTAAGAATTCAGAGGACTTGCAGAATATCTCGATGTGCTGCTGGGGTATTTGTCAACAGGTGAAATGTGAAGATATTTTCAAATACGGTCAAAGGAGCTTCCAAAAATTCATTCATACCTTGCGTTTCTCTGGCACTAAAACTATACCAGATGAACTAATTAAAAGGTCTTTGCATTGCATTGCTTTGAAACTACAGCTACATAGTATAGAGGTAGAGTATATAAGAAAATATCTACACTCCTGCTGATGAGTTTTCTAATAAGAGCAAAACATATATAGCTGGTGTAGATGTATTTCTGGACATGAATGTCTGCATTGTGTGTAACTTCTCTCTTCTGCACAGAACGGTGATGGTGATAACACTGATTGCTTGTTGAGGACTGAGTGATTAACTGGTACACTGAAGTTAGGGTGTGAGCAGGGGTAAATTGGGAATTGGGAGGTGGGGGAACCCTACCCTATGATGATGTAAAATAAGTAGAATGTCAAAAACAATGAAACAACATACAGAAGTACTAACTGTGATTACCTGCTCAAAAGAGTCGCCAAACTGGTTTAAATGATGAGCTCTGTGTAAGCATGACTCTGCATGATCAGCTGACATTCATCTCAGCATCCATTTTCCTGACACATATTGGTGAAGCCCAATTCTCCAGAGGAAGACCAACCAAAGAAATCAACATGAGACTGATCAGACTGGATAAATGTGGAAGATGGGCTGAATTTTCATGTTTAAGTTGTTAAACTGCTGGTCTAAATAAAGCATGTCCTAACCACTTAACCAACCGCATTCTAGAATGCAGTTTTTGGGTAATCCCATTGGCATGAGCACCAACACACAGTAAGACAAAAGGACTCTTCCTTGTCACTCTGTCTTTCTCACTCTCACACACTGACACACAAAGTTGTGGTTCCAGTAAGCTTATACTCTCCAGTACCAGTAAGGTATTTGTTTCCAGTACACAGTACTGTTAAAATAATTTTAAAACTTGATTGTATATATGTGGAACAATATACTATGTGGATATTATATATGTGGAATTACTTATACTCATTTAGCTACTGTTGCATGGTGCAAACTTTTTTTGTTGAGGTGGGGATTGGCAAGTCATTATCAGCTGTTGCACTGGTGAAAATTACAAGCTACTTGCACTACTGCATACAGAGTAATGATATCTCTGCCCTTTATCACAGCTCTTGTCCCTATATCTTGTCACCCCCATATTTATGTGTCAGTGAGAATGACAGGCAGGTCATGATGGACATTGTTCACAAGGCAGCCTCTGGAAGGAGACCCATTATTGTAGTCCATTATCTTGCCTATCAGTGACAGAGCTGTAAGTAAAAAAGACAGCCCCTGTCCCTGCCCTACAAAACCATGGCCCTACAAATGTCAGCTTCAGTGCCAACGTTAAGGGGGGGGGGGGGGTTGTATAAGGGACCAAGCATCAGAGTTGTCACATCACCCAGTCAAAAGAAAAATAAATAAAAGAAACTACACTTATTTTTGCATCCAAGGGATTAGCAGTCACATTTTCTGTAATTGTGTCTCTCTGAGGGCCCCTTTAGAAAGGAAGAGAAGCCATCCTTTCAAAGATAACAAAAAATCCTGCGAAAGATGTTACCTTGTAGAAAAACTGAAAAACAAATAAACATTATTACATTATCAAACAAGTCTAATGGTGGTGAGATCAACAGTGATTTTACAATACAGATTTAAGAACAATTCCTTTGGTTTCAATCAACACTCATTCTTAACTCACAATCAAATGCAAGTTTTAATTTTATTCCTCAAAAAGTACATTCCTTACATAATTTATGAGTAGTTGCTCTCATGGCAAGTTTACTTATTACAAAAAGTAAGGAAAAGATCTTTTTGTATTGATAAAAGTAAAACATGCATTTACCTCTGTTGATTAAATATAGGAATATGTGGGCAACGGCAAACTTAAACAAGAATACTTATTATTATCTAATCAGTACCTACCATCATTAATCTTAATAGACCCTCAGTACACTGATTTGCTCTTCAACTGATTTTTTTTTCCTCAGAGGGTATTCAACCAGGCAAACAGAGACCAGTGGTGTCTCAAGATCAAATAAAATTATGACAAAAAGAAATTAGTTCTGAATGAAATTTTGGTTACTTTCAAGATTATGATTACATGGCTTGTGCTGCAAAAGAGGGAATGGCGCATTGCTAATAATGTCATTTGCTGCCACAGGGCAGGAATGGTTTTGTACATGATGTTCATTTTAGGACATCGTCAGCTGTCAATGTCAGTTGTCAGACTCGCTTGGATGTATGTGTTTGTCAGCGATATTTGTGTCAGAGTCCGGAAGACTTGTGTCAGAGTCAGGCAGACTTGTGTCAGTCACTCAAACTTGATGTTAGGCTAAGTTGTCAGAGTTACTTGAACTTGGGTCAGCCATAGCTCCCAGTGACAAAAGCCTGAGTGACACTGGCTTCTGATTGGAAGGTGGGAATGACTAATGATAAGGGTTTGGCATGATGCAGACTTCTGTTACAGGGCAGGGGCGATGCGTCTACATTCAATGACCACGGGCTGATTAATTTTTTTTTTCTTTTATTGGTAGAGCAGAACTTTAATCAAGTTTAATTTAGTCCCTAAGGTTATTTTGGACAGGAATGGAGGAATGCTCATTAGCTGGACATTTGAACTGAATGCTCTCAGGAGCCAATTAAAGTTGCAAATTTGTGATTTCCCCTTTTTATTATGAAATTTCATTTGATGTCTTCTGTGGTTTTGCATCACCTTGTCAACGATCAGGTCGATTTTTTAACCAACATGGTTTGTTTTTTTTTTCTAATTAATGGAGTGGGTATTTTCAAACTGATGGCAAACACACAGTCGAATTATCAAGACACATACCACTATATCACTGCTGTTTTTAAGATATTGAAACCTGGACATAGATTTTCCACAAGGAGGGGTTATTCACACAAAGTAAAAAAAAAATGCCACTGGGACTTTGCAATGGGCCGTGTGACTACACAGTAAGCACAGAATCAATGAGAGCAGACAGACGTTGGAAGTATTCACTTTCTGCAATAGAGATGAATAAAGCAGAACAGCCAACAGTAAAGCTGTCCTGCTGACAGGCAGAATACCTCTGAGATAAAAAAAAAACAGTTGCTTTCAACTTTTGAAGAGTGCAAATACATTATATTTAATTGTTTTGTTCATGTTGCCTTAGAAACAGTGCTCTCTGAAATGTAGTCATGCATTTAAATAAGATACACACATACACACACACACAGGGTTCTTGACACAGCTATTAAAACAAAAATGGATTCATCTCAGCTCTAAACCCCCTTGCCCTTGCTTACAGCACACTGATCTATCTACATACAACCCATCAGGTTAGCTCATCCCAATCACCATGTCTACCATATCTGTCTTGCACAATATCTGTCATACTGGCAAACCCAACCATTTTTTGAAAAAATACTTTAAATGTTCCATCTCTCCCATAGTCAACACCACTGGTTGGATTATCTTGTAACCTTCATCAGATTTGTATATTTTTGTCACATAGGGATTAGACAGCCATCACCTGAATGTTTAAACAGAAGAAAAAACAACTACTATTTTGGAAGCTTTAATTCTCACAAGATTCTCATTCATTCTTCAAAAGCCAATCCAGGAAGGATTCATGCCTCACTGGGGTATAAACTTACTTTTTTCCATTGTCAGCACTACTGCCAATGAAATGCTGGAAAAATATGGAACAATTGCCGCTTCTTCACCTTTATTTTATTTTCCATTACTTGTGCATTGTATTAATGATTAGTAGCAAAAGTACTCCAGGTCATGCAGCAAAACAAGTGTCTTACATGACAAAACAAAACAAACAAACAGAAGAAAATGGTAAATTACAAAAAACTATGGGAAATCAATTGTAAATTATGAATTAAATCTGATAATTAAGAAGCAAGCTGGACCTTTTTTGATGTAGTATGATAGTGTGAAGTGTAGTGGTAAGTATATCTGTTTGTTATAGCAAGTATGTTCTGTAAATTATAGGAGGGGACCCAGAACAGAGCCTTGAAGGACAGTCTGAATGACAGGGGCCATGTTTGATGTATGGCTATAGTATTTACTACCACAATTTCCTGTATCTGTCACAAACAGTAGGGCTCAAACCAGCAAATCACTCATTCAGACACAGCAAAACTTCAGATAATTCGATAGTTTGTCATGACGTATAATATAAAAAAAATCCTGCACCTGCTAGGATACTAGGATACTAAAGGACCTAGCATCAGCAGATAACACAAGATCATTATTGACTTTCAGAAGACCTGTCTGTGTAGGGTGATTAGTTTTGTTTCAAAACTCCATCAGGTAATACAGTGGGCAGTGAATGACTTAGAGGAAATTGGTTCATTCATGCACCATACACAGGAATGCCAGACTGAGGATAGGTCTGTAGTTTTGTTTGGTTTGGTAGGGTTAGCCTGGAGTAGCCTGTATCAATACCAAACTAATATCATGTTTTACAAATCAGTGGGTGATTTTACCTGTAGTGTAATGTGATAGTACATACTTGCAAACAACAACAATAAAAACATGAAAAGTAGCACTATTGTCATGATGGCTTACAACTGTGGCTAACTGAAAAGCCATAAAAAAACTAGGATACTCTGGCCTTCGATGGCAGAAGTTGAACATTTCCTGCCATATATCACCATTATGGCTATTAGGGGTCATTTTTTAGCTTTCACTGAAAGGTCACTGGGCTGACAGCCTCAATAAAAAGAAAGTCCAGGGGTATTTGACGATGGTCAGTGTTTCATTGATCTGGAGGAAAATGCTGCTACCTGACCAGAATGAAAAAAAAAATTGGTCAAAACAGCAAAGGTGGCTACATTGAGAAGGAGTCCTGATGCTGACATTTACTGTGACATTTTCAACTTGTGTTTTTTATTTTTAAGGAGAGTTCCCATAATGCCATTAACTTTTACTGTTGTTGTGAGGTTTAAAAAAACAAATCCTGTAACAAAAGAGAAAAGTGTAACGTGTCAGACTCACAAGGACAGTTAAAAGTCTGACATTTAATAAGAAGTCTAATGTCTGCAATTGATAACCCCATTGTGAAATGACAAATTTAAAGATGTAAAAGTGTAATAAAAACAAATCAAAAAGGAATTTTGAATCTATTCACTTCTTTTGCTGAAAACACTTCTAAAGAAAATTATATTATTATATAATGATTATATAATGACATTATTATTAGTAGTAGTAGTAGTAGAAAATGGTGAGAAAAAGTATATCTTTCATCATCTCTTTTTTGAGATCCAGTCACTTTATATGGACGGTTTTGGCTGTTGTATTTGCTGGAGGTGGTGCCTGCCTTCTCTAACTGCTAACTGTCTGAAAGGAGGCACCCAGCCATCTGTCTTCCTCATCTGAGGAGCAAAGCCAGAGTCTATAGGAGATATTGAGTCTCTCTGTCTCTCTCTCTCTCTCTCTCTCACTGACTCTCTCCCTCCTGCTCTGGTGGGAATAGCAGGTGGATTACAGTCAGCTGGTTCTGGTGACTGCATCTGAGTGACAACCCCCCCCCCCCCCCCCCCGAGGATCCCTTTAATAGGATTCCTGGGAAATGGACCTAGAGTATTAAATGCCTCCCTGCCAAGCTGGAGGAAGGGGGGAAATGGAGGTGCATGGGGTAGGGAAATATAAAGCTGAAGATCATCTGCATAAGCATCTTTCCTAACTGCGCTGCGCTGCAAGCTTTTTTTTTTTTCCTGACAGGGTATCCCTGACCCTTAACTACATGAACTAAGGACAATCAAAGAGATGTGCTGGTGCTGCTGAAACTGAACATATCCAAACAGGCCAGACAGAGACAGGCACCCTGCTGTTGGATCATCAGATCCAGGCCTGGCCCTTATGTACTCCTCCTTTTTATTTCCTCATTTATTAGTATTGTTTGAGCAAAATTTGGTGCTTTGTTTAAAAGGATGATTCCCTACTCCAAATCAAATTGACATAGTGTATACTATGCCAACAGTGTGCAAGCATTTGTGTGTATGTGTGTGGTTTTATCCTCTGTTTGAAAGGAGGAACAGGGTAAGAAAGAAAGCTGGACTGTATGTGTGTGAATTTGTGTGCTTATGCAACTGACTGAATGATAATGGGCACCACACAGCAATCATTTGAACCAGGCTTTAAAAATAAAATTACTATGCAGAGAGCAGTGTTGATTTGAAGTTCATTTGCTAGGCCTCTGTAGCAGTGGATTTTAATCATTATGACCTGCTAGCTGGGGGTGCAGCAAATCAGCTATTTCATTACAAGTGTTCATTTTCTCCTCCATGCTATTCTGACTGTCAGGCAAAGAATACCTGCTCATTTTCATTTCTTTCCTCCTGTTTTTTCAACAGCATGGACTTATTCAATAACACCAAAGGGGGGAAAAACAACCATAATAGCAATAATCATAACAATGGAAATACTTTTCAGCAATCGCAGGCAATAACATTCAATCAGGGAGTCCTCTGTGGAAGTTAAAGCTATTTCCCTGTACTATTAAACATTGTTGATCCTGCTCAGTTTCAGGGAATTAATCTGCTCAGTGTTGTCAAACTGTATAATTTATTACACCCGTGAGTCCATTGTCACAGAGTGGATTAATCCCTCTTAATCTGATGCTTTTAATTTGATTGTCCTACATTTATTCTGTATGATGAAATGAGGAGAGGGCCCTGCATGTTAATTAAAAAAAAAGCTGCATGAAACATTGGATGCCTCTCACTGCCATGTTAGCCTTTTATGGAAGGCCACAGGAACATTCAGGTATCATTTTGTAAATAGACCAGATCGAACCCTTTACACAAGATCAGATCCCATCCTGATTTCTGTGCCATGAGCAGTTGGATATACATGCAAAACCCCTTAACTGGACAGTAGCACATTCTATCACCAGTGCACAAACTGTCCTCTTAAAAAGAGAGACAGGAGCAGGTTATCGTTTTTACATTGTTAAGGTCTTCAGCATGACCCCCCCAACCCCCACAGGATCGGATTATCACTAGCAACAGTACTATTTTACATTTATATAATCCTTTTATGCGGCTGGATATTGAAGTAATTCAGGTTAAGTACCTTACGGAGCAAGACTACAAAGTAATGTCACAATACGGTTTCAAACCTGCCACCTACTGGTGACAAGTTTGGCTCCATAGCCACTAAACCTCAACAGTGTCCTTCTCAACTGGCTGGTGATTCTGTGAAAATGCTGTATTATGTTCTGAGTGAAGATAAAGTAATGGGTGGGCGTGCCTTGCCACAGCCCAGCACAGGTTTCTCCAACAGTAAATCTGGCATTAATGTGATTATTGGTGACTGTATACCTCTTTATCCCAGACCTCTTTAATATCATTAAGCTGTCTTTTTAAAGTTATATTTCAGTTTTAGAAAGAGGTTAAACCAACAAGAAATTTATGTTTATGATAACAATTCATGCATATCATCACGGATACTGTATTTACAACACAAGCAAACATTTTATGTAATATAAAATGCATATGTTATAATATTGTCTTATGAAAAATTTTAAGAATGAATGGCAAAGATTATTTTTAAGGGGCATTATCAAGGCCTGGATGAGGCATAGTAACTTTATTGTATTATAAGGGTTACAAATCACATCTGCAAATGCTGCATGATTTTTAGTACATAATAAACTATACCTATTGAATTCTGTTAAGCTGGTAACATATGACATCCTTTAATGGTCCATTGCATATTATTAGCAGATGACAGTTTCCATATGTTAAGATTTTATAGCCTACATGCATTATTCCATATAAATACCAATGCAAATATGTTAAAACTGAGTTAAAGGTGCTATGACCTAGACCTAGAGGTGTAAATGCACCTGTTTTTTTTTTAAATAATATGTCACTGTCTTCATTAGTCTTAAAATCTATCACAGACTGATGTCAGCCATGACCTGTCAGAACACCCGCAGTACATCCACAGATACCAGTTTCACTTGTGATTATGCATCACGATGCATTCCACATTTGTCCTTATGAAAATATAGAATGGGGGTTATCAAAGAACTGATGAATAAAATACAACAGGTAGAAAAAAATAAACTTTTGGACAATGTCAATGCATTGTCATTCAGGTTATGAATAACTCATAAAAAAGGAAATTTGACCACAAAAATACTTCCATTGAGCACATAATCTGTTCCATATCAACTAGCGTATTTTGGATATTGTCCCCAGACTTTCTCCAGACCACAAAGGTTGTCCCTTTACATAGTACTCAATTTTCCCTGCAGTACAAGATAAAAATTCCAACCAACATTTAATTTAATTTCAGTTAGTTTGTACACATCACGCTGTCATTGCTAATAATATAGGTTTCTTTTCATAACTATCAAGTTATATATACAATGAGTCAACCCCTTACAATAAGACCTAACTGATAACAGTACATGATTGACGATGTTGTTTATTGCCTCAGTCTGTTAGGAGGTGGAACACAACACACATGATTGTGACGGTGCATATGTTTTCCTACTAGCATTACAGTACGCACATTAATTTCAAAAAGGCACTTTGCGCTGTAATTTTTGCATTTAGATGTTCCACTTGTGCTTATAGGCAGTTGTTGTGGGCATTCTGCCCTAAGTGCAAAGCTGGCATGAAAATATCCTCAAGTACAACCTTTGTTTTTGTGGGACATTTCCTGCCTTCCCACAAAGTACAAGTGCTACGATCTTTGGAGAACTAAAAAACCAACTTGCCGTAAGTGAGGCATTTCTGGCACAGTGCTGTTTGTTTTTTCCCCCCCAAATTGCTTTTGCACTTTTCACTTGCACAAGCACGAAATTAGCGCCCTATGTCAGCCTTTAATCTTGATTAAAATTGAAGATCAATCAAAGAAAACAGTGAAATGTCCATGATTACGCATGATTATTTCAGAATAACTCTTGACAGGTGCCAGGTCCTGTGCATTTTAAAACATGGTAACTGCTGATAGGATGGGAAAACAGACAGACAATATGAATCTATTGACAGACATGGTCTTTTCACACTTCAACACAATGCACTGTCAGATGTTACTCCCTGTAAAATAGGACAATTGACCATAAAGTTAGGCTGTTAGTTCACAAAATACACAGATTGAATTGGCAAGACTTGACAGATAACTACTGAATTAAGTGGTTCTCTTTTCAACTACCTTTGGCAGTTTGAGTAGGAATTGTAGCTTTTTTTGATATGTGATATTGATTATATAAGTAGCACAAGGGTGTTGTGCACACATATCTATAAAAAGTTACAGACCAGCGACTGTATATATTTTACATTACCAGAGTATATTTTAAACTTGAGAAGTGAATCTTGTTGAACTGATGGCCTTGACAGCTCTGGAGATAAATAATTATCTATCTTCCAGTAAAATTGGTGTCAAACATAAAGCATTTTTCTTCATTTTCCTCCAAGGCAGCTGAGGGAAAATGCTACATGATCCGGGTTAAGTGTTTCAACTTAACCTGCATTTTTATTTTTGCGGCAATATGTTCTTCTAGCCTGGTTTCTTTCACTTTTGCAGCACAAACAACTATGATAATAGAAACTACTTGCTCAACAGTTTTAGTGCCAAGACTACTCAAGGGCAATTGCAACATATTTGAACATTCAGCGCACGAGCTTGCACTGTCTTAGATGGACAGTTGCTGCTCTAATGTACTGTAACATCTGCATTACAAGAAACGCCACAAAAAAGCATAGTGTTTCACTGTTAATTTTAAGAATTTTTGTACAGACAATCAGTGATCAAAAAGTGACAGATTAAGAGTTAAGTGTATGGCCTACTCTCCAACAGCAATTAAAAATGCCTCTGTTAAGTGCAAGAACATAAGATACTGTACCTAATTAACTTGCAGATGGAGGGAGAAAAGATGGGCTGTTGCATAACAATATGTTTGGCTCTGGAGGAGAGCTAATAGAAGAGTAACCCTGTCATTGGCAAGACCTGCTTGTCCTGAGGCAGCAAATTAGCTCAGGCTTACAAACACATGTATTATTGAGAATGCTAAACTATGCACTTCTGGTTTGTGTTTTTAAGTATACAAATTTATCCATGTACAAGTTATGAGAATAGCGATTCTGCCTTTTCTAAGGAATGCTTTTTCAACATCATGTATTTTCATTATATACAACATAAGGGTAATGTTTAAAATCTAAATATTACAAAATGGGATATGGGAACAAACTTAATGAATCTTAGTTGTTACATTGTGTGTTATATTACATACTTATGTAAACGTTTTCCAGCCAGATGGGTAAACTGAAACCACATGGCTAGTTTGTGTAAAGGTATACATGTATGTGCTGACATTAAAGTAAATTATTTCCTTACAGTTCCATATATGACATATTGGCATAAAAAACACATTCATGAGTTACTATAGATATATGTACAGTTATATATCTAGGACATGGACATGGATAAGAAAATCACTAGAGAATGTTGTTACCTCATGAAGAAAGTAAGACATTTAGTGAAACAGCTTGTATCACTTGTTTTTAGTGTGGTATCTGAAGCATAATCAAAACACGCACAGAAAAATAATCTGTGATTGACAAGCTCAGGACTAGAAGACTCAACACCCTGTCTAATCAGAATGAAGATGCTCGGAGATAATATCTTGAGAAAATGAAGACAAGCTTTGACTTGACAACAGAAATAGCGGAAGGCTCACGTGTCATTTTCTATCCATCATTAGTACAAATGTCACTTTTGAAATCAGGACTAAGAGGATGTGTTGCAGTAAGAAACCATCTATTAAGAAAGGAGGACAAGTCTAAAAGACTGAAATTTGCACTTTTTTTTTCAATTTCATGGTAGGAAGCCATAACAAAGCCAGATCATCACTCACAATATGCATACACATTTAAAATATTTGCTTGTGGGTTTACTTATTTATTGGTTTGGCTTTTTAGTGTATTTAGATACTACTTATGTCTCACTAATCACCAAATTTACCATCATGAGTGGCTAAAAATCAATCTAATAAATGCACAATTCGCTTTTCATGTAAGATTTACATTTATTCATTTGGCAGACGCAAAGCGACGTACATAGGTTACAGTTCTTTACAATGTTATCCATTTATACAGCTAGATATTTACTGAGGCAACTATGGATTAAGTACCTTGCCCAAGGGTACAGCAGCAGCGTTCCAGCGGGGATCGAACCGGCAACCTTTCGGTTACGAGTCCTGCTCCTTAACCACTATGCTACACTGCCGCCCCGATTTGAATATAATGAAGATTGTTGCGGCCCCTATGCAGAGATGGATACATGTAGCTTGCCATTTTAGCAGCCTTTTGTGAAGGTATAACAGAACTGCCTGGGGTCGGAGCACACAACGCCCTCAGAACTGAGCACTTCACCTCAGTGTTACCTCAGTGTTGTTATTAGGCACTCTCCTCTCTTTTACATTCACATCTTGGAAGCCGGAAATTGTATAAATTAAGACCACGTATTCCGGTACACTTTGTTTCTGAGTCAAGGAAGCATGGAGAAAACTTGCTTTAAAATGAGGTCCAAGTCATTCCTCCTCTGTACCTCCTGAGACCCATTCCCACCATATCTATAATGTTGCCATGTGACGGATGGCAGTGCCTTAATGTGCACTGGACTCCAGTGGGATGTAGATGGCATTTCAATACACTGAAAGGCAGCTCTGCATGATCCCCGAGGACAGCACGGTTGCCACTGTAAACAATTGCCTGTGACACTGTTTTATTTATCACTCTTAGGATCCTTCATACTTTTAAATACTTGTGTTTCAGAAAAATCCAAGATGTAAGCATCAACACCAGAGAATGGCTTATGTTGTGTATGTATGGCGTATGTTATGTTATCAGTATGTGTCCTTAGAAATATTGAGAGGTATGGTACATAGATGTACACACACACACACATCCCTTATGAGATGTATAATTTAAATGACCTCCAAATGACAATCCCTTAGATTGTGCAGTGCTGTGATTAGCAGATTTACTCAATTTAGTAGAAACAGACTCTCTGACTTTTGCTTTAGTGTTTAGTCTCTTTTTATTGTTCAGAGTGCAATTGTGTAATAAACAATACAACTTGCAGCTATGTTTCTGGGTGATAGTGTATATGTTGTTCGACAAAATACATGATTATATGTCTTAAAGAAATTGATTCTGTACAGAATGTTGGATTTTCATCACCCACCCGAACAAAAATATTTGAAGAAGAAAAAAAAAAAAAACAATGCCAATGACCTTATCACCTATGACTTTGTGCTCAGAACATTGCCTTTCAAAATCCTGGGGGGCACTGGGCAAAAAGGTTCTTGTTTGAACACCTGGGCTTCTTCTGGCTAATATGGAGCAGTTAATGCTAAATCTGTTACCCACAGCAAAATTCAGTTTCTGGCCTTCTGTCATTACAGCTTGGATAATTGATTTCTGAGCCTTTCTAACATATGCTTCTTGTAGTTGTCTGTGTACGTAAATTAATAAAACAAGATGCTAACTGTAACATTGGTAAGAGACAAAATCAATGCTGTGAGTAGCAGCCCCTCACGTTGTTTTTTGGTAAGGGATATGTTCCAAATTTTGATCATCTTGAATGTGGCACGATAGCCGACAGATCCAGTATACATAACTTGACAGAATGGACATCCATTTCTTAACTGTAAAAGCTGGATTTTGCCATTCATATTTCACATACCTGACCCAAACACCCTTACCTCCAATTGCATGCGTTTACTTTTTGAATTTGAAATGAAAGGACTGAAATACACTTCAGCCTTAACATTGCAAAACAGCAAGTGTTATTTTTTGTTTGTTTAATTACTGATTAATGTAGCATCTGCAATTTTACAGAGAAGATTAAATAATTAATGAACATGTAATAAATGATGCATTAATACAATGTTCAAACTAATACAGAAGTTGAGCTTTGTTTACTTTATTATTTGCATGATGCACGTGTGCAAACACACACACACACACGCACGCACGCACACACACACACACACACACACACACCTCTAGACAGTATATGCATTTACACATACAATCATTTCTAGAAGCTCACAAAAGCTAAGTCTGCTGGGAACACTGATCTACAATTCCCTGGGACATGGCTAGAAGAAAGAAAGAAAAAAAATAAAGCAAGAATAAGCCAATTTCTATTGTGGACATCCATTCTCTTATATCCTGTATGACGAGATGCTGGCCAGACTTTGATATCAGTCAGCTCAGTCGACATAGTCCGGAATGTTTCAGTGGCAATGAAAGCTGTGACAGCTGGTCCCGACACTTAGCCAGGCCTTCATGCTGTCTGTGTGAAAACCCATAGCACAGGCCACGGAGAAATGCAGCACAGGGGCTTATTTAATTTCACTGAAACTGAATACCTTACGCTAGCTTTGTGCTCTTAAAATAGGTCTATTATATCAATTTATTAAACCCTGGTTCTGTGGTAATGGGCTACTTTGTGGAAAATATAGATAAGAATTTGACCTTACTGAATGCAGGACAGTTAGTTACACAATGAGAGAAGCAAATGTGATTACACAGAATAGAAGATGCAATAAAAAACAATAGGCTGGCGAAGAAGCCTGCCTATGCAAAACTCTGAAGGCACCACAGGTCATAAATAAGTAACAGTGAAATAAAATGACCCATCAAGACGGGATGAACAGATTTCAGGAGATAATATTAGATCCTCCTGTTCCTCTCTGCCGGGCTCGCAGCCGATGCTGAATGTCAGAAGGACGGAATGGCAGCTCCTGCCCCCCTCCCTCCGCTGAGGGGAAGTGGGCACAGCTCGACATCTCATTTGGCACTCCCTGAACAGAAGGATCCTGGGGCAGCCAGCCTGAGGCCCCTCTCACATCACTGACCATGAGCGTCCCGCCATGCAGCAGCACAGGCAGGGGTGGGCACGGCGCTCCACTCCGCCTGCGTATCTGTTTTATGAAAAACAGCAGGTCTATCCGCAGAGACGCGGGAGGGCTTCAGCTCAGAGAGCAGACATTTGAAATTCAAACCGCGTGCCATGTGTGAATGAGCTAGCGTGCGCGCTTAGCCAGAATGAGGCTGGCTTTTACGACCCACAGGTAAAGAGTCATGAAATCTGTGGCAGAGTGAAATTCACGTCTCACACTTTATTCCTTTCATTTCATACGTTCCCTTCTGCTGACCTGTCTGTGTTTATGGATTCCTTTCGTCCTCCTACGCTTCGCATACTTTTTCGTTAGGTCAGTCTTTTAAAATAAGATCGGTGAAAAACATTTTTTCCACTTTTTATTCTGTGCAGCTCCTTTTCCTAGTCTTGACATTCTGTCACTCACTTTGATAACTAAAATGATCTCCCCATGCTGGTCTACTGTGCTGTCTTGTTAAGAATATTTTTTCTTCACATACAAACACTGGGATTTTTCTTCTAAAGTTTAGCAGTAGATGACTAAACTGCTTTCTGTAAGAATGGCGTAATCTCAAATTACCTTTCGATTTCCTTTTATATGTTGTCCAATGAGAAATGATTGCCTTTTCCACATGTTTAATTACTAATACATCTCTAAGGGAGGAGATAAGAATCTGTAATTACTATCTAAGGGAGGAGATAAGAATCTGTAATCTAACACTTCATACAATGAATAACCTGACTGTAATATGCGTTATGTGGTTTGACTTCAAGCTCCAATCTTAACATGAAACTCAATTTAGAGTGAAGGGTGTTAAACTACCTTTTGCACCTTTTTGAGAGGGGGTAACAAAAGCATCAAACAGAAACAAAGCCTTCTTCTCACATATCCTCATCCTCAATGCTGCCACTGACAGCGACACCTACTTCTCATTAAAACTCTATACAGGAACCTTTCCCTTTCCCTCCTCCAGTTGTGAATGTGAAGGGCAGACATGTTCATTCATCAAAGGGAGTGACTCTTAGCAAATGAACTAAACATTGTGGTAGACGTATCTTTGCCAACAATATGTGTGTGTAATTCCAATCTAGATTTCAGTATGGCATAGCTGTTGTCTAAAGATGTAACAATGAAATAAAGAATGCATTAATTTGCTTGTATCACCACTTGGTATTTTTTAGACTAGCACAGTCATGGAAATGTCTTACTAAACTCATCCAAACATGTCTTAATTGTCTGAAAATTAGACTGCTGCATTTTCTGATTGAATACTGAACTACTGAACATGCAACATAATTCAATGATACAAACTGCATTACATTTTGGCACAGTGGTTCAGTAGCTCCCCTCATGTTGTGTATCTGAAACAGGAGTAGCCATTTTAAAAATATGACTGACTTACCATTGTTGGATTATCCATTTCTAAAGCAGGCATGAAAATGAACCTAGCAATGCAGACATCTGACTCATAAAGCACAGTTAAGGAATCAATGGTTTGGTGAATTTTAAAATAATCTCATGATGGATATTGTCAGTCATTTTTGAGATGGAAACATCAACATTATCATAACTTGATACTTGCTTTTGGGAAGTGTAATATGGGCTACCAACTTTTAAGAGCAGTGGGGAATTGGAAACAGTGGGGAATTGGAAAAATGGATTTCTTTCTTTTTTGTTGTTGTTTATTTCAAATATTGATTCCTACCAAGTACTTTTTACGAAAAACCCAAAATGAATTAATGACAAAGTTGTTGGCATTACAATAGAATACAGATATAATATATGCTGATCGGGTTGTGTTAGTAATGCTCTGCATCTTGAGCAAAGAGGATGTAGTATAGCACATACTAAATAATTGAGTGTGTGGCTGAATGGAGCTAGAGGCCATATTGTAATATCTGCCATTGTAGGCTATTTTCAAACTCAACTTTTGTTCTCAAAATCAAGACATGCTGTAACCAAATGAAGTCATTCTGTGATATTCTTAACCTCTTAACAGACAGTGTTTCAGTCTTTCATTCCTTTCTTGTTATTATTCAACACTTAAAATCTATCACATTCAATATATGTAAATTTTCCCATGCAGTGAAAAACTTTCAATAACTTTTGCTGTAGCTGCATAATTCCTCCTCCTAATAAGCTTTTGTGCTGGAATGTGTGCGGCATAAGAACATACCAGCTATGTTTAATACAACTGGCTAAAACTGCCTCATCTTCTTATGACATTATCTCCCCTCATCCTATTTTCCATTCCACTGCTATTTATTTTATTAAATCAACTCGCATTATTCTCCTCCAAAGAATGAGTTTCTAGTCTTAATACTTTTTTCAACCTGGAATTAGCCCATATCAAAGATTGAGAATGTTTCAGCAGGGCTGACAGCAACCGGCTTCCTCTGAGCCTAACAGATAGATTCCTTCAAATGGCCCATCATTATACAGCATAAGCCAGATGCAAGGCACTTGCTAACCTTCATAGTAGGTTGCCACATGCATTAAATTTAGATGTCAATACGAGAATTGCACTATCCACGCATTATCAGATTAGAAAACTTAATAAAGTATCAAATTGCCTTTTTGTGATCAGTGAGGGAACCACAATTATCATTGAAGGAAACCCAACACTTGTGCTGACTGGAGCATTTCAGGTTTGAGCTGCAAACAGCTTTGCACCAGAAACACATTTAAAACCTCAGCCACTACATTAACACACTGAAGAAATTGCAGCAATAAAGAACCTACACAGAAGTTTGTGAACAACTCACTGATTTTGTTACCAAGTCATGTTGATATAAATTAAAGCACAAAGGTCAGCTTCATAACACAGTCCAAGACCAAACACTTTTGCCAAGAAAGCACTCTACCCAATTACAGGCAAGCACTCTGCCTTGTTGAATGACTAAAAACCTTTTTTTCAGCTGAATGGAAGATATTTTTTGATAAGATCATTATTTATGAAGTTGCACTATAGATTTTTTTTAGATAGAAAAATCAAAAAAACATACAATGCGGTAATTGCAGCTGAATTTTATTGACATTTGCCGCAAACAACCTGAAAAATATATTCATCTTGCTACTATGAATGATGTGCTTGAAAAATATGGAATGCTGAATGTATCAAATAACCATGACTACTGATGTAGAATAGATGCAAAATATGTATTTTTTAAATTAAAATATATGCTATAAATAATTGAAATAGATTATGGGGTATTAGAAACAATGATAAAGTCTGAATAAGTGATACCTGAATGACAGCTTTAAAGGTTATTTTTTCTATTTCATTTATTTCTATAACATGCATATTTGAGAATACGATAAGGTTTGTAATAGCAGTATAAATGTTTAGGACTACATCTATTCAGATAGTGCCGGAATGTCGCGAGAAGAATGCCTAATGCAATACAGTCTCATGCATTGTTATCCCGATGGAGTGCCATGCTAAGCATTAAGGTCCCCATACTTGCAGAGAGAGGCTTGACAACATCATACCTGCAATAAATTGTGATAATCGCATGAAATGTAAAACAATTCCAGTGAACAGCTTTGGGTCATAAACATTTTTTCCTAAGAGTGTTGCAGAAGAATTGAATTATAACCCTTCTCTCATTGCTTACTGGGTGGTTATTTAATTGGTCTAACCAAGGCAGTTGATTTTGGACCCTGACTGGAGTTTTACTCTATTAAGAGGGACTTGGCAAGCCACAGGCTCAGGCTGGGACATCATTGACAGAGACCCCATGAATTTCAGTGACATACTTGAACAAACGAGTGTCAGCAATGTGCACAGCGCATCTCAGGGAGTTCTTTGACTCTTCACAATAATGACATAATTGCCTCATTCAATGGCAACCCACGTCACCTTGTCCTGTGAGAAATACTGTGTGGAATTCACTGAAATCTGGGGTATAATTTTATTCAAAATAAAACAAAAATTGGCCAGCTTTCATAACCTGTGGAATTGGGTGGCTGAAGATAATTGTTGTTCTAAACTGTTGCTCTTTTGTTAATTTTATCCTTAAAATAGGCATGTAAATGGAAACTCAAATTGATGCCACCCCCCACTTGTCATCTGTTCAAATATATGCATGCCTTTCACAAAGCAAAGAATTGTCTACCTAAGGACATAGTGATGCAAATTCCTCACTGTGTTTCAATTGGCTCTCAGTGATGACATTTTCCATCTCCCAGATGCATCATTGGTACCCTGCGCTGTTCCTCACATCTGTGATTGGTTGTGAACCAAGACTTCTTGAATTCCAGTTATTTAAGGACTTCAAGAAGTCTTGGTTCAATATGTAGTAAACTTAATGTTTACTATGTAGAAACTTAATGTGATGGTAAATATAGTGCACTTTGCTTAGTAGAAAAATACTGTTGTAAAAATCAAACACATCAGGTTGATTCAGACTTCAGATACATATGCTTATACCCAACTTACAGGTAAGTGCTTCCCAGAAGAACCTTGAACCAAAACACACATTCTGACATATGTAGAAGATCCACTGTTGAGGCAGATTAAAAAAAAAACATATTACCCAGATGAATGCTTTCTGATCTGACACTTAAGTCTTAAGTTTCTCCCTTGCAATTCTTGCATTCACAAAAGGGAAATAAAATGTGCACCACAGTGGTGACCTTGTGTAGCATTAACAGTGTCAGGATATTGGCAGTTAAAATAAAAACTGAACTAGTGGATGTTGTCAGGGGATTTTGTCAGAAGTCACAATCACCATTGCAGAGGCTGTGATAACATTTTGTGGTCCATAAAGTGGACCACTCAGTCTAGTAGTATAGATCACTTTGATAGTGGTTCCGATGAGTTAGTTACATAAACAACTTGCTAGGTAGTGGACTGGTGCTGTTTTCTAGTGGTTCAGAACAGGCACTAACCAGCCTGTATCACTTATCTAGTTTGTCAGTTCTTTCAGTATGCTGTACATGCTCCTGTGTGTTCTGCAAGAATTTTAACATTTCTCATTTGCTTTGCCTTTTATACCGTCTTCAGTATACGAATACATAAGACATGAACTTCAAGCAAGGGTGGGACTGTGAACACAGGCAGCTTACTGTCTCAGAAAATGCAATCAGCTGATTTGCTAACAAATACAAAAGATTTTAAGTTTGGATGACATATTAGTTCAGTCATGCATTTAACAGAAACATTTGCTGTTTTCGAAACAGTAGTTTGCTAGCTAGATAGCGAGGCTGTAGAACAAAATGTAGAACACATTTTATGGGCCTACATGAACTTAAGAAAACAATAGCACAACTACAGGACAAGTGTGTGGCAAGTTATTTCAAAAATGTCTTCCAGACAGGGAGAACCATTGTAACCATTGTAACCATTGTAATAATTGTATTTGTAGAACATTTCGAAAAACAGCCTTTAAATCAGTGATCGTCAACCCTGGCCCTGAGATCACACCCTTGTTTTCATTCCAGCTGAGCTCTCAGTCAATTGACAATTAATGTAATAGTAAAACGGATTTCACATTATTCTGCAAGTCTGTACTTGCATGTTGTTGCACATACGAGTTATAGGAAGTGTATTTGAAGGACACAAGTAAAGTTATTTCTATTTAATTGAGCCCCTGAAATTTGTTATAAACATTCAGTTTCATTAAGATAAATTGTTTGTTCAATGGGGTCTAGAGCAATTAATTGAATGACTAATTAACCCTAATTGAGACAGCTGCCCCAGATTTGTTCAATAACAGTGTGTAGAATACACAATTTTACTTTATCCTTACTGGAGCACAAATACACCTCATATTTCTTTAACAAATTTGCAGCATATTAAATGTAGAGTTGTCTAATAAAGATTCATTAACAGCTCAGTCAAATGTAATTAACTGAGAGCTCAGCTGGAATGAAGACCAGCATACACTGTATGCCCCCAGGAAAGGGACTGGAAAACACTGGTTTCGACAGAAGTCACTTCAGAATTTTTTTCCTCAATTGACTCTATAATATAGAATAGATAGAGACTGTCTGTATAATAATATAACTTACATGTAAGTGGTTGTTAAATGTAATAATATCTAATCATAATGGCTGAAGTGGACCACCAACAACAGAAAGTTTAAGGGATTTTGGTATATTCAGATCAGTTTATATGTATGACGAGAGGTTTACAAGATGAACGATTAGTCTCTGAAATTTGGTTACCCAGCTAGGCAACAAGTCTTCTGTTTTTGGTTCCCTGAGAGCACAATATCATTGCCATGTTTAACACAGTATATTTTGACACCCCAGTCCTGCACAATGGTAAATTGCTGACTAGAGAATGCATACCTGAATTTGTTTCAGCTAGACAGTCAAGTTCAGCTATCATTTTGTCCTTTTAGTGGCAAAGTACGGGCTCCTGAAGTAGGGTTTGTTGGGGGCAAATAACACTTTATAAGCTATAAAATAATAATATGTACTCATCTTGAGAGTGTTTCAGAGGAAGAAATTTGACTGTTTGTGGATTTTTCTCCTTAAGTTCAAATGTGGATTTTTCTCCTTAAGTTCAAATCTCTATCTTTACAAATCAAAGTCACAGGGTGGCAACTGCCTATAACATTAACAAGGGAAAGATGTATAATAGGCTATTTATAAGCCATTAGCTTACATGAGTGGAAAAACAAAAATAATAGGCTTAACGTTATGTGTGTAGTGCTTTCCCAGTAGGAGCCGTTTTTTGACTATGAATAACCTCAACAGTATGCACATCTGTTTCTCAAAAATCAACAACACCTTAAACAAGTTGAATGCAAAGTAGTTATCTAGCCCATTAACTAGAGTTAAAACCCAGTTAGCGAGCTAAACAAAATGATTTTCCCTTATTACAGGGCAGGCCAATACACTAAATAATTCCCAGGTGACCCTCTGTTGGGAGACAGAAACTTTAGGTGCACTTATTTACCTAGCTCGCCTGATTTAAAGAAGCCATAATTCAACCCCAAAGCTGCCAACGCTGCCAATACTCTTCTTTTAACGAGACATATTCAATACAGTAAGCTATACAGAAAAAAATAGGCTAAAATGTGTTGCTGGCAAGGATTTTCTTATTCACTTGAAGACAAGACTGACAACTGTAAGCTGGTCACCAGGATAGTGTCTCATTGAAGTGTGTGCATGACTCAAGAGTGACACACAGCACAGAGGCAGACAGATCAGAGACATGTTGGCCACTCCAATCACAATCTTCATGTATTGATAAGTATCAACAGGCTACTAACAATTACAAACATATTACATTAAGCGGCTACAACAAGAATGTTGTACCTCGGAATTTTTCAGATAAAAATGCAGATTTTCAGGTTTTCAGGCAACCGCTAATGTCAAGCCCTGATATATATGAGGAGGTACAACAAAAGATGAACATCAATGAAAAAGTAAAAGCACATAAAATATCCTAAACCCGCTAAAAATAGCATGTCTTCAGCAGTTGCCTGAGTTTTCTCCATAGCTCCTGTCAGTTCTGGTACTGTTGTCAGCAGTTTGGTTTTGGATTTGTTCAGGCAGTCCTCCAGGTTAGAAATTCAGTGTTTTTCCTTAGATACTCTTGTGTCAAGGATTTGTCAGTTTCACTGAAAGCGTGCTGGGTTTGAATGAATGTTTTCAGAGCATTCTTTATTTTTTGTGTTTCCTGCAGATTTGAATTGTTTGGGGCAATGCAGCCACCCAAATTCTTATCACTGCTGCTGCCTAGAGAGTCTATTTATGGTATTGTCACACTGGTAGTTTTAGGAGGATTCTTCTCTTAAGTGTCTGTGGCCTTACAGATACCTTAGATACTGTTGCTTTGGGCAGCACAATAAACCAACATGGGGGCACTATTTTTAAAACCCTGGAAGACAACCACAGGTCAGCCCACACCTCACCGCAATAAAAGTGCCCATGCCTCACCACAATAAAACAGCTGTTTGCCAAGGTTTAACAACAACAACATTCCACATTGCAATGATACTACCATCGTAACAAAACAAGAGGAAGTTAAGAGAGCAGTTACACGTGTTGCAAATTTGCTAGTGCATTTTGAAATGCTTGAATCATGTCGTCCCTGCAATTGTGAAAGTAGAAATACTTCTATACTAGCTAGCAAGCTATTCTTTGTATTATTAAACTTAATTGTCTTGTCTTGTTGCTTACTACTCATATAATATGCTTATAGTTTCCGAGTTAGCGAGAAAGTAAGGCAACCAAAACACCCACTCCATATAGCCTGCTTGGTAGTACCCCATGCTTCACTCATATTTGTGTTTATATCTTCATGTTATTGTCACTGTTACAAAATCATTCAAACACAAATGTTCCCCCTTAAATAATGCTAACAACACAGATTTTACCAGCTACAGAAATTTGTGACAAATGCTAGTCTACCTACCTAAGTCTCTCCTTAGTCTCTTTACCTGCCATGCTAATTAGCCTAGTTACATAGCTAGCTTTGTCCATACTAGTACTTTGGACAAATTTTAAGCTAGAAAATAATAACACCAAGACAGCAAAATAAAAGAATAAGAAAACTATAAAGGTGGAGTCATATGTATAATCACAGGTGATAAAAATTGCACCTCCTTGCAGCAGACACTCTTGTGCTATGGGCATCACACATCTCTGGGCACATGCTCACTAGGAGGTATGAGCAGGAGCACAGCTCCCAGTCTCTTCCTTTTCAGTTCAAAATCAGTTCTTTCCTCATTTGCATTATACACAAAAAATGGAAAATTCCTTCCATTTTTAAACATTCAGCTGCTCCTGGGGAAACAGTTTAATCTCTGCAAACAAACATATCTTTTGGGCAATGCTATGTGACCAGGATGGTCTCCGGTTCATCCTGCTTACTCTAACAAATAGGTAGGAATATTTTTTTTAATGTGTGCTGCAAACCTGAAAATGAATGCATTCAACTAACAAAAGATTTGTCACAAAATTAAGTCCCACTAATACACTGAAGTCTTTCGGTTCACTGTATGCATTATGTTGTCTCACAGCTTAGTTTATACCTTGGGAATGATGTCATTCATTATGACATGATTATTTATTGTGTTTAAGGTCTAGTTATTTTATAACTTGTAATCATTGTTTGTTATTAAATCCTGTATATTCTCCCAGCCCCGGGAGAGCATCACAGCACAGGAGAGTCTATAAATGCACGTTTATGGTCTTTAAAAGCTGGAAATTTAGCAGCAACATTAGCGTTTAGAGCAACATAGTGATTAATGCTACTGCAGTTTTTTTATTAATGGAGGTAATCCACAAACTGCAAGATCATTACATTAATGAGAAAAGCACTGCCCCTTCATAGTCCTCCAAACCTCCTCAGGCTGTACAGTCCGCATTTTATTATGTCTTGTGCTATGCTGAGCATTGGAAAAAGAGCTGAAACAGCCATCAAGGTGATTTGGTACATATGGTTTGGGTACAGGTTTCAAACAGTATCCCAATTACTGTAGGCCCTACTGCATTATGCTCTGTTCTCAACTTTAAATTAGGGCTGACTATCAAACTCACTTATTGGAAAGAGCTGATTTAGATCTGAAGATCATTTGTTTTCTTTTTTTAAGTAACAAAAAAATGTGCAAATTCTTTTGCAAACAATCCTCAAAAAAGAATAGTTATGAAAATAGATCGGTATAAAAGGATTCAGTTCTCATAGCAATCATCACTTGTCAAAGTTGCACAAAACATGTTTCAGTAACAAAACTGCTGTAAATCTGAATTCATTTACATCTCATAAATATCAAACTTACTGTGTTTGTGTGTGTGCATGCGTTGAAGTGAAGCATGTCTCACTTTGTGAATACACGTTTTTACTATTAAAGTATTAAAATTAGTATTACCAATCTCATGTTGTAAATACCCCCATATTGTGAATATTCAGGGGGGCAGTGAACAGTCTGAGAAGAGAGCACAATGTCAGTAACTAAACTTATGATCCAATCAGAATGATCTGCTAACACCATATATGCAGAGAAATGCCTATTACATAGCTTTACATACACAGCACATATTTCTATATTTATTTTAGCAGATGTCCAGATTCATTGTCTATGATGAATACGTAAAAACAACACAGCTCCTTCATCACTACTATATGGTGCCCTCATATGCTGCATAAACATTCAAACACCTTAAGTGAACTTGCTATAACACAGTAAATCATAATGCTTTGCTCACCCACAATCTGAATGATGATATAGGACAGTCTATGTCTACATCTGTTAGCTTTGCAAAAAGGTCATGCCAGCTTTTGTCGTGTCAAAGTTTTGATTCTGATTTGGGTGTCGAGAAGTGTGTTGCTGTTCATCCATAGGCAGCATACTGAACAACATTACTTTATCCTTCTCTTGAACAGAATGTTGCATCAAATTACTGCACTAAATAAGGTCAGGGAAATGGGAAAGGCACCCTTAAGTGCAAATGTTATTTACTGAGATACTTAGGCAAATGCTTCAGGGACCAGAGTCACATAATTGCAGAACTAAATGGGTACGCTTTGCTATGAGACACTGTTATATGTACTGCAAGTATTTATCAATATATATGCAGGTATACCCTCCATTGCATACCAGTTTCTTTGGTTCACTTTTGCTGTATTGCTGTGTATTCTGAACAATGAACTGTAGGTGCCTTGTTCGGAAATGCATTTGTTCTCTGACAGGACAACCAATCAATTCAGTATGAAGCTGGAAACTGAAGTCCTGATGCGGCAAATCATTGGAACCTAATCTGAATGCAAATGGAATAGAAAAGATTCCATTCCTGAAAGAATGAAAAGCCCAGAATTAATATGTCAGAATAAGGCCCAGTAAAAAATGAATGACTCCAAACTGAGGCACCCCATTTGGCAATTAAGGTTGGGGGGGGGGATCCCAAAAATGTGGAAGATAAAGCATTTTAAACATGCCTGCCTTCAGCGAATCACTCATGAAGGGTGAACATCTGATACAGCCACAGGCATCCGGGTAATGTGCACCACAAGGACATTCATTTCTGACCACTGCTGCAGCCACAAACATCTCTCAGAACCCATGCCACTTGGACAGGATTTCAGAAGGGTTCCAGACAAGACAACCAAACGCTGGTTGCATTTCATTCATGTTAAGAGAGCGGCATCAGAGCTCTAAGATCTTGTCCATGACCCCCCACTGCAAATCCCATTTGCTTTCTCAGCCTTTGCACCAGGGTTTGTTTTTTCTATTTCTTAGGAACAGCTGGGGGCATCAATGCGGACCAGTCCTTTCTGTTTACAGCACAGCAGACAATTGAATCAAAGTCTAATTAAGCTTAAAAAAAAATTCAGTGTCTGAGGTTTTCCTACTGCAGACTGCACTTATCATAAGGGGACAGCTGTAAGATAAGCTGTGTGTGTGCATTTTACAAACCTGTAAAACTGTATTTTGTAACAGTCAGATTCTGCATTGATTACACATTTATTGTGTGTGCTTATAAATGGCTACTTCAGAAATGTTCGGCCTGGGGAGAGGGGAATGCGGAGCATGGCCCTGCATGACAGCAACATACACAGCAGATCATTAATAAAGTTGGGGGTCAACCTGCAGATAATGCTAATGTTTCAGTCCATCAGTGAGAAACTAGAAAGTTCACATCTGCCTCCGTGTGAACTCAAAAGTTCTTTAAAATTCTGGAAAATGTACCCTTTTAATAATTAACGTTAAGGCATAGAGTATATTTTACATTTTCTCTTAATGTCTGTATATTTAATTTGATGACTTCAGCACCTTATACATGGTGAACAGCATGAACAAATTTACTGCACTGGTAAAATCATTACTTGAACTCTATCATTACTTGATACAGTGGTAGCAAGTTGAATGGGAGTGCTTAATTTGAAAATTGAAAATGCATTATAAACATGTATTCAGAGAAAAGGTAAATATATGAGCATGTATGCATAGATAATGTAAGTGAATAGACTGCTGTGTATTATGTGTATTGTTTATACACACCTCTTGTAAGTGTTAATTAATTGTTTCATGGTGTAAATCATTATTGAAACATGATATACCCGAAAAATTAATATTTTTTGTGTAAAACATCCAATCTGAACTGATACAATGTGAAGTAAGACTTTTCCACCAGTGGCCCAGGGGCCAAATGAGGTACAACATGAAGCTCCTTTAAGCCTTTGCATCACTGAGAAACAAACAATATTACTTTATTCTTCTAGGACATTGGTGCCATGAATAAATATATCCACCTTTTTTACTCTTGTTCATATGTCCTGTTATTCTTCTTGGGTTGCTCATTTGTTTTATAAGCACCAATTTGAAGTGACCATTTACTATATCTTTTGATTATTTACTGTGACAACACCAATGATACTGTTTCTTGGTGCCCTTCTCACCGGATTGTATTTAGTCAAAGTCTAGTTCAAATCCAATCCTAATTAGTTGTGCCAGTACGCTTTTATACTGTATGACTGGTTTATGATTGGTTTATAAAAATGCCTGAATTCCCTGAAAAAGAATGCTGATCTTCCTCTGTTCAGACATTATTCATATCAGAATGAAACACAGGCCTTTATTGTGCCTACAAACACTCCGATGCACTGTGTATAAACAACTGTATATAAATGATTTCAGCTTTCTGTTATTTATATCTTCTTCTCTTTTTTTTTTTTTTTTTTTTTTGGGGGGGGGGGGGGGGGGGGGGGTATTCTTAGTTGCAGCTCAGTGAATGCAGATTTGCCAGAAAGCATCTTTCAAATGTCATCTGAAGTATCATTCTGAATGCATACTTCCTGTCTACTGTTCTGTGAATACAGAATACTTTCTGTCACTGTTCTGTGAACAGTCTTGTAAAAAACCACATTTGCTCTTGCTAAAAAGAATGAAAAAAATTGTCACTGTAGCCATGCGCTTTATTTCCTTGGAGTCATAACTCTGTAAATAAATACTTTTTATTTCAATTTATTTATTTGTTTTGTTTTGTTTTTTCTTGCTACCTGACGTCTGCAGAAAAGTGAGTGCTTTTGAATTCCAGTCTCCAAGGCTGCATTTCAATGACCCTCTCTGGTTGCATCCTTCATGCAAGGGAAACAAAACAACAGCTACAAGAATGACAACAGAAATAAAAGTGAAACTTCCCACTGTTGCTGTGACTCGCGCGCTGCTCAGAGATGATGTTCGAATTCGGGCGCAAATTCGGTAAGATCCCCTCTCATTTCACAGGTGCATCCAATTTGAAGAAACGCAGAAAGAGCACCCATGTGAAAACAAACAGCAGGAACCTCTCCTTCACATTCCGCAAGATGGATAAAATAGCAAGTAAAAGCAAATGTTGCCTCTTGGGGGGTTTCTGATCAGGGGTTTTCTCTGACGTTCTTGAGCAATAAAGCAGCCCGTATTAAATCCCAGGTCAGTCATGCCTGTTTTACTTATGAATTTCGTGAGTTTCAAAAGCAAACAGAATGATGTTATACATGCAGAGTAATTTAGGGTAGAAAATGAATCTACTCCATTGAAAATAAATGATTGTATTCCACTTAGGTGTTTTTGTTATACTAGGAAATTAACAGGAATGTTTTGTTTTATTGCAGAGCAAGAGAACAAAGTATGAAAATGAACATAGTCAAATGGGTGTGTGAAATAACAATGAAGTTATATAATATGAATTAGTGCTTTTGACCTCAAGTAATCCCAGCAAGGTTCCATGCTAAAAAAAGGACTGGTATCCTCCAGGCGCTGTCATGAAGCTCCAGGTACAGCAGCTCCCTGCTCTCTTGAATCTCAGACACTCAGCGCCAGATACAGCAGTGAAGATGTAGGCCAGATATCATAACAGCATGTTTGCCGTATCACGTTTGGAATAGCTGATAAATAATTCCTTCACATTAGAACTCAAGTAGTTGTCTGAGGAATAAAAGATATTATAGTCCTTTGTGTTCCCACTGATGACGCTCTCTTGCCTGCTGGAACACCTCTCAGTTACAGCAGGAATCTGTCCCACCTTCTGTCAGGGGAGATTCACGGAAGCCAGCACTACACTAATTTGGAACTTGCAAACAGTGACAGCTGTGTCATCCTGCCTGAAAGAAAACGTAACTTTTTTGAGGTCAATAACTCATCCTGGAAAAAGTAAAAGCCCTCAGTCTGTTCTTTTTTTTTGCCTGTTACACTGTGCTAAAAATTACAGAGCAGACATATTTACACAGTTCACAAATTTGGGTTTGATATATAACATTTGACACCTTTGTCAGGATAATTTGATCTGAAGGGGCTGACTCTGCAGAATGAAAAAGAAGCACAGAAATATATGGAAAGCAGTTTGTAAGGATATTTGTCTGAGTTGTCAGCAAAAGGGAATTATAATTAATAACCTTTAGCCATCAACTTTCTCAATACATCCTTTGAAGAATTCAAGGTTGTGAATAGTATCAGTCTTATGATGTATTCACATCAGCCATTTGACTCTGTGACCTGGGTCATTATGTATGAGAAGCTATGTGCAACGTAATTTCAAACGTTATGGCTTTGATCCCAGCTTAGGGCAAGTGTTACTTGTAAACACACTTGTATTGTACAGCCGACTTAACATTAAATGTCATGCAAAATCATGTGTCATAGGACATCACAACTTGCTGACTGAATATTTGTGGGTGTTTATGAGTGTCAGTATGCATGTGTGGCCAGTGTTAGTATATGTGCATATGTACTTTTGAGAAAGACAGAGGCAGAGAATGCAATGTATTCAGAAATGTATATGAAACACAACTATATTGCAGATGCAATATACACAAGATGGGTCCATCATTGTTTTAAGAATGTACAGTGTCAAACTGTACATGCATTACAAGTGCTTATTTGTAAAGATATACCAATGCATTTGCCCCTTTCTGCAAAATAAGGCAGTTTAATAAAAGTTTCATGCAATTACAGTCTCGCTGATATCCTTTGAGGAAATGTATATTATCTTATTACTTCACTTGCCAAGTCTTGGTTCCCAGTGGTGAACAAGATACTTATTACCTCATAACCTGGAGGATAATATTATGCTAAATTTTATTTCCTCTGTGAGAATTAAAAACAGTTCTGGCTCCTGATCGTGTTGGCTTCAGGATTATAATTCTAATAAAAAGCTTGCATTTTTACCTCCACTTTGAGAGTCTGATTTTTAGACTTAGCATCTGTGTAATTAGTATCCACACAGCTGATCACCTATCCAGCCTTATCCAGAGGTGTATGTATTATCCATAATAAAGGAGTTGAATGCAATGTTTTGTTCATCCCACTTCTAATGCTTTGGCACTGTATCTTGGACATTACACTGAAGTGCTCTTGAGTGTTACAGGAAAACCTATGGGCTGTGGTTCATTGATCCATAGTGGGTATTGAACTGTGGCACATTTAGCACTTGCAGGGTAAAGCTCTAATGTTAAAACCTGGGAACTGTGCTGTTAAAACTGAGAGGGCCTCTTCGTTCAGGGAAATGAGTGTACATAATTTGAAGGGCAGTTCCGGGAGGTTTCCAAAGAGTTGCATATTGCTCTGCGTATTTTTGTGACTAGCAATGCAGACCTCAGCAACAACTTGCAGTGATATATAGCATAGTGATGCACTTATTTGGAAGTCACTCTGGGTAAGAGCGTCTGTAATGTAATGTAATGCTTCATGTAATGAAGCAGTGTAAACATTTGTGTGTGTTACTGTTCTCCACGAGTATCTGAGGAATCTTAAAATATGTTTTTTGTATACAGTGTAGTTACCCCATACATTCAATGGCTCACTTACATTTATTTTATTCGTACCTTTATTTTGTAGCTTTTTTGTAGAAATTTTATATAACAACTAATTGCAACTTCAGAATTACTGTACTCATGATTTATGTGCACTTGTGATTTACTGTGATTTATACAAATTTCCATCTAAATGGCTTTGTAAACATCCCCATACCAAGGCCCTTAATAAGGCAGCATCAATTACAGACAAAGCTCTGTAACAGTAGTACAGTTCCAAGCACAAGTACATGAAACCATTTTCTAGCTGCTTCTATATTTATAATCAAAGTCTGGTAAGAAGACCCTCTTAAGCAGAAATGAGTGAAAGACTTTCAATATGATTTCCCTTCCCTTTACAGCATCATATAACCTTGATACAGCTTGTGTTCTTTAATCTTTCCGGTCATAAGTATTTGATATCTATGTGAAAGTCAAGGAACTCTGCCAGGAATCCCATTTTTTTAAATGACACAAGGAGATAATAGTATTGTTGATTAGGCTTTGATGTAGGTGCGATGAGAATGGATTCCCTATAGCTGTTAGAAAAGTATATCCTCAGACAGACTAAGGCCTTCCACTGAACTCCTTTAACTACTGTACCACCAGAGCACAGTTAAAGCCAGACACAGTTCTGCATAGTGCAACGTCTGCTGACTTAACAATGACCTATAAGTATGGCTGGCGAAATTCCACATCAGTCGGTGAGCGTCGATGAGCATCACATAAACTTGATGAAAACTATTATGATCGAAATTACCACAATGGGCCCATTAAGGCATGCTGATGTTACGCTGATGTGTCAACAAGCGCAAAAAGCCTGCTCATAGGCAGCTGTAGGTAGTAGAGCACTGATAACTGATAGTGACAAAACAACCTGATGCCATGCTGGTGTTTGCAGCTGCAATAGTTGCATGGAAACAGCGCCAGTGTATACGTACAAAACTGTCCTGGAATGTCTTTTTAAACACTTCAAATCTGAGTTTGATCCCTCTAGAGACATGAACTGGCAGGTGCTGGATACTCAGCTTCTCAGTCAGTGTGAACATATTTACTGTGAACATTTCAACAGTAAATGTGGAAATCAGCAGAGTCTTCAGTTGTACTTAGTTATTATTGTGGCTTTCCACCAGAACAAATTAACTGGTCTGTCTCTCAGTATGTTTAAAAATAAATCTAAGCCCTGTCTACAATTTCTTATTTTCCAATAATGATGACTTACTTTTAATGAGCTTTTTCCTTCCATCCCACCCCTTCAAATAAAACCAGATCATCAAAAAGCAATCAAAACAAATCCTTGAATGGAGGTTTTGCATTTCCATTTAAATTATTGGCTTGGCAATATTCAGTAAAAACTGAATATTGCCAAGCCTACCCAATGGTCAAAAAAAGCTGTGGATTGATTCATGCTGCCAGAGCTAGCTAGTGTTAGCTCTTTTGTCATTGTGCCCAGTATAATTTACCATTCCTTTTTCTACATGCAGCACAGTGCAATTGTACATATGTTTCATTTTTTTGCCGAAAGCATTGTATGCTTCTTTGCCATGACTGAATTCAGTCATTCCAAACAAGGTCATTTTAGGTAAAAAGAGGTTATGAAAATCATTGCCTTGAGTCCTTAGTGTCACAAAAACACAAAAAAGTAGTTTCAGCTCTACATGTATTGCATGGATGTGAACTGTCCTTACAAGGTTAGCCATTCAGGATCTACGGTAAATCTTGATTCAGTTTTTCCTTCACAAAACCATAACTTATTGAAACTACAAATCAAATTACACAGTGATTCATGACCTTTTCCTTCAATACCTTGGTCTGCTAAATGGGAGTTTCAGAAGTCAGAAAAGGCCTCTTTATTAATAAAGGACTGTAATCACAGAGATCCACCAACAATGGCAATGCCACCCAAAATAATCAAGCCGAGACATGGCAAACCACATGCCAGGTGTGAAATCCCTACCAGTGACAGAGATAACGAATAGTTCTGGATGCCTTCCCTGCAGGATGCATTAGCAGAAGCTACAGCTATAACACTAATAACCGGACGTTACAGCTGACAAGCAATTACCTAATTACCAGTGAAAATGTGTCAAACACTCACATGAAATTAGGGCCCTGCCATTCAACCTGGTCTCCTAGTGTTTTCCTCAGTATTTTCACGATTAGCACTGCTCTGTTTTTTTGTCGCTTGAGAACATGCGTTTCGCCTCAACGAGAGCAACCTGCAGAGCGACTTGAGGAGCAGCCTGATTGTCTCTAAACCACACAATGCTACAGTGTGACACCAAAGGTCACATAGCACATCCTGTGTGCAGGCTCAGCAGCTTCATAGCACAGCATTTTTAGTGTAGATGCCGACACATGGCCTTCTACATTTTCTAGAGCTTTAGCTTTGTTGGTAAAATATATTCATCTGTGTCAAATCTAGAATAAAGATAAAAGTTCTGAAATGTGGAAAGACTATAAATAACAACTGTGCACTGTTTAAACAAGTTTAATGTGGTTTTCTTGTAGCAAGATGGGAAACTCCACATTGAAAACAATATACTGGAACATTGCTAAGAGGGAGAACATCATGTCACTTACATGCAAAAGCAGTTTAATTGCACTGACACAAAGTTGTCTGGATGGCAAGCTTACTACTGATCCAAAAATTACCCAGACTTCTTTTTAGTTACAACATTGAATTGCAGGGTAGTCTTTAATTTTGGTTCCTCTTATCTGAGGCCATTACAAAACTATTAGACTACTTTTAATTTAAATAAAAAAAGACATTATACATCAAATATTTTGACATGTTTTGAGGTTCTGATCTGATAAAATCAGTCACTGCCAGGAATTTGAATGCTGAATCAGGTGGATTCAAAGTTGTGAGCCCTCTCTCATTTCACCAAATCTGAACCAGCATCTGATTTAAATTTCATTCAAATCTCAAAGGGCAATATGATTCAGCAGCTGATTTGGACATCAGAATTTTGTTTGTTAATTCTGAAAGCCACATTTCTCAGAGACTTTTGGCGAACTGGTGACTCACTCTTTCACTCTTTTGATCAAAAAGCCATATGCTAAGGCATCCACTGAATGAGTTGGTGTGCCTTTCAGAAAAAGCAAGACATTGTTAAGCAGAAGGGGACAACTATAGAATAAAAAGAATCAATACAAGTAGTCTGGTGAACTGATTCTCACTCATATACTTTAATGAGTGCATCGAGTCGAAGTCGAACAAGGCCTTCCTGAATTGCACACCGTGATCAGACGTCTCCTCAAGTTGATCTACAGGTTGCTTCTGAAGAGAGAATATGTATCTTCTCTGGTGACAAAGAAGTAGAACCATGCCAATTGCATCAACCTCTTTTTACAATACAGAAGATATGTATATGGTTATAAATCTCCCTGCAACCAGGCTGAGAAGATGGCAGCCTGTTTCATGCAATACCCAGCATTGTGCTTGTTTTTGAGTTGTGTAAGCAGTTTAAGTACATCCGTGACAACACTGACTAACACTGCTTCTGTGTCACACAAAGCTCAATGCCTGCCTACATTTAGCACTTTATTTCGACAGATAGAATACAGAACAGTACTGCATACTTATGAGCCATTAGAGGTAGACAGAGCCAGAATCGATTGATGACAAATAAATGATAATGAATACTCTGTCCGACTGTGGACTCACTGATTCTGAAAAACTATATGTGACAGAAACAGCAAAAGGCTATATATTTTAGAATAAAATCAATGACTTCCAAATAAAAATAAATACACAAGGCCTGTTCTCAGTAGCTATCTTTCCCAGTGCTAGGCTCAAATTCATTTAATGCATTCAGCCAGTACTAATTTGATATTTTAAAGCTTTATGTTCCATTATGTTCCTTGATTTCTCAGGATGTCCTAGGATGTCCACAATCTGCTGGACATTCCTCAAGATAACGTAAGACTGAGCATAGTTTCCAACTCTAGAACAAACAGCAAGCTCTACTAGGTACTGCGTCTCCATGAACACCATGAACTATCACTGTGACTCACTGGTGACTCCTGATCAAGACAGGCTGACGATGCAGTTTTTACTGTATATGGGACACTGAATCAAGACCTGCATTTGCTTTCACATTTGCAGGGTCATGCTCACTGCGGCTTCACACAGGCTGACTCCTATGCAAATAACAAGTTTTCAGATTCATTTTTAGAGATATAATGAATGTATGTATTCAGCAAGTGGTCTGTTTGTCATATGTGGACCTGAATAACTAAACAGGTGTGCTCCCAGTGGTCATGGAAGAAGATTACATAAAGGCTGAAATATATGCAAATTTAAAAAAAGCAAAAAAGTGGCAACTGCAAAACGAAACGCGCTTTGATTATCCTAGCTCCCATCAGTCTGTTTGTTCTGGGATCAGACAATGGCTGTACAGAGCTACATTACATCAAAGGCAGATCAGTATCCTTCAGATATCTAGAAGCTTTCTAAACTGTTTTTAAATTTATGGAAATTGAATTACTTTTGCCAGATGGATATTCAAAGAAGGCCCATCCTCATACTGAAGTTCTTAATACTCTCATACTCTCATACACTCCTTTATTGCACTTAATAATATATAATTGTAATATATTACAATAATTGTTACTACATATACATTATAATGAGAGTTCAATTGAGAGTTCTTACTCAGGTAGATGACATTTCTTTTGGAGTTTCTCATTTGAAAGCTCTACAGGTCACCATTTTTATTTCAAATTTCAGATGGCCAAGGACACACACAGTGTGTTACAGGAGAAATGCAAGCACTCCCTTGGAATCAGAGGATTTTATTAGCATTTATTTGCAAGATAGCATTCAGTGAATTTAAACATATGGTATAAAACTGAAGCAACTGTAAAGGTAATATGATGACTGAAAGAGTGAAACTGAATCTTATAACAAGGAAGCCACCATGAAAGTTTTATATATTTAATACTGTCACATTATCTTTAATTTTTTAATTATGTTTTTATACATTTTATAATTTGATCTAATTTATTGTGAGCATATGTGCAACTCTGTTGTGTTTACACTTTGCAATTAAACAATTTAATTTAGAATTACACTGTTACAGTAATCTGTGATCTGGACAGAATATTTGCACCAAAATGAAGGAAGACATTGTCAAAGTGATAACCAGAATAACTGTCACCGTTTGAAGTTCAAGATGAGACAAATGGGTTTTCTGCACAGCCACATCCACAAGCTGCTAAGAATTTTAGGCAGGAAACAGGAAACCTTGGAAAATCCCAAATATGCCCAATCGGTGACTGAGGTCTGTGTGACATGTCTTTCAAAGCTGATAAAGGAGGCCTTCAAACCAGTTACCATGATGTCTGTCTCATTTCCCAACTCGCACCAGTGTTCTCTGACAATTAAAGACCCACCTATAAGAATGACAGAATTTGCATTGACTAAAAAAGCCATCAGAAACAGGACCAATGTTTCACTTGCACTTGTTGATGAAACCCCCAAAAATTAATTTCTTCTTTTATCTGCATCTGCAGACTGTTCTCCCTTTAAAAGCCAGAAGATAAAACACTTTCTCCCACTTACCCAGGAGTTTTTAAAACATCTCGTTGAATCTATGCACCACATTCTACGAGTGAGAAATCAATATCTTACACCTCTCTGGGAGTCCTGCGGCATGCAGAATTATTTTATACCTGCTAGCGCCAAATCTCAGTATCATCTTGTGAAGCCTGCCTCTCCTCTTATTGAAGAGCCATTCTCCGCATACAGGAAACAAAACGAGGAGAGCGTTTGTTGTCTCTTTCAATGCTGTGACATGACGCGTCAAATACTTTGTTCACTGGTATACTACAGGTTTCACAGAGCTACTGAGTCTCACCAAGAGCGGGAGAGCTGCTGTGATTCACTGAAAGCAGAAGAGTACTCTTTATCCAGCGGTACATTACGAGTTTCTAAGAGAACATAAGAGCATGGGGTGATCAAATTATTGCACAATGGGGAATATTCTTAGATCTGTTGGCTGTATCTTGTGGGATGTCTGTGTTGCGAACGTATCAGGATTGCGAGGTATAGTCTGATAACTATACATGTTTGCACTTGACTCCTGCTGCTATTTTACCACCTGCCTCTCTGAGTGAATCATGCACAGAAGGGTATGCAGCAACAATAAAACCAGCAGATGAGCTCAGGCCTCTTCTCAGGCAGAGAATCAGTGACTCAGATATGTAATTAATTTCAATTCCAAGAAACTGAATACATAAATAAATAGTTGTACAACGTGGACCATGTGAAAGGAAATAAATAATTGGAGAACACTTTAACTGATACTTGACATTCATGGGATAATAAAACTAGTGGAGCAGGATTCATTGAAAGGCTAATTATGTGCAGCAGTGTGTCTGAAGTGATGAGCCAGAATGTGTGGTGGATAAATCAGTGAGGATCTGCTTAGAAAACAGAGATTGATGAATTGCACTGTGTGACAGAGCAGTGCTTTCGGTACTAAACACTTTGCCTTTGATTTTGTGTGGAAAATCTTTAAAACGCCTCACAGTGATGAATTAATAATGAAAGCTTCAACCCAAACAAAGACGGAATAAAGTGACAACCTCCTTTGTCAGTTTTGGAGATGTGGAGCCAGCAGTGGCTTGTTTGTAACACCCAATCCCATAGCCTAACATCATCATTAGCTCATCCACATCAGATTTCCTGACAAATACTTATGCTGTAATTCATATTTATAGGATCTATGGAAATTATGATACACGTTCCAATATCAATGTTATATTTATCAATGGGTGATCAGCCCCCTTTACAATATTTAAGGTGGTGGTGACAGCTGATAAACTACATCTTATCTCATTTGTTATGCAAACTGTTATAACTTAACTCCAGCTGCTGGCCAGAGTTTCCACTGAACAGCAGGAGTTGCACTCGTTTGGGTTCCCTGTCTTGGCATCTTGGGACAGTGTTTAGTGAGATGCACAACCACCAGCATTGTGTGATGCTGTGTCAGAAAACCCATTAATATGCGGCACATTGATCTTGCAGTATGAGCGTGCATGTCGCTCCCACTGCACCACACAAATTCATTTCTACAGAGATAGTTCAAAGGGGAGATGTGTTTGATTGAGGGACTTTAAATAAAACCATATTTGAGCTTTTTTATCATGCCAAAACTCCATCGCCCATATTCTCCACGTTTCAAAAGAGGTTTTGTGCTGCTTCAATGACCTACTTTCTGTTCTCACTTTCATGCCCGGAACATCACAGGCTGACTTCACTGACATCAAATTCAATATTCCTCCATAATTCAGACAAACCGTGGAGAAATGTGCAAAATATGCATGTAAATACAAAAGCTCTCTTGTCCTGGGGAAGGAGGATCCCTCCTCAGAAAACCAAGACTGCAGGTGACAGACGCCATTTAGCTATCTCTTCAGTTCAGCCGAACACATGCTAACACACATTCACTCACGCACTTGCTCACTCACTCACTCACTCACTCTCTCACTCTCTCTCACCACAGACACACACGTGTGTATAGGAATGGAAAGATAGCAGGACAGAGAGGAACAGTGCCGGTCAATGGTCCCACGCGGTACATTTCAGATGGTGAGGATAGTGCGTGTTTGAAACAAGCAGGTGCAATCCATAAAAGGAGAGAGAGGCAGGTGGGCCGGGCTTGACTGGGAAGATGAAAGCAACAGATTGGCGATGGTGTGGAAAACCATGACAAGCTCAATCAGTGCAGGTACACCCCCCTGCCGCCGCCCCCCCCCCCACCCCCATTTAAGTCACGCTGATGAGCGTGTCCTGCCACTCCAAGTTTCCCGCAACCTGAGCACCGCTGAGTTGCACTGACTCCTGCACAAGACACCGTCCTCCCACATTACCAGCTCTGAGAGGACAAGTGATAGATGGCTACTGTGTAAAAGGTCAGCACGGCCACTGCTCATTTAGCCCTTCCTGACCCGTCAGATCATCTGATACTTTTGGGGTTCGCTGTCGGTGTGTCCGCTTGATTCTTCAGATGACCGAGTTCGCCATATGGCTTTAAACATATATACCGTGAGTCCCAATGTCTTTGGTTGCATAACCACCTCTGTGAAGTTTTTTTTTTTTTCCTGACAAAAGGCCACTCTTCCAAATTTTCATCCAGTGCCTAAGTGCCTATGAATACTTATACAATAAAATACTACACAATGAGCAAGAGACTTCATAGGCTTCTTTCATATTATGAGTTTCAGGTACACGGTCCTTTCATAATAACAGCACAAACGATTGAGCATTGTGAGTCAGATTGCACATGCAAAAAAATTACTTCAGTGATCATGTAAATACCACTAAGTGCAAATACATTTTTACTGTACTTTTGTCTTCATGTTTACATATGAAAAAAGCTAGAGAAAGACCCTCATGCAAAGATTGCCCCCTGTGATAAATCTCATTACATCCCGCGATGCATTAATTCCTCTATTTTTTTTTGCAACAATGCAATGAATTTGCATAAACATGAAGTGATTATCCCATGATTGTATATGCATGAAGCCCCACCCGCAGGCCACACTCAAGCCGATAAGGTAGCGTATTCCTCATCTTAACTGCATTTAATGCATGGTTAGACACCGTCAGATGAAAAATGCGCTCAGTGGTGGGTTTGTGGTGCTGCAAATTCTTTGTAAACAGTGGCCTTAATGTGTACATCTAATCATAGCTTAAAATAAAAGTTTTCTGGAAAAGTCTATAAGCATTCTGAAATCAACCCCAGGAAAAGTGCTTAGTTGGACGTATACCAAGAATATAGCACACACCAAGTCAATGGCCCTTACAATCCTAATTTATAAATGCATGGATCATCAAACTGAACACTTTCCTTAGGGTTTATTTTCTCAAATAACCACCATAAGTGCCTTTTAAAATACATCTATTACATCAGAACAGGTTTGAAGACGTGGAAGATCACATTCTGAGGTGTAATAAGAACCACTGGGATTGCATGAGTAAGAACAGCGAATATTCTCCACATACAAGATTTCTGACACACTGCAAAGCAGTGTCACAGCACATGTAGAAACACATGTGTGTGCGCACACGCACGCGCACACGCACGCACACACACACACACACACACACACAAATGCTCATGCTAAACTTGCAGAAACCTTATAAGAGATTATTTACTAGAGAATTAATACCCAGCAATAAGTCTGATATCTCTCAGCACCTTGTCACATGCAAGAACACAACCACTTTTCAGCTCCCCACGATGCCTTCAGCATTACATTTCCATGGATACACATTTGCACCGCAGCAATTGGGCACACATTACAGTCCCGGCGAGCTGAGCGGGAAATGAAAGGAGAGTCTCAAGCCAGGTAAGGGAATTTAGGATCGCATTATTGCTGTTTGTTGAAATGCTCTCAGGTTGATAATTTAATGGGTCTGCCAAGTCATAAGAATATAAAGCACTGCTTATGACCTTACTGCTGCAAACCATAAACTGATGAACTGCAGACAGGTTTGTTCCTGAGGTTTAGATGACATGTAATGTAGATATAGCAGGGCATTTGTTCTTGGAATAAGAACTGAACAGATTTTTATGAAGTCCTTCTCCAAGTGCACTAAAGTTAGACTACTACAATAAAGTACAACAGTATATGCAGCCCAGCAGAGACTTTTCCAATAAGAGCAGTGTTTCATGCTCCACATTCAGTACTCTCAATCTCTGGCTGGAAGCACACATCAAAACTATATTCAGCATGATCAAAACACATATACTGTATATCTGACACTATTATTATTATCGCTGTCTCTAAAAAGCCTGAACATTAAGTTCCAGTGTTTAGAGAGCAATAATGAGATGTCTGTCCAGTACAAAACCATTCAGTATTTCTACTATATGATGTAAAAGGCATATGCATGTGTGTGCATGTCCAATAGTCACTGCGTAGACGTACGTGTATGTGTGTGAGTGTGTGTGCATATTTCCCATGATGCATGCTATCCATTGTGAAATACAAAAACCTTTCAGATTTATACTTTGAATATTTCCTTTGAAAACAACACACGTAGAGTTTATACATCCTCATCGAAGTACTGTATCTGCAGTTGTTTGCTATTACAATATACTGTATGATAACTGCAAATAGCCAGTACTGGTCATTTTATGCACACTGTGGCATTAGCTCAAGGCCAAGCGCAAGCCAGGAATCCAACTCAGCATCCTGCAGATGTTGGGTAATTAAGTAATCGTCAGCAATGATGGGCAGCAATGACTTGGCTGGTGCAGTTATGGACAAGTACTGCATGGGGTGAAGAGGTAAGGCAAGCACCATCCACCAGACAAACATCAGAGACTCGGGAGAAGGGAACCGACAGCCCTTTCACCCGTGCATTTACTCCTCCAGCGCAAGTTTCAGAGGCTAACATGCAGTGGCGGCCCGGTCAACTGATGAATTCATATAGGCAAACAGCACTTCAGGAAAGAGGAGCACCACTGGACCTGGGTGGGCTCTGGAGTCCGTGTGAGCCAGCAGTGAGGGCATAACAAGGCTTCACGCAATGGGATATATATGATATGGGATGTGACTTTCTAAGTGCACAATTCCACTGCATACGAGTGCATGTCAAGAAAAGTGTATTATACGGCATTATGGTATTTTATGGTATCATCTATGACTTTTATTCATTTTTATGTGGGGGGCGGGGGGGTAAAATGAGCAGACCTTTTTAATCTCAACAGCTTTTGAAGGAGAATATTTCATTGTTTGCATGCATTGGTCTTATGGATAAATGGCACATTATTTGTTTGGTATGCATCAGTGTAAATGGTAAAAAATGCAGGGTACATGCATTTGTCCTTTTTTTTTATTTTATGCTCTAAAATGAGTTATAGTTGATAGAACTTTATTATACAAAAATCAACAATAAGAACCAGAAGACTATAACATCCTCAGATAGTAAATAACAACCCAGGGACTGCACAGTGGAGAAAAAAATGTATGTATGTCTACATACTATATATACATTCTTCAGGTTTCATAATAAATTATCAGAACATGAAGTCTAATTATCAGTTGTTGATTTTTTGTTAGCGTTCTGTTTTTTTTTTTTTAATTTGTTTGTTTTTCCCTATGTCTCACTCATCCGCTAATTAAAAATGTCATGACAACCTGCAGGGACATCTGGGTTTTAAGCACTGGAGGTGCTCACCCGTGACAAACAGGAAACCAAACATACAGAAGGGGTTGTGTTCTGTTGCTAAAAACTCAAGAAAAGAAACATGTTTAACATATTCACCTGAGGGACTACGAAAGTTATCACGCTAAAAAAAGACAAAAATGACGTCTCACGTCTTTTACTGGGAGGCTGCTGGGGAGAGGGAACAATGTGATTCCCACACCCCCTGCATCACCCACACAAGGTGCCCCGACACATTACAGTCCTGCTCTTGATGTCTGGGCTAAACACCTAAAGCCACCCCCCCTGTGCGAGCCAGGCCACAGGCTTGTCAGCAATGTGCATTCCACTTGGTTAAACAGCCTTCAGATAGAGAAATCTCACAGAGGGGGTGGGATAGCCAATGTGTGCAGTGAAAAGCCACACTGAAGGCACTTCTTCATTTTGTTATTTTTTTTTATCTTACTTTACTTTATATTTTGCTCTCTTTAATTTATTGCTTCACTTCTCATATCTCCCATTGCATTCACTGAAAAAAAGAATTCCTTTGGACATTAAATTCCAATAGATTTGAATTCAAATATAAAAGCCCCTCCCTTGCAACAGAGTAATACAGAATCAGAAAGAGAGACTAAGATCAGGAGACAAGAGTTAGTGAAGGATAAGACGGTGAAATCCATTTTGCAAAAACTGCCAAACTTGGTTCACCCATCTATGTGAGCTTCAGCATGACTCTCCAGTGCTCCTTGACTCAAGAACCAAAATAAACCATAATATGTTTTTTTTTCCTCACATGTTCATTATGTCTCATATGCTGTCAATGTTACATTTATTAACAGTAGAAAGCCAGAAGCTGTTGGTTTTGAGTTTCTTGGCTCAACTATATGGTAACTGAAAAATAAAGGAAACACTTGAGTAGGGGGATATAAAGTGTATTGAAGGCAGGTGCATCCACACAGGTGTAGTTTCTGAATTAATTAAGCAATTAACATCCTATCATGCTTAGGGTCATGTTTAAAAATGCTGGGCAGGCTCTGTTGCCCATTATATTCCATTCCAGTGTTTTTTTTCCCCAGAAATGTCTGTTTATCTTTCATAATTAAAAGTGTAAGTGTCCTACTCCTCTATTCTGCAATGAGGCCACGTGGCTGTAAAGAAACTCCTTCAGAATATCTATTAGCCACCAGCTTCTTGAAAGGAAGGTGTGTTTTTCCATGGTGAAATAAATCTATTGAGAGCATGCAGCTTTGTACCTCCCATTCATAGAGATAAGACTGTGCAAGTTAAGTCTGAATACCAAAAACTAAAATCCGCATAGTGAGGTGTGCGGAAAAAGCGCTTAGTGCTCCAAAGTCTGAATCAGCCCCCTAATGAGTAAAGCTGACCGTTATTGTGATGTTATAATGTGAGTCATACACCTTTAATTGAAAAACTTAAAAAGATTAGGCCTTATTAATCAAACAATAAGAAGCAGAGACAAATCCACAGGGAATAGCACAAAAGTCAAAGAAAGACAATGCCAACACAAGTCAGAGCCCACCTCATCTCTCTTGACTAATTTACTACAGTGTCTTGCAAATATTTACCTATTTTATCCTTGAAAAAATGGTGTATGTGCCTGTGAGCTGCATGATGAGAGTGCATTTTCCACTGTGGCAGTGACACAGAGTGGCTGTCCAGGGGGTTAGAATCACACAAAGAAAGAGTAGGAATGGACATGAGAGTAGTACTGTGGGGAATCACACAGATTTCAGAGCGTGTTTAAGGTCAGCTTAATTGGCAAACCATATTTGTACAATCAAAAGGGTGAATCCAGACATCTTGGCTAAGCCAAACAAAGGATTTATGTTCTATTGTTTTCAGTCGTGGTCATGTAAAAGACTGTCTAATACAATCCTTTGCAGTGCAAAGGTCAGATTAGATCCTATTGGACGTTATTTGGTATTTTCCCTTTAAATGCATGGAATATAAATTGCTTTGTAGAGCCTGGAGTCTATATAACAAGTACGAAAATAAATAATTTGGAGATTCTGAGTCTCTCTCTCTTTTTTCTCTCCCTCCTCCTTGCTCTCTCTAAGAAGTAGTGTTGACAGGGAATGAAAAATTGATTTCATATACAGTGCATAATTTCAGAGAGATCATCTCTGATGGTGAGGACTGCTGAAAGAGTGGTACACTTAGGCACACTACGTGAATAGAAAAGGAATAAAGTGTTTGAAAATAAACAATGCATTAACATTATCCATAATATCTGTAATATTGATTTATTATATTGTCTGGTATTGGACAATGTCATGTAAAGTGAATCCTACCAACCAAAACTAATTGTATACTTCAGCTAACTGATGGAGAGTAGCACATTTAAGCTGTTTAGCATTTCTTTATATAAGCCTTCATCAAAAACTACTGAGGTGCTCTCCCACTATCTGATACTGCTGAAGGGTTAGGTAGAGTAGCATTTGGTGGCCTTTTGATTAAAGTGGAGAGCACACTGAGGTTAAATCCTAAATACAATCCTTATCTGTGCCTTCATAGATCTGAGTGGGAAGACCTGAGAGGAGACTAAATGTCAGATGCATTGAAAAAGCAAATAAGCTGTGATTAGCATTATTAGGGTGCCAGGCACCATAGGCACTAATGCTATTGTTTTCCTTTTTCTGCCCTTTTGGAATAAAATGGCTGTAAAATATGCTCACAGCTAAATTTATACCCATTGCTCACATGGCTTGGCAACCATATTAGATTTTGTAGCAGTTTTTGAAAATTGTCAAATATGAAGCGTCATGAAACATGGTATATGTTTCTCAAGCCAGAAGGAACACTTTCACACTGTACAGAGGAAGGAAGGAAGTCTAGAGAAGGCAGAAAGTCTGCCATATTGACTGTACCACCACTTTTGGGGTTTTGGGAAACTACGTAAACCAGATCTTAGACAGGGAAATTGTATTGCACTAACCTGTTAATTGTGTCATGAAACATGATGGTGTTGGGTCACATGCTACAAAAGCCATCATTCTTGGCCCTCGCAATGTATACCTATAATTATTATTGGAGGAGGTAGTAATTAGAAGAGCAGAACTATCAGTACAAGTATTGTAGTACAGATTCAAACCCACAGCTCTACACCATATGTTTAAACACTTATTGTGGACAAAACAACATATAATGTTGTGTGTGTGGGTGCGTGTGTGTGTGTGTTTGGTTGGTATTCTTCTTATAAGTATATATTATAAGTTTTTTCTTCCTTTGATTAATTAGCCTGTGCTGCTGCAAGCATGGATTTTCTTCTTTTAACAGATATTTTGTCTCTTTTAGAGAAAAAGAACTGTGCACTTCAGTAGAACCAAGTCGACCAGAAACTTGGCTTATCAATTTGCAAGTGACACATTCTTCCAGCCAGTTTAAAAAATAAGCATATGCTAGTGTTAATTACTGCTGTCTTTCTAAATGAATAACCCATTTGTTTATAATTGTTGCTCATCTTTGACAGAGATAAATTAATTAACTTCTGGTTTAAATATGGGGATAATTAGAACAGTCATAATTTTTTACATCCCCCCCCCACCCCCCCACAAAAAAAGAAAAAAAGAAAAAAACAGAGGCGTGTGGCATAATTAAAACCAGCTCATCTATCAGCCCGTGTTTTCACAGACAGGAAGCAGGTTCTCCACAGTAGGTCTGAGTAGAAAGTGTCAGGCTGAGCACACAGTGACTGCAGGGTGTTGGTTTAGCTCATCAACCCACATCTCTGCTTATTCTCTCATGTTTTTTTTTTATTTATTTATTTGATGCATGAAAAAAATGCATTCGTTGTATGCACCTGCCCAGAAATGCCTCATTGCAGATTTCAGAACTGGCACTGATGCATAAAACATGAATGCCAGCACTTGCTTAACAAAACACAACTATTATTCAGAGGTCCTGGCCGCAAACAATCTCTGACTTGTGTGGCTATGCAGAACTAAAAATCAGGAGGGCTGACAAGTCATATTATGTCAATGCTGTGACTACCTGGGCACACATTATTATTATTATTATTATTATTATTATTATTATTATTATTATTATTATTATTATTATTATATTTGGGCACACATTATTATTATCATTATTATATGCTGTGACTTCCTGGGCAAACATAATTATTATTTTTATGTTATCTGATGGAAAATTAGAGAATATTACTTCTAAATTTACCATTTGTTTGACACACTACAATGTGCACAGCATCAACCATTGCAAAATCATATCTGTAGGTGTTGAGCCTGGTTTTCTACACAACTACTAATGTAGACAGTGGAAGCAGTGAGAAAGAGTTTGCAAGATGAATGAGTGTTTTCTTTTTTCCTGCAGATAGATCCATCTAACCTTTTCCATTGTGAAAGCAATTAGGGACACACTTGGCCCTGTAATTGAAAACAACCACTCACTGCAGCAATTTCCTTTAAAATTACAAAGGTGCATGGATATGTGCACATTTAAAACCTCAAATTTACTTTCTTCGAGACACAGTGAGATGAAAGCACCTCCTGAAAGACTGTGCATGAGCCTAAGAGGACCATAGTCTTAGGAACGCCCACATTAAATTTCTGTTCTTTTTCCATGATTTCAATACATTGTTCACTCAGTTTTAATATCAGTCTTTAACTCATAAGCTATTGCCAACTTGTGCACTGTGTAACTACATATTAAATCTCAATATTGATCATATGGTAAATGACAAAAAATGCACAAACAAAAATCATGTTCTGCACATAGTATGTAGGTATCTATTTTCAGAGGACTGGTCATGTTTAGAGGGTTGCTTCTTTCTGGGTTGTCTCCTCCACTCAGCGTTTGCGCAATCACTTTTTTCCTGCTTCACTGACCTTCTTCTCCCTCATTTCTTCACCAGACACAAAAACACTGTAAATTTCAGCTCTGGCTTGAAGCAGCTGGAGATTAGCCCTGTATTCGCATAAGTAATACACATACAGTGGGCCAAAGCAGATCCGTCATTGGATGGATTCGTTTGAACAATCTTTTGTCTTATTAAATGCATTTGATTCTACCACTGTTGTAAGTTGTTTTGTGAAAAACTCTAGTGACAATTAATTCTAATTTGAACAATTTTGTCAGCGGTAAAATGAACAGATCATAGTATGTTCTTCACCACAGCAACATCGCTGATCAAAACATTCAGCCTGTCAGTCCATACCTCATGTCACTATTAACAAGCGTTCAAAATTTGGTAGATTTTTTTCACCTTGAATGAAAACCAAATGAATACTGTGTCTGTGAAGGACAGTAAATAATCCACAATTGACTGTCAACTGTACCTCATCCAGCATTTTAGACACAATGGAACATAACTCAAAATCAATAGCCATTGTTATATTTTTTACTGTGTCCCATATATCATTGTAATACAAATATAATACAGTTAGTCAGTTAGTGTATAAACGCATGCCGGATCATCTGCACAAGTGAGATTCTTAACCAAGAAGATACATTTTTTAACGCACACATAGTTTCTCCTGCCTTTCTCTCTGCGCAAAAAAATTCACTGGGTAAAGGAGGGGGACTGAAGTGAGAATTTCAAACTGATAGAAAACAAGCACTGCTTTCATGTATTCATTCTAATCAATTAGATGATGATGTGACATTTAATTAGACATGATGGATAATTCTAGTAAATCATTATTTTTGTTTGCTCTTGAAGGAACCCTATCAAAATCAATCAAATACCACAAGGAGGATAAGTGTCAGTGCAAAGAAATGAGATTGCAGGCAGTTTGTGTGCCTATTGATTCAAAAAAGGAAATATTTCATTAATCACTGATATCACCAGCACCTCACAGATCTGCTTGGTGAAGGGTGAATTCTGGGAATTTCCCTCTCTGTGACACTGTCATTTAACAAGTAAAGAGACAAGAATGATGTCCCATTAGTAATGTCATCTGATGAAGCTTATAACATGTTAAACTAATAACATCATTTTGGGAAAACCACAAAACCTGGCTCTGCAGTGAGATTTTGCCACACTAGACAAAAACATTTGCTACAGAGACGTGCCCACTGTAATATTATGGCTTTTTTTTTATTTAGTTGGAAGCTTGTGTGACTGTGGATCCTGGAGAGAAAATCAGTTCACTCAATACGCAGCTTCTCATATTCAAAGATTCAAATATGTAGTTTGAGTAATTATACACTTTATTTGACTTTATTTGAATATTGAAGACGTGTGAATGATAAAAAAGTGGCGGTACTTCTGGAAACTATACACACACACACAAAGACATGTAATGCCACAGAATATCTCAAAAGCTTCCACTGAATCAGTTCTACACTTGATTCATGTCCTCTTTGGTATGAAATATTGGAAATATTGGAATATATGTGACCATTCTGTTAACACTCAGTCATTGTAAGATACAAAATGAAATGCTGGCCATCGTTAAAGCATTAACATGCAAGATTTAAACGTTAAGATCCTAAAGACCAAAACACCTCCAACCTAGGGAAATGTAAGACTCAATGGAGTAAACAGGCACAGTCAATACCTTATAGTATATCTGATTATCTTCTCCAAGTTTGATTATGTAATTTCACCTACTAATCTAATTGCCTTGCGGCTATGAAGCAGGTCCTCAAGTGCATGTTAGGTGTCTGTTCCAGTAAAGATGCAGATCTATCATCAGCACAGAAAAACAAAGTTTCTGCTGCAAACAAAAGAATGCTTGCAATGTTTACATGGGAGAAAAACATAGTAACAATATTCCTCTTTTACTGTTTCAATGGCAATCTTCATTTAACTGTGCATAATATGTAAGATCAAGTCTTCATTCATTCATTTTATCTACACATACATGGTTTTTTAATACAATCATATTTTGTGGTTCCAAACAGAAAAAATAGCACATGCCTGCAATTCTCTTTTGCTCACACTTTTGTTTTTACACATACAGTTTGTGAAATTCTAGTTTTGCATCCTACATGCATGCCAAAGAAAGTTACCTTTGTTTTACTGCAGACTGGACTTGTTATATTTCATTGAGGGATCCTTTAGCATGTGAGTCCCCAGTGTTCTCAGTTATATGAAGTTCTTTCCAGGAGTTACTATAATAGTGATGCTGGGTCCTGTTTTGGAATATCATGTCATGCATGTCACATTATAATACATTTATGCCTCTCTTGACATCAAGTTTAATATGTAGCATGGGAGAATAGTTGGTATGGTCTGAAGCAGCAACAGTATCATTTCAGTGTCGCAGTGAACATTCCAATAAAAAAGTTCCAAAACATTTTATGGTTGAGTTGTAATCACAGCGTGTGGCCTACATGACACATTCTAGGCCACACTTGTAGCTCACAGTGATAAATGGAACCAGTTCTTCAGAGGAATTCCTTTGAATAAGCAAACAAGTGGAGGCAGGAGAGCTTCTTAGTGAATATTCTGAGGAAGGCAGTGTAAATAGGGGAACCAAAGCAAAGTACAAGAAAATATCAGAGCAGAACTCAAGTCCAGGTATGCTAAAATTTCTACTAGTCTTGACAGTGAATGGAAGAATCAAAAAGTAAAGTATATTGTCTGTTACTACTAATGTCTAATAAGGAATGTTCATAAGAAAGACCAGAGAAATAATACGTATAAAATCAGCATGGTAGGGGCTTTGAATCAATTGGCATCTCTGTATAGACACTACTTGTCAAGCTAACTGGAGTATTAAACATTTTCTTAACACTTGACAGATATGACTGATAGAGTTAAGAAATGCATTTGTAATTTACACATAATTAATTCATTCATAATACCACTTTTATAAATAATTCATGTACACAAATTTCACAATGGCATATGTGCAGAAAACCACTTTACCGCTAAACGTCCCTGGAATACCAATCAGAATAATCGTAAAACTCATTTTCTATTTCCATTTCCTTGAGAAGAAAGGAAATGGCTTATCTAGTGAAAACTCTGAATAATGGTTAGGATCTACACTTTGTAATGGCCCCCTTATTTTATCCTTGGTATCTGAGTATTCATGACATTTGTGCTGAATGTTTCATTTCATTCTAGCTTTTTTGGCTATCATTGTATAGCATTAAAATGATTGATTTCCTGAAAATGTTAATATTTTTGAGGTGCAGTCCTGACATTAGTGTGAATTTCTGAGATATTTGTTTCACCGCCAAAGAACTCCTAATATCACAAAAACTACTGATACCACAAGCTGTAAACCAGCTTCAAACTGTAAACTATCTCGATTGCAAATGCAATTCCCAAACATCATATCTTCAGAAAAAAAAAGAGGCCCAGTGCATGTTACCCAGAGGCACTTAAACATCAGGTAGTCCTAAAGGAGAATGACATTAAAGTTGAGTACAGAACATTGTTGATTAGTTAAAAGGCAAAGAAAGAGTCCTTCTACTTTTACAACTGATGCTCGGGACAAGGGAATCGTGGTGCAGCTACTTACATCTCCAAACAGCAGGGTTTCTAGCAGTGGGAGATTTGTCACGCAAAAGTATTCAAGTCAGCTTAGCGTATCCAGAACTTGGCATAGTCCCCATAATGAGTGTGTCTGTCAGGTCTGCTCTTTCTCAGTGTCTCCGCCATTCCCAGCACAGCTCCTCCATTCCAGCACAAAACACTGTGGGAAGGAGGCTCCACAAGCGACTGTGACAGTCTTGAAATCGGCACAAGCGAAAAAAAAAAAAAAAACAGAAAAACTGCCATAAAGCCCCAGGGACCAGGATTAATGGAATTGTAAACTGCAGCTTTGTAAATTGTAGCTGGTGGCAAGAGAGGAGGGGAGGGATCTGTTGTTCTGAGCAAGGCTTTTTTTTTTTTTGGAAAGCAGCTAAAAGCATGCTAAGTACTTTGCGAGCATTAAATAGCATCTGTTTAAACAGCCACTTAGTCCTGTGCTTTGACTTGAATAAAATGTTCAGAAAAATACACAGTGACACTAACAGCTACGGAACAAGCTCATCATGAGAGCAAAGACCATGCTGCAATCATTTTTTGTTGTTGTACAACTTGTTGAGTTCCTTTTCTGAGGAACTACGATGTAGCGTGCATAACTAAAAATGATGTCATCATGTGATCTTTTGTGTCAAGGTTCTGGTCTGGAGAATTGTTGACATGTGTGGCATACTGTTTCCATTTAAAAGAGGAACACACAGAGACGTCTATAAGTTTTAAAATGTTGTTCAATGTATCATAAGGACCCTCAACAACCAAAGATCACGAGTAAAAATGCAACATGCATTGTCTTTAAAGTACAACGCACCGTAGCGCATAACGTTCATCTGATCAACGTTACCGATGCTGTCCACATATTGCAAACGATGCGTGAGAAAGTTACTATCTTCGTTTTCTTATGTTTTCAAAATACATTAACCAAAAGTGGAAAGAAAATAAAAAGGAGAAAATGATCATTATTATATTAAAATGATCATTCTCATAAGGAAGTATCGATTAATTAAAAGAACAATACAATGTGAATATCGTAGTATTATATCCTCGTGTAAACAGTCTTAAATGATACGGTATTGTAACACAGGAATTCATTGTATGTCCTGGAATTAGCATATAATAATGTTTCCTGTAATTAGTTATGGTGAAATTGTATTTTTGAGTAATAACGTTTAATCAAATCAGTTTTTCTTAATCCCAGCCTTTGCCTTTTATGTTACTGTGTCAGTAAATTTAAAGGTGGAGTCGGATTTCTAATGTTTGTGAGACACCATATATAATTATGCAGCTCTTTTGCTGTTATATCTAGGGCCCTTTGCATAATCCGTAGGGTATGCTGTGAGTGTAGCTTCTCAAATTCTGAGCACAGTGAGTGTGGCTTGCTAAACTCGCCCTAAACTCGAGTTTGGTAATGTTCAATGAGAAGCGTGCATGAATGCCGTGAATGCAACGGATAACAAATCAGCGCGGACTTCATCAATACGTGCTAGGATTTCTTTATCAGGGCAAACGGAAATCGCTGCTATATGTGCATTCTCGCCACTAGATGCCATTTTAATTCTCTTAAAAGTTTAATGCGTTCGGAAGACACAGGCACAGGCACGATCGCGACACCACAGAAGAATTTATGGGAAGGCAACCAGCAGTGAAATGGAGCTGTTCTTTCAGCACCATCGCTGAAGCGCCATTCGAGGCGCTTCGATGTCAGGAAGTATCGATTTGCATCGTGACAAACATTTTTATCTCATCAATTTTAAACTCAACTTAAAGTCTATTTATATATATTTCAGCTGAGTGTCTAAAATGTGTCTAGCTAACTTTACGCCAAGGTTTAACGTGCTCCCAATGTTGCCTAATAGTAGCATAATAGTATAGTAATATCTTTTTTTTGTTTTACTTTAAAAGTGAGTTTGAACAAGCCAGCAAAGGCGGTCGACTGTAAGGAGCACTGCAATACAAACAAAGGATGAATAGGCTGTACACATCTGAGCAAGACCAGTTTCACATACAGTGAGCAGAGCTATGGTGAACGTCTGAAGCCTCAATATTTTCGTGCAAGTAAGTTTTCCTTTAATATCATTCGAGTAGACAAAAGGAATATCACTTACCCTCGGTGCTGTTACATTTTGTTAGTAAGACATCATGTCTTCACCATGTCAACAATAAAAAAAAATGTACGTTAATGTATTCAGATTAACCCTTACCTGGAAGAGGCGCAAAATGTTCGCTACCATGATGGATACGGAACTCGCCGATGCTCCAATGACCCCAATAACTTTCTCGGGCTTGACAAACACCGGAGGTTCTCCGTTGGTACACCTGACATCCGAAGTATCTTTTTGTATAAGAGCCTGTACGAACGTAAGAGACTGCTCCAATGCATAAGTGTCCCGTGAACACGTATCTAACACTCGTGCACCTAAGGTGATATTGGGCAAAATATCGTCATCACTGTTAATTTGGTCCAAAGCGTACATCATTGCTTCCAGCCTGTGGATTCCGTTCTCCTTTTTGATATCCCCGCAAGGAACCCCTGGGACTCCTCGGGCATGCACTGGGAAAAGGCCACCCAAGGTCACATCCCCTTCAATTCTAATAGAATGGGGTGCATAAATTTCCTGCGACAGTGTCAACTCCACAAACGCCTTCATCACCCAAAACACCCTCCATGCAACGTAGGGCTTTAGTTCTATACCGAGACCGTGCGTGGCCATGATCTCCTCTCCACAGTCACAGACTTCGATTAAGAAAAGACAGACACAAGGCACTTCTTGAAAATACTTATAAACCGACGGGGTACGAAGTCACTGAAATTAAGCCCATTCCACTCATTTAAGAAAAAGGCCAGGCAAAAAAATTCCCCTATTATGTGATGGAATAATGCGTTATTCGCCCAAACTGTGCGTACCGCTGCCCAACATCACAACGTTCGACGTAGCTTGTTGCTCAGAGGACCATTCAGAAGGCTCAGCCCCGTGGATGACTGAAGAAAAACAGCTGATGAGAACACAGTGATGGTAGAATGCGTGCTGTAAGAAGCTCAAGATGCAAGGATATTCCACAGTCGGAAATGCGATTCATTGAGTCCCACGCTACACTGACAACATAGTGCCACGGCCGTTAACTTAATGGCACTAATGATCACAGGAATACCAATAATACCAAACGGATAATCGCGGGATGAGGAGAAAACAAAGCGATATCAAAAAGTTCACATTATATGATAGCAGTATTGTACATGCTTTAAAGCAATCACATACACTCGAGAGGAATTGTTTTGTACTTAGATCCAGGGTTGCGACGTGTTATCCTCACCGCTCAGGCGAACTTCATCTCGGCTTAGTGTCTGATCAGTTGCTGCGTCTTTTAGAAAAAAAAATGTTCATTCCGTACCACGCGCCTCAGTGGGTACCTACAAAAAAATCCCAAAAGAACAACACGTAGCGAAGACAATAGAAGTATCTTCCCCTGAGCTCAAATGTAAGGAATGACGCCTCCTCTCACTCCACCCAGAATCAAATATGCATTTGTCAAATGACTCAATGCTGAGAGCTTCCAACGCGCGATCAATTATCTGTCCACCAGATTTCGTTGCCGAAATATGTCTGAAGCGGGGTCATTATTAAACCTCCAAGACCAGTCCTCAAAAGCACGCGTATACCATTTCCACAGAAGTGTTAAGCCTTAGGAAATTGCGAGACTCTAGCGTCATTAAGTTTGCAACGTTTTTCCTCTCTTTCATCCGCTGGGCTGCTCCCTTGATTCCGTATTGTCACACAGCGATAGGATAATTTTGAGATGGATTTCATGACAATCTTGTACGTTTAAGTGCGTATCCAATGGAATATTGCTGCTTGCTAATAATATTTAGCTTCGTTGTTGTTTCAGTTATAGAGAAGCGGGCTTTCATCCTGGATAGTCAGTCAAATCGAATTGTAGTATCAACAGCGAAAGAAAGGGAGCATATGCATTCCTAATCAGGTACCCGGCACTTTTCCTCGTGTATCTCTCTCTCTCTCTCTCTCTCTCTCTCTCTCTCTCTCTCTCTCTCTACCCCCGCCCCCCTTTCCGTCTCTCTCTCGCACGTAATGTTAAGGCGCGGGCGCGCTCATGTGCACTCATCCTCTCATTAAAACTCTGATTGCATTATTAAGAAATGTATTGACGTGCAATACACCGTCGAAATACAATCTGATCACTGCGATTCAGAAAGGGCCAGGTGCCTGGAGGATACTGCCACTCGTAATACCATTATTCAAACAATCCGGTTAAGAGCGCATTCTTGTTCTTGACAAGTTCTTCAGTCATTTTGACATAATTTTGACATTATGGGCGCATTTGAGTATCGTTAAGCGCTTCTGTAAGTGGGAGTCAGACTGCCTTGCTGTGTGTGCATGTGTGTGAAACAGTGAGAGAGAGAGAGAGAGAGAGAGAGAGAGTTGAGATAGTAGGATGTTAAAATTATAGTTTGTGATTCTGTGCAGAACTCCTGGTCGGACAGCATGATGTCTGACTGATTGTGGTGGTAGTGTTTTGGCCTCAGGCACAGAGATTGGTGGGTCAGACAGTGAGAGGGTGAAGTTTGTTGGTGAATGGCAGTGGTATTGTACCGATGCAATGTATCTGCATGAAGTACCAGGCGGTGAAGCATTGTGTCACTTGAAGATGAAAGAGGGAGCTAAATGGGGTAAATAATACACCAATACACCGATAACGGAGACAAACGTTTACATCTTCGTGCTGCTGCATATTCTTTTCCATCCCGAATCAATATAAGCAAAGCACAACAGTCATTATTTTGGTTTCAGATTGGAATTACAGACACACTTCTCATTCTGAAGATGCATAACAGAAACATAATTGTAGACACTGACTGTGATACAGTTATAACGACAGGAAACACAAGGTAAGCCCTGAGTGTCCTCTGCCATAGTTGTTTTCTAAATTCCCCAAATCCACAGGTTGACCAGTTATCTTTTGTGACTCATGTTACGCACAGATAATTTGCAGTCATCGTACTCCTTCTTCTAATTCTCATTATTTATTTATTTATTTATTTATTTAGTTTCCCACTTTTGGTTCAAAGTTGCTGCCTCAGGCCAGTTGTTTCTGAGGCTTGCTATGTCCCTTTCTTGTATATAAATGACCAGGAAAAATACAACATCACTAATACCCTGGTCAGCAGCAAGTCATTCTTTCCTCTCTGAACTGCTGCCACCCAACTACATTCCTACACTGCCAGAATGGGACCCTCACACCTGGAGCAGATTCTCCTGTTGGTGCAAAGGGCAGTTCCATTTGGTTTTGTGAACCAACCCATCCTGGTCCTCTTTGGCACAAATTTCTGAAATGTTCACACATCAAACAACCACAGATGGTATTTATACTAGGTGCCTCACTTGACCCACTTGGTGACAATCATCTGCAAGACGTTGACAGTCAGCAAAGTGATAATTTAATTCTGCTGTTTATACCGCTATTAACAATTTCAAACATATAAACATCACAAAATTATCGTTGATAAAACAATGCAAAATGATTGACAACATGTCATGATTGTGCATTGTGAAAAAGCATTGCAGTAAGTTATCTGTGACACATGGTGAAATGGTGATATGGCTTAAAGAGGACATTGTATTACAATGGAAACACTGACTAATCAGTTTATTGATTTGCAGTGGCACGCATCCATAAAGAACTTGCCGGTAGTATTAAGGACATTCAATTATCAATGCCTTGAACTCAGACTTGAATTACCCAATGCTTTTGGACTTGGATAATACCATACGTCTGTGCACCAATAACACTCATGGTTTTTAACACCCTGGCAAGAATTTAAAGGACTGTTATTAAGGCTACTTCAAGTATCTACAGTCATATCAAGGCTTTGACTAATATGCACTTGAATAACCCTTGTAAGTTTGAGCTGCTTTAAATGTGACTAAGATGCCTGATACACTTGACTGTCAACCACAAAAAGGGTTACTATGTGGATTCTGCACATGTAGCGTATAGCGTATTTAGAATCAAAGCAAATTTATTTCAGGGTTTCTAGTCCTTGTTCCCAGTCATTATGTGTGAAGGGTTGAGCTCATTACATGTTGTATATATCTTCCAAGATATTCTGTATTTATATAAATCAGTCATTCACATTGTGATTACAGATATCCTTGATCGAAGTTCAGAGGAGCTCTTGGGAACCACAGTTGTTACTGAAGTATAAATTTAATTAATAACTCAGAAGAACATAAACTCCCTACACAACATGATGAAGGTGTTGCACACAACTGGTGCCTCACATTTCACCACAAAATGAAATATAACTATCATTCATCATGAAAAAAATATCTCAAGGTACGCATTAAGTCACTTGGCAGCCTGCTCACTTTATCAGTTATAACATAGAACCTTGATTTCTGGAAGTGAACCATGGACAAGTTGTAGCTCTTCATAACACAATATTGCAATGTCAAAAGCATTGTGCTTTGCAAAATTCCCCAAAAGTACCAAGTAAAATATATGCAGTATGAAGCAGACAACAATACAATACATACAGCATGCTATACATTACATTATCTCCATGCTTGCCACATACTCTTATCCACCGTGACTCATGTAGCATCCATTTTAAACATTATCAGATTATACAGATGGGCGTTTACTGAACCAATTCAGGTTAAGAACCTTGCTCAAGGGTAAAATGACAGCCCCATCTGGGAATCAGACCTGCAATCTTGTTTTAAAGTCCAGATCCTTAACCATCATGTCACACTGCTGATGCTGTACATTTTTCCAGCTACTGCTAGGCTGAAGTCTTGATCACTTTGGGTCATGGAAACATGAGTGAGATGATTTTGTTTTTGTGACTGACATTGTCCATTTGTTGGTGTACCAAAAACAATGGTATTCAGTACATTTATCATGGGTTAACTGTGAAATGTGCAATAACTTCAAACCTGACATAGGCTTTGACAGTGATTTTTCATTTTCTGTATTATTTCAGTCGTTATTAAAGCATTCTTATCAAAACTTTGTATGAAAAGTTTAGCTGACACATTGATGCCAGGCTTGTCAAACTGAAATGTTTGTATACACTGAAACTGTGTATTTTGGACATTTATTTATTTTTTGCACTCTCCCACACTCTTTTAGACATCAGTTATTTCTATGGAAATGGATGCTACTGTACTTGTGGTTGCAGATATACTGCATTATATATATGCAATGGATTTTGCTGATTTTGCAATGCAATATTTTCTTTCCAATGCAATGAAAAACATGACAAAACATTGATTTTTAATGAATGACAGATCTTTTGAGCCCTCTGATATTGTATAATAAAGATCATTTGAGCAAATTGAAAAGTCATTGTTTCTGTCCTCAAAATAGCAGACAAGCAAGTCAGTGAGTGATTGTGAAATGACTGCTATTGTACACTCACTACAGAGAGAAGATCACATGAGAATAAGCATGGGGGTGCAAAAGGGAACAATGCAAATTGTTAGGTCTCTTTATAGAGTAGATAGAATTTCATGTATGGACGGTGTGCATTTCATTATAAGTGAAGTTGCTTTTACCCCCAGAGGGCAACAAGCAGCTCATAGGTTTCAGAGTTTAATATAAATTGAATGGGAGCAATCGCTTTACTAAGCAAGACAGAGGACATTCATCACACCAGTCCCCTCTAAACGGGCTCTATCCTTGACAAGTATCAGCCGGTGACCAATTTATGTCCTGCTGATCAGGGCTGTGAAAAGTGTTATTCCATCCCTGCTTGTGACAGGACTTTGCTTGGACTGAAAATTCCAAACAAGGGCATCCCTCACATTAACGCCCCTGAAGGTGTAACTTTGATGATTATTTTCAACCCCAAGCACCTTTCCAGCCCTTGGATTAAATACAAAATTGATGCTATCCCGTTAACTATAATTCACATTGATAAAGAGGTTTCATTAGTTTCTCAGAAGGCCGCATTGCAAGACCGGACTCTTAGTATCGCTGTCCACTATGTGCTCTCCCACAAACAGCTCTAGTCCCATATATAAGGAAAAACACAGTGCAGAGGTACACTATTAGGCTAAAAGAATTTTAACACAGTTTAGCTTTACACACTTAGCTTTATTTGCAGTGTATTTGTGGTTTAGTTTTATTGGTATGACGTATAGTGTGAATAAATAATAATGATAATTATCAGAGTGATTATTGTTTAAGTTTTATTTCTTTATATTTTTAATCAATGTTTCAGCTGTATATACAATTATTTCAGGACTAAAGTGCAAAATTCTCCTTTCCAGTTGTCTTGTCATTATAAAATAGTTATCCACTTAACTCCATTGAAGCCCATGCGTAAAGCATTGGAACCTAAAAGCTAATTGGGAAACAACTTTCTGAACAATTCTGGGAGGATGGCTTGAGTCCTATAATGGTGTAAAATCTTGTTCAAATTTATCCAAACAAGCAACAGGCAAGCAACAAGGAAACTTCTGTTCTATGATTCTGTTTTCTTGGCTTGACAGACAGTGATTCTGCCCTATGACCAGATTGTCTGATCAGTTCAAATTTTAATATCACATTCATTCAATCACACCTAATAACCAGTAATAGTTATTTGATACATTTTACTCATAAAAACGGTCATATATATATATTCAGGATACCTATAACAGTCAAGCACTCACAGCCGTAATGAAATATCATTCAAGGACATGTAGTATATTAATCTGCAATTCAAAGGTACAGCATGAAATATTGCATGTCAGCTCTACAGAGCTCTGCCAACTGAAAAGCTAAGGAATGGGTTTCATCAGAATATTTAACTGAATACCTAACTGACATATTGCAGAGCTTAGTTATTTATTCTTTTTTATTGATGTAATCACAGTGTAAATTAATATTTCAGGTCTTTCTAACTGTTATGAAACACTGCACTATATGAGCAACATTACTGAATTATTTAAATAGTCCCAATTGCCCTTTAAAAGAAATTGTAAAAAAAGGGGTTTCTGAAAGCAGCATTAAAAATATAACAATAATATAACAACAACCTGTTTAGTTACTTAAATGGACAGCCAACAAATCAATACGCTTGAAACTGTATCAGCAGGCATTTGCTAGCTATGCAGCAGAGTATGTAAAAGGCTGGCAGTGAAAGTAATGAAAGTTTTTTGGGAATACTTGTTGGCTTGTAGAATCTAAACCTGCAGGGAAACATTTAAGAGGACTTTGGGGATTCATTAAGTCTGCTATGACAACTGTTATAACTCTTATGACAACAGTTATGAAAATGTCCTTAACTTTTACTATTCAATTTAAGCAGGCTTCTCAAAACATATTTTATTTTGTTGTTACACTATGGTTTTGTTAAGATCACTGACTGTGACATGCAATACTGCAAATGTAATACTTGCTTAGTATTTTGTTAGTATACTTTCTTAGTGTGTGTATATATATATATATATATATATATATATAAAAAATATATATAAAATGCTTGGATTATATACAGATAATCCAAGCATTATGTCTGCTACATTCTTCAGAATTTCTTTCTCATGATCATATTCTGCTAGGGTAAGCAGTTTTTTTTTCTTTCAATGAAATTGAGAAATGACTTGCAGGTTGTACAGTTAGTGAGCTAGAGGTAAAGTTAGTGAGTTTGACAGAAATGGTTGCATTTAAATTCTTATAGAGTGACGTCAAAGATTTTAGCCACCAATTCTGCAAGCAGAACAAAACTGGATACAACATCATCATTCTTTTCCCAAAATTCAAATTAATGGTGTCACTACCTTCATGTCTTTAGCCAGTGTTGTTTATTTACATATTTCATTGGTGGTTGTAAAAGGTAGTGTTGCGCATGAAAAGTCAAGTAACAATGTACAGCTCATGCACAGCTGCAATAAAATGTAGAAAATTCTGTCTTGGTTATAATTTGTCATTATCCACATATATAATTACAGTGAATGTGTAATAGAAAGATAAAACAAATTATAATAAACTAAATAGTATTTCAAATAGAAAAGGGACAGTAGAGTTTACAAATGCTGAACTCAGCAGCAGCTGAAATCACATCTCAAATTGAAAGAAATAAAATGGGCAAAGCATGGAGAGAGATTAGTGTTGGTCGAATAAATGCAATGCTTATTAGACAGAATAATTGCTCTAAAGTTAGGTGGCTTCTTTTCATAAGCTCATTAATTTAATTTAAAGGTTTGGGCTGAACAATTTTGCACATTCCATTGCTGATTTTGAGCAATGCATTTCAAGAAAACAATTTGAACCCCAACATCATTAATCTGTAATGTCATGTGTCAATGTTAATCTTAATGCAGCAAGTAGGCATTGAAGAATATATCTTATATTATCAATATAAACAGCAAATATCTTTTTTGACTACATTTTCAAATGGCGTTTAATACCAATCATAAAAAATGCACACTCCCTTGCATTAAACAGTATAGAATTCTGTACATGCTTATATATAGTGTAAGGTATTGAGCCTATGCCTATATACCTCATTAGAGTTTTCATTGATCAGAACACTGATTTATATTGAAAATGTAGTCTGTGTTCCAGGACAGACAACTGAAGAGATTTTTTTCCTTCCTATTCTGTCACAGTAGTTATAATGCTCAGAACAGCAGTACAATCTTGAGCCGACCACATTTAATGAGAATACTATATTTTGGAATTCAAATTGTACTGATTTTTTTCCTCTTAGTGATTTACTCCTGATCGCAGACCAATGCCTCTCTGACCAACTCCAAACGGTCTTAATAGACAAGATATTTTGCCTTTTAAATTGCAGGGAAGATAGATAAAGACAACAACAAATCTATAAAAAGTATCATCAGACTAATGTAACAATACCTTAACAAAGCCAAGAACTTTTGTCTCAGTATCTATGTCTCAATATCTCAGCATGACCCTTGGCTTTCAAAATACTTAAGTCAATTCCCTCATGAAATCTCCAACACACAAACAAACCAGAAAAAGCATACTGGCTAACTGGATTAGCTTCAATCTGATAATTGCCCAGTTAAGATACTGTATGAATTAGACACTAGAATGCAGATGGTTCTTCTAAAACATGTTACAGTAATTTATATGCATGTTTACAGTACATACTAATTATTTTATTTTTAATGTCCTAATGTCCAAAAAACATTGCATTACTTACATTCAACATTAGTCTTTGTTCTCTTTACAGGTGTAGTTTGTGAAATAGGCAGTAGTCACAGTAGTCACCAAATTACCAGAAAAAACAATTAACATACACTGGATCGCTGGACACTATTTTTGTAACAAAAAGGTTTGCTGAAGTATAATGCTGACCCATATAACCCTGCATGGCTTTAACTTTCTTCAGAAGGACATTTCTCTCTTCTCCACTTTCTCCTCCCTCCTCTGCACATCATGTTCAGTAAAAAGTGAGCCCTTTTCATATAAACCTTCTGAAATAATAATAAAAAACTTGTTATACTGTCCACCCTAAAAAGTGTAATGTTTAATTATGAACAGTTATAGTTCAGTTGGTTCTATAAAATTCACAGGTTGGTGGATCTGGACTATATGACCTGCTAATATGGCTATTAAGATTCTATAACCCAGCATCTGTCTGTCAGAGAAAACATCACAGGCAGACTTTCCAGTGCAGTATGTTTTCATTAGTTTGTCTACGACATTACATCACAACTTTAACTTCATCTACTGTTCTAGAAACTAGAAAAGGATTTCATTCAAGAAAGGGTATCTGGTCTGGAGAAGTCTGACACTTTTAAGGACATTCCCAATTCAGTAGATATTTTCCTGACCTATTGTCATAATGATACTGCCAAATTTGGGCTTAAGGAAAAAAAAATAGCAGGTGCCAATTATTGCTTGTCTCTATCTTTTGTACATAATTATACACGGCTTACTGAACCTTGCCCAGCTGAGCGCAAATCCTTTTAATCACCCCTGTAACTCCTCCTAAGGGGACCAAAAGGTTGTTTGTGTAGGTGGTAGTAGAGATAGCATTATTAAGTTGATTGAATAAAAAACACCAGTCTCACGATCCCTGGAGAAGAAAACTGAAAGAATTGAAAGAAGGAAAAAAAAACACACACTTCAAGTGAGCAAGTAGCTAAAAAGCACAAGGTGCAGGACGACCACACTTGTTAATCTGTCTCTCACCAATTTCAAAGAATCTCAGCTGCTCATTTCCTGCATTATGTTAATTAATGCAACATTTCATGTCAATCATGCAGGTAAACAGCTTAGTGCTGATGCTAAGGAGGCTGCAGCTGGAGGCAACGACATTTGGAGGCAAATACAGTTAATAGCATGTGTTCATTCACAAGAGGGGAACAGTTTATACCTCAGAAAACGAGGAGGGGTGAGAGATGCGGGGGGGGGGGGGGGGGTAACAAAGAAATTAATATTAGCCAGCTTTCTGAGCAACAAACCCGTTACATGCTTTTTAAGTCTCTGTTCATTGGCACCAGATGTTCAACAATCTGTTCCTTTCCAGTCGGCACAATTTTTTTATCACTCAGAAAACAAAATTTAGGCATACCATCCCTATTTTGAAAACTGCAATCCAATAATATCCTATAAACCCAATTCCACTGGCGACAGCTGTCTGCAAATGATGTTGGGTGGAACATTGTCCATTGAATTATTCAGGTTTCATGTGATCCCATTAGGGGAACAATCCAGAGACCACTTTGCAGTGTCTAGTTTACATCATGCATACTTTAGGCCATTCAGAATACTGTATGTACTATGTCTGCAAAACTGTTAAAAGCTTCTCTTTTTTAAGAAACATGCTGGACAGTCTAGCCCAAGGTGGACAGTCTAGCCCAACTGAATTCCATTCCTAATACAAAGCGTCCTTGAGGTTTTAGTGAAGAAAATTCACAACTTTTCATTCATGCACTTGAACAGGGAAAAGTATGGACTGTGTCACGCCACGGGCTACCCTTCCATAAACTGATGCCTACCCAAAACAAAGACAGGGAATACCTACCTAGCCTGAACTACGGAAAAGGTCTAGGGGATCCAAACTACGCTATGTAGGGCCGTTCATAACCTACCCTGCGATGTGCAAAGAATGTGAACTTGAGCCTATGTCAGTGTGACCAGGATGTTGGATGCACCTACCGAAGGCTGCAAGAGAACCAGCTTACCTGAGGGCTTCATGGCATCTCCTAGTACGAGCACTGTCTTTTCTTCCTTCTGAAGCGGTGTTTTCCAGCCTGGTATTTCCGTTCATGTTTATTTTAGGTGTCCAAAGTGATGACAACAAATACGAATTAACAAATGTCTCAAAACCTCTCATGAGCGTGTAGCCTTGAGCGGGACAAGTTATCTGCCGCCACCGGAACTCTTCCTCCTTTTCCTCTCCCCGTCCAGGTAACTTCCCGTCAATTTAAAAGACCCCAGCCACACCTCTCCATCAGCTGGCCCCCTGCAGCCTTCAACATCAGTGTGTAATAGGCTGTCCCTAACCAGCTATCTAACAACTGTATAGTAGATCTGGCATTATGCCCTTCTTCATTATTAAGGTATTGATTTCATCCAACAACACTATGCCAAGAGATATCTTTATTTAATAACCAATGTTTCTGTCTTTCTTCCAACATATTTTGTCAAGCTGTGGGAACACTGTGGCCCAGATAAATGTGTACATTCAGCTAATGGGAGTGCTGCTGTAGGGACACTGGAGTAAGACTCATTTTCTTATGGTTTAATGCCCCATTGCTTTTGTTAACTTAAAAAAAAAAAAAAACTTTATTCCATTGAGTTTGCTGTGGTGATATAAGTCATCTATCTAAATATGTATTTTGCCACAAAAACCACAAAAAATAGGTGAAATACAACACACACCAAAATATTCAATTATCAGGAACATAAGGATACGCTGTTGATGCTGAACCTCCACAGTTCAATCTTTGTTCATTACTGAATCTCCTCAGTATCTTTGCGTCAGTCCACTGTAGTCCAATAGATATGCTCTATGAGGTGAAAGATGCCAGAATGTTATCAATTTAATCAATAATTCCATTATGATTCTTCCCCCAGAGTTGTGACCCTTTGTTACAACAGGAGTATTGACCGCAGTTATGAATCCCTGTGCTGAAAGGTGGCATGCCCACACAGAGGCAGTGATGATCAGGTTGTAATGCATAAACTGTCTGAATAATGTGTATAACCATGCAGCAAGCATGTAATAATCAAGTATTATTACAAATAGATAAGACTCTTAGAGTATCCTTGTATGCTCTTGAAAATGTTAATGCACTGTTTTGGTTTTCAGACTACCTTTTTTTCATGGTGTGATAACCTGTTATAGTTGAGCAGCTACAAAATTTGGGGTCGGAATTTTGGTGAAGCCCTTACTCCAATTTGATTGCTGTTCTATCACTCAGTATTAAGTAGACTGTTTAACTGGTGCCAACTTTTGGTGTTACATAAATGGTCAACAATTGCTGGGAAAAACTACATGTGCTCACTTTGAATGAATGTAGAACATAAGGGCATCAAGGGCTTAACAAAATGAAGGGTCTATTAATGGTGAAACAGCATATGTCAAGGATGTATAGCTCATATCTCATATCTCAGGCTACAAAACACATTTCTATTTGCTGTCAATACCCAGTTTCATACCAAACAGCCATGAGAGGTGAACGCTGGGCAATGCAAATGAACAATAGAGAGCACATGTCAAGTATTTATAGAATATTTTAAAAAAGTCAGAGGACATGTGGATACAAAATGAATTAAGCAGATCAAAACAGGGATTACTTGATGAAATATTTCCGTGAAGCACATAATCTTTAATATTGCTGATAAAACTATCCCATTGTCAATACTGGCACAACAGTGCCCCCCTCAGCAGAGCAGGGACACTGGTACAGTAACATTCCCATACCACTCCTATGTACAGTCCAGTAATTTGTGATTTTGAAAGAATTCAACAATACACTTTTAAAAACAGCTTGATTCTTACTTCTCATAAAAAGGCACCATGAAGGACAGAAATTCAAAACAGGTCTCAAGAGCAAGATCATGTCCTTTGCAAGTACAGAACTGTTTTTTTTTCATATCTGTTTCAAATAAAAGTATGGATTCAGAAAATCCTTTAAAGTTATAGATGTGCCCCTGTCCACTTCAGATAATCTATACATATACTATACCTGAAACACAATATATAAAATTCTGTCAAATAGAATGCATTGCAAACAAAGGCAATGCATACCTTCAAATGCAAGACCAGGAGGACTGAAGTTCAGATCCCATGTCCCATACAAATGAGACTCTTTTTTTACCAAACTCAATAAATCAAATGAATAGCTTCAATGAAAAGCAAATGGAATTAAAGAATTAGAAAATTACATTTTGCTGATATGCGGACCAGGCCTGACTGAGGTCTTGTCAAGGAAAGAAGCTTAGTCTTCTCTGACTGGCAGTGGACCATCAGGCAGGTGAATGTGTTGTGTCAGGTGTGTGACTTGCATTCCAAATATTACTCAGGCAATAAAAGCTGGACATTAATAACAGTACATCACAGACTCCGTTTTATCTGAGTGTGATATACATTTAGATGTCCCAGTTGCAAAAGTGAGCCACTAAATTCCCTTTCTAGTACTTTTACAGGCACAAGAGGCCGGCCTCGGTTAAACAGAATGTTTAGCGCATGTGTTTGCAAAATGCATACAAAATTACTGGACATGCACTCTTAAATGCAAATTTGGTCTCACTAGTGTATTTTTCAGATTTTAAAGGTTTTGTGCCCCAGGGTTAAACTTTGTCTCTTACCTTGAAAGAATCTGTCAGTCAAACTGCTGTCCATACTGCAGGGAAATGGTTGGGCAACATACTTATCACATGGAATGAATGAATGAATATTTAAAGAGAAGCAAACAGGGAAAAATAAAATATTAAAATGTAAGAACTTCAATAAGCCATGCTCCATGCATACATGTTGGGTTTTCTATAACCAGGTATGTTGTTCTGTACATAAATATAAATGTATAAAAGCACAGGGCTACATCTTGTTTGTTATCATAGCGTGATAAGAGACAAGAGAATCGGCATGCCAGACAAATGCTTTACCAGACACAAACAAAACTAGCTGGCATCCCTAGTTTGGTATACCTATACCATTCTGCTGCGCCAAAATGAGGGTTTACAAGATATGAGGACTTTTAATATTGCTGAGAACTATTGAAAGGCTGAACATACAGATCATATATTAAATTAGGGAAAAGAAATGTGCTGCCATAAAACCTTCGATAAAAGCCTGATGTTAACAAGCTTTGGAAAAATGCCATATGGCGCTCAGGTTTCTCACTCCAGGTGTGCTGTACATCTCAATCTGTCTAGTTCCATGGTTTTACATGTGTGTGCTTGTGAAGTTAATCACACAAGCCACGCTGGCACATCTCACTTTGGTCTTTAATTACATCACTGTGAAACTGAAAATTGCTTAAGCAACACAGAAATAATCAAGGAATATCAAATTTCATTGACCGATACACACATCAAGGTAAGATTTGAATGCATACTATCGTATTTCTGTGATTGAAAATGCCTCTGAAGGCATTTAGTCCTTTTACTTCCCTTTTTGTCCTAAAGCTGCATTACCTGGCTGAAAAATAATTTCTTTAATTCACACATTTACCTGAAATGTAATTAAGTTCGGACTGTTGAAACATGTTTAAGAAAATTATACATGTGCCTATGTAGTGTGTTAAATCTATAATTTCCACATGGAGATTCATTTGAATCATCATTTATGTTTCAGAACAGTCTCAACAGGTAATTATGTACAAAATTGTTGGCTGCCAAATGTCAGCACAACATATGATTTCCATGGAGGTCAACAATGCAGTGCACAAAGGCATTAAAATGATGTGACAGCTCAACATAAATTAGACACCCCTCGGTGAAACAATACATAGTATATTAACTACCACTGTTCATTGCTGATTCAAGTTCTTCTGCTCAAGGTCTGGTTCTGAGCCTCTTGGAAGAAGTCAGTAGTAATTATTGATACCCATGATTCATAAGAAATAGACCACACTTCACTGTATTGCAGCTTAAAACACCTGGTATAGAGAACCAAAACCAAATTGAAGAAAAAAGTCCCTGAAGAAATATGAAATGGAGTGGAAGAGAGGTACAGATTCTCAAACACAGAATAGTTTTGGTTAGTGGGTGTTATTTATACCATCAGAATGAGGAAATGGATTTAGTTAAAAGTGAGGCTTCCAAACCAGTTATTACAAACTCCATTGGCTGTTACTGTATGTGAGAAGCAGGCACCACTATTCTTCAAGTGCTGCAATCCTATTGTGTTTCTTGGAATCCCTAACCGGTAAAACAAAGAGTATCTTCTGCACAAACTAATCTTAATTTTTAATCTAATTAATGGGTTCAGATGTAACAAAAAGCAAAAAAAAAAAAAATCCATCCATACTGAAGGAGTGTTGCCTGCTGCTTCTGTCTGTAATCCATGTGTTATTGCATGTACTCTTTATCATGTACGATGGTGGATTTTAATTAAGTATCTCCAGGCTCTTTCAACTGCCATTGTAATACACACTGACTCTGGTGACCTTTAATGAAGCCACAGCGCAATCTGTGATTGCCCCTTTGATTAGGAAGAAAAGCAGAGACCGGATTACTTTCCAGTCATGTGGAGAAACAGAAAAGATACAGAAGCTGATAATGCAGAAGTATTGATAAGCACGAGCAACAAAGGGATTAGAGTCGCGAGTGCAATCAATTTAGTTGGAGCAGATCATAGTTACACTACATGTTCCACTGTTTTGCGTGCTAACAGATTTGTGGTGTTTTAGTGGTACACATTTATTTTTTATGTTTATGTTTTTTTCAACTAATCCAAAAGACACCTGCACAATTTGTCTACAATCTCCCTAAATGTAGTCAAGTTACTCCCCTACTCACCTCACTTCATTGGCTCCCTGTTACCACTCACATCAAGTTCAAAACATTGTGCAAGCATGGGGCAACTGACTGTCCCGTCCAGACGGGGGTCACTCCTCTCAGATACGATCCCTGTCTGTACTGATCCCTCAGTGGTGCAATGAACTCCCCACAGGGGTTGGCACAACGGAATCACTGGCCATCATCCGACGCAGACTGAAGTTCTTCAGACTGAATCTCGGTTCCACCTCAATCCCTGCCCCGTAACACCTGCTACTTGTAGTACTTTCTTTCTATTTAACGTGTAGTATTGTGATGTGTTTTGGACTCTGTAATCTAGTGACTGATGTATGGTAGTATACCTGGCTTCCTTTGTGTAGTCAGGTTGCACAAGTTAACTTAGGGTAGAGCTTGAATCTTGTTATATTCACACTCACTATTCTGGGAGCATTGTTAGCCTAGTCATTCAACTTGAATGGATACACTCATGTTCCATTGTGCTAGAGGTTTCTCTGTCTGCTAAATGAATGTAATATAATTTAATGTTTTTAGGAAATTGTCCATTTCCAAATATTGGGGAATTACCAAAGCTCCGAGCATAGAAAAACCAGCTACACAATACTAATATTACTATCCCCTTTGATTCTAATACTTGAAAAAGTTGCATTTTGCTACATAGTCTAAAATCACGCCTTTCAAAAATACCACTATGCTACACTGCTGTCCCCATGAAATATGAAATATCATGAAATAAGTACTTATTTGATCTAGAAAAGTATTTCGTTGGTTTGCCTACAACAATTAATATTTTAGCCAAAGTAAAACATGTTATATAAACAGCCGTAATGCAACCAGATTTAAATGCTTCATTCATGTGCTACCAAACAATTCAAATAGTTTGGATTACAACTACTTGAGGTATTTTAGTCTGAAACACACATTTGTGAACCAACACAAAAACTACCTTAAATTAGCAGTTGTAGCACTGTTTTGGCCACATTTTATTATTGAGATTAGAATTTTGTTTTCCTCTTTAGAAAAAAAAAATACACCAGATCAGAATCTCCCAGCTAAAAAGCAAATTGCTATGAAATGAATGCATGAGACACAGTAAGATGCAATTACAGATTGATATATGCATACATTTACTAGCTGATAAAATAAGATCAATTTATATGTATTGTACAAATTTAATGGAAGTTTCTTAATTGAAATTCTAAAGGACACAAAATCGCTATGCCTACACCCCTAACTAATCCAAAACCAGGAAACACACAGGATGGTGTAAATGTATATACACCATCTACTAACCTTTCTTTCCTGATACATGAACTTTTCAAATATCCTACCTCCCCCTCCCACCCCCCTCCCAACCCAATATTTGCCACTTGTCAGTCGGATCATTTTCCTTTGGTGAGGACTGGCCTGTTCTGCTCCATAAAGAATTTTGGGTTATTTTCTTTGAGCTAATAACATTTAGAAGCTATAAAATAATAATATCCAGTTGTATTGAGACTGTGTGTAGAAGAAAATTGGATGCTTATGGATATCTCTCTGCAAATTCAAATTTCATCTTTACAATACAGTAACAAGTACACAAGGTAGCAATTGCCTACAACATTACCACAAGGATTGTGTATATGTAAGATATTTCTCAGCTATTAGCCTACATGAGTGGAAAAACACAAAATAATATCTGTGTACTGCTCTCCTCTTCAGAGACATTATTTGTCTGAAAATAACCATCAATATGGTTATTTCATCAATATGTGCATGTGTATTTCAAAAATCAACAATACCTGAACTTGTTGAGTGCAAGGCAGCTAGCTAGTTTGCTAGCCAGAAATTAAACCAGGTTGGTGTGCAATCTTGTCACAGTGTGGGCCCATACATAATATATTTCCCTGTCACCTCTCGGGAAGGCAGCATACTATAGGCACACTTTATCACTTTAGTGTTCATGTATTGATTGGTAGCTGTATTATCAATTACAAACTCACTAGGTTAAACAAATACAAGAATTTTGCATATGGGATCCTACAGTCTTATGAATGATGCTTTTTTATTAATGTATATTGTAAAGATTTAAGAAGGACAGGAGGGGATCATATTTTACTGTCCAGTTTTCTGCAATGGTTACAGATGATATTATTATTATCATTATTACCATTATTATTGCTTTTGTTGTTTATGTTGTTGTTGTTTTAATGGCAAGTCCTGGTGTTTTTATTCAAAGTGGACTTCTTTACTGATTTAGAAATGTATTATCCCATAAAGTAAGCTAGGATATTGTGATCAGGTCACATATTAGAATTTTAGTGAATTCACTGACAGTGTCTTCTCAATATTGTATTATGGAATGAGGGAAACAGGTGCCCGTAGTCTCCAACCTTTAGCCACACATTCATAATGTCATTTGGATGTACATGAGGCATAATATGTAACATCAAGAAAAAAAGTATATTTTAGCTTTTAAAAAACAAATGAATTTTGTTCAATGGATGCATTTAGCAGTTTAACAAAGATGAAGTCAATTTTTAACAACTTGCTAGACTAGCAAGAATTTTTTTTTTTTTTTTTTTTTTTTTGATGATGTGGTTGTGACAAAGATTCACTTTCGATCAAAACTTTGTCCCCTGTGCACAGCTAAAATAAATTGCTTTTGAGAGCAGAAGGTGTGTGGACATTGCGTAGTTTCTGTTCTACTTTTTTTTTCCAGGCCAGAGCCTTTAAAAAACTGACACCCAATTGATCCGATTGAATCTGATTCCCAATATCAGCACACTTTGTAGACTGTAGCTGTGTGAAGTTTGAGAACAAGCAAATCTTTTGGAATTGCTAATTCTTTTTATTGATATTGAATGTACATATGCTTGGTTACTCCTGAAAAAGAATTGCTCCTCTGAGTCACCAGCCCATCAGTCTCAAATACAGTGATCAATATATGTTAGTCTACAGAAACCACAAAACTGAAATTCATGAATGTGTCGTGGGGAAAGCTGCTTCCATCAGCATATTAGAAATATGTTTGCCCATAGTGTCACTAAATGTAAATGCCCCCCAAGCACTGAATGAATCTTCTGTCAAATCCAGAACACTGAAGAACAGCAAAAATGATCAAACACAGGTGGCTAGCACGATATTAGTAATTTGGGAGGGCACAAGCATTGACTGCCAAAGTTAGCATTTTGCTACTTGTTTTTTTTAGCTCTTGCATTGGGTGGATGTGACTGTTTGTTTGAGGGTGTGGATTCACACAAACACAGACTGCAGCAGTATTTACATGAGGCAAATGCAAGAGTGATTAAAACCAGAACACTGACTATACTGATTATGCCTATGTGGGGGCATTCACACAGATACAACTACCAAATGCAGGAATAACCTATTGTATTTTTATAGTAAATGTAAAAACCCATTCAACATGAGGAAGGGGTTGCACATTCTGTGGTCCAGCTTGAGTTGCGTCATGCCCTGTCAGACAGGCATTTATCTCCTCTTCTGCTCTTCAAATAAAAAAAAAATGGTCCTGCTGTACTCAGTGTACATAAGCCTATGAAGTGTATTCACTGTAGGCTATAATTTTGATTTAGCTACTGTTAATGTTATATGAACAATATTCCTGCCTACAGTCATCTTTGCAAATTGCATTTAATGAAGAGTTACACTGCTTGAACAGCTTGTCAAATGAGATTTGCTACAGTATGCAGTTTCATTCATTTCTGTTCATGTCTCATCTACACAATCACACTTTATCTACCTACCCATCTACCTACATACTATATATATATATATATATATATATATGTGTGTGTGTGTGTGTGTGTGTGTACACACACTTATATATATGAGAGAGAGAGAGAGAGAGAGAGATCTGAAGTACAGGGCCACTTATAAAGTGACCTTACAGTTGTGTCATTTGCCAAGGAGTGAGTGGGTCAGCCAGGGTTTCATCAACTCACACTGCTCTCAGGCACAATGGTATTCATCATGTACTTTCAAGTTATTAGGATGACACCAGTGGAGTAGCACACGTTATCATGTGACAAACAGCCAGTTGTTGCGTCTGAGATCTAAGATCTAATCCCACAACAGCATGTTTTGCTCAACACCACCCTCGTCTGCATTGAGATTCTGTTCGATTATGCAGAACAGCAAGCGCAATCGCCCTTGGATGATAAGCTGTTTCTCTGAACAGAGGAGGCAAAGAAAGGATAATAATGTGTTATAAGAATTAAAACATCTTTTTTTCCCCAAAAAAGTATAGGCTTTGCGTATAACAACACTCAAAACACTCCTGCCTGAGTTTATCTTAATAGTGGCATACCTCAATAAACCTACTAAATCTCATATTCTTTTTAATGCTGTGAAGCTGCTGTCATTGGCTTGTTGCTGCGTGGTTTGGGCCAATGTTTATTTTTATTTTGGTCACATTTTACACTTTTCAGTTAAAATGTATCATAATATATACTAACTGTTATCAGCACTGACTTTCGAGAGTTAAGGGGAATGGAGTGGTGAAATGCAGTTTGGACCCATGCCCATGTTGCATGTCAGGTTTGTTAACCTTTGACCTTAGTTTTTTGTATTTTAAGTATTTTTACTATTGATTTTTAAAAAATCAGTTCACAAATTCATGCAACAACATGCAGTAAGTGGGAATACCTGCATTCCAGTGTGTTTCTCATTGTTTTTGTAAATAATGAGACACTTTGGTGCTGGGTCAAACATTCATTTAAGCTAATGTGGCAGGTGATCTGATTGGCCTATCACCATCACACCTTCAACCCATCAAAAACGTAATCCTTACTTACTTGGCTGTGTGGGCTATCGCCATTAAAATTCTTAAATTGATTTGGAGGTTTGACCTCTTTGGTGACAATGCTAGCATCTGCACCAGCATTTGAAAGTGTGATACTGCTGCCTAAATAGGGCCCCAAGTCATAACAGTGAACAGCTGAGTGACAATAGGGTTCCTTTCAATGCCCTCTTTATTGGAAAAACCTGCGGTATTCTTTCTATCAGACTACAGCAGGGTAGGTGTACACTCTTTGTTCTCCTCAAATATGCTTGATTTGCTTCCACTTCATATCCCAGTGGAAAAAGTAAGGATCCAAGGCTCTTCTGGAGCCATAGCTTGACGTGTCTGAAATTAAAGCTGAAGTTAACTTCCTGGGGCAATATTATGAAATTGTGGTGAAATGAGGTGGGCCCCTCTGGTGGAACAGAGTGTAGGATGGAATGTGGTGTTGTTGGGTGACATGTAGAGCACGAGGATTGTCTGACAGAATTCCATTCATGTATCTAGTTTCAGCAGCTGGCATAGAAGTGCCATGTGTGGGAAAGGACTTTTACTGGTCAAATCTGTACTGAGATAGAAGACAAGCTTTTTGGCATAGTTATGAATAAGCGTTATTGATGTTTCAGTGATGAACTTCCCACTCTTTAGGATGTTTTCTATGACTAATGAGAGTAACTTTAAACCAAACGTAATACAATTTTGGCATAAAATGTAAGTTTGTGGGAATGTTTGGGCAGAGCAGGTTCCACTATTATTATTATTATTATTATTATTATTATTATTGACCTCTTTTTGTTTTAATAAAATGTAATCGAATGTCTTTTGTATATATAAATAAATAAATAAAAAATAACAATGCTTGCTTTCCAATATGTGATACACCCTGGGCAAGACTTCTGTAATAAAATGTGGAGTAACACATGGGGTTTGTATCTATTTATGAGGAACAAACTGTAAGAAAGTCAGGGAAAACTACAATTTTGAGGTGGGGATGGAATGAGTGCATGACCCAGAGATTGAAAGTGGTCGTTTTTCCTGGACACCAGGGAATCCCCAACTATTGTCCACTGTCAGTCGGAGCTTTGGCATAACAATTCTGTTTTTGTTATTAGTTTTGATAAAGGACTGCCCCTTGCTGATGCACAGAACCATTTACAGCAACAATCTAGTTTTACCAGGAGGACTCCATCAAAGTAACAACGAATCCCTGACCTACATCTATATCTTCGGTCGACAGCCAGGTAAAAGCTACAGAATGGTAGAGCTGCTGGCCTTTCCTCATGAAGGATGACCTCTTCTCTTTACCTTTACTGTGTCCACCACTGTCCTCCCCTACCCTTTCTCTTTCTGCTCAGCACCATTATGAAATATACAACTTGTTGTATCCTTTTAAGGCTACAAAATGCACAATTAATCTTCATAAATAAAAAATAAAGTCCGCTTTACTTTACCATTTACTGCACTGGATAGCCAGTATAACAATTTTACCCTCCTACAGATATAAAGGATGTACAGGATGTGTACTGCACCAACAACACTAGCTTGCAGGGGATAGCATATTTGTGTGGGGGGGGGGTGTGGGGGCAGAAGGTTAAGCAGCCTCTGTCACACTTTTTTTTTCATTCTTTGTTCATTCTTCAAAACATTCACAAAATCTTTAAATTGGCAAATTACGTTGTCACACAGCTAGCTTGATGAAGAGGTGCTAATGACGTGGAAGGTAAAAATGTGCCATTTCAAACCTATGCGGGATTTTTTTTTATTCTATAATTAGAGGTGTGTGATTAGGGAGAGGGTGAGAAAGTTAACTTGTTAGTTCACTTCTTAATGAGCAAGTAACATGAGTTCCATCAGGGCATTTGGAGGCAAAATTCCATTGGCATATGAAGGATCACAGTTGCAAATGTTAAAATTATGAGCTGCAAAAGTACTTGCATTATAAATAAGATGAAAGCTGTTGCTTTTATGACTAGGACATCTGTTCTCTGAAAATTAGGCAACAATCAGGTAACAAGTCTACCTCAAGAGCTGTCATACTGAAGTAATACTGATTTTTTTCTTGATTGCTTTCTCATTGTTGTCAGTTGAGTATTGTTATAGATTGAAATCATGTTTGTCTGGTGTTTTTTTCTCCCTCAAAGCAGCCACCAGAGAGAAATAATTTATTTTCTAACTTAGCCATGTAAGTTTTTCCATCTACCTCTCCATTTTCTTTCAGTGTTCCAAGCTGCTCCAGTAATGGAATCTAGTTCTGAGTACTTAACACTTGTAACAGGTTTCTATGGAAACCAAATCTATTCTCTTGATGTAGTGCCGGGAACCCTTTCAGACACATGGCCAATCCATTCTTTGGTTTCCTGTAAAAGCCAGTGATTTCACCCTGAGAGGATAAGCAAAGCACAAATAAACAGGTCTGTGAAGGGCTTTCATGGCACACGTGGCGATCATATATAAAACCTCATGTCAAGTCCTCAGCAGAACTAAGGCACAATGCACAGAAAGTATAATGAACAGAATAGCACTTTCTCCCTGTAAATAGTAACATAATATATATTTATATGTAATTTAATGCAATCAAATGTAATTGCCTTTTGTCTGTTACTGCTGGTCACCAGGAAACTAATACAGTAAAACTGCCCTACAGACCACAGAGTACAGTGATTAAAATAACTGATAAATTTTGAAAAACACTTCATAACACGTCTGAACATAATAGTTAATGAAACAAGGTTAGGATTGTTTTGCAAAATAGCTTATGACTTAGACAATTGAGCTACAGAATTATTAAGTGCTTTAATGAGCTGTGGTCACACATATTTTACACGTTTCAAACAGTATTTCTTTGCAGTATATACTACTTCTTTGGAGTCAAAGAGCTGTAAGTGTATTTATAAGTGATTTTATTCTGTACTTTGTGTAAGTGATGAGTTACTTATTCAAAGTAAACAAAATGCAAAATTGAAAGTGTAACCAAGTAAAAAATAAAAACTACATGCACAGAGCCTCTTCATTGGTAGATACAGGTATATTTAAAAAGACAGACTATTCAAAGGGCATCAAAATCCACTGGATACTGCTGAATAATATTACATATTGTTACACATAAAAAGCACAGCATTTCAGTACCAATGGACTTCCTTCAGTTTTTCTGAAGCTCCACTTTCTGAATTAATCTTGTGAGTATACAGCACAAGAGAACCAACCTCTTGGCAGAAAAAAGAAGTTACTGGCTGGATAGATAGCATTTTCAATACTGAAAAGAGTGCTTTGTTAACACTGTATTGAAGCATTGAAGTTTCCAATTCTCAGCATGAAAGATAAAGAGAGTCACAAAAGAGCAGTTGAAAAATGCAATTGATTTGGTGGAGTCGTTTATATTTGGGTTGATTATTTTAGAGTTCCATTTCACACCTAAACTGCATTGAAATGAAACAGACGCAAGCCACGAGGGAGGAAAACCCTGGTGCAGTTGGCAAATACAGCCCATGCACCCAGCACCATTCTGTTTGATAATGTGATGTCAGCACAACTGGCAAAAATGCCAACAGTCTTGACATTCTGATTTTACTTATATCTGCGCTAGTATTTTCCTAAGGGTTGGATGGTGCTAGGTGATGGTAAAAAAAAATAAAAGGAAGTGGTTGTGAATATTTAAGGCATAACAAGTTTTTGACACTGCATTGTGTGCATTTTTGCTTTTTTGCGTTTTTGCAATTTTTACATTTATTTCTTTATTTTTTTGCATTTGTGAAACCCTGCTGCAAACAACCAAGCACAGTGAGATTAAGGTATAGACAGATCCACTTTGTGACCACAATGAGAGAGAGAGAGAGAGAGAGAGAGAGAGAGAAGGAGGAAACAGCTTTAATAGACAACCAAGAAAGAGTCAATAGTAACATATGAAAAGACTAAAGATCACACAATTTATCAAGTGATATTTCCCTCAACAAACCATGTATAGCTTTTTTGGTCATATATTATGCCTTTGTTTTTTGGTGAATAGAACTGTAAAGGGGATGGCAGCAAATGGAGAAACCTCAGAATAATTTCTGATTCATTTCAGAGGAGGACATTATGAAGCAGCTTGGGTAACTGGTCTCTGCCATATGTCTAAGTTTAACCCATTCTCATTGTCCATATCCCCTACCTGTTGCCATAAAGGTGACGAATGCTCTGTGCTTCACTGCCACCGGATAACTCTGGCACACTGTGGGCTACTTTCCAACTCAGCTGTCAGCTCTGCTCCCACATTCATTACATTACATTTACATTATTGGCATTTAGCAGACGCTCTTACCCAGAGCGACATACATCAGTTACCGTTTTTTACAATGTTATCCATTTATACAGCTGGATACTTACTGAGGCAACTGTGGATTTGGCATTGACTGATTAAAAAAAAAAGAAATGAGTGACACATCAGGATCAGGGTTAAACAGTGGGAACTGTCATAATATCCCACTTGCACTACTACACAAGAGCAATGTAAAACACCACAATTAAAGCAGCACGATGTTAGCATGATTAATATGTTTGACGGGCATAACTGATAATGGAATGATCTTCCTTCACTCTGCTCTAAAGCACACTGATGATCAAACATGATCAAAATGCAGTTATTTACTGCAGTGCTGAAAGTGCCAGTTGTCTGATTGGCAGAACATTGCGCCTGTTATATTTATTCTGTATCGTCTGTTCACAGCATGAGGTTTGGATTGGCGGATTGGCCTGTTTTAAATGTGTCAGGAGTAAGGATATGGCATTTGTCATAGCAGCTTTGAGAAATAGAACATAACCTCAATTATTGATCAAATACCATCAAATTTGTTACCACCACATATCACGATATCACGTTTCACCATGGTACTTGTCACAATATCATCACTCACTAGTGCACTGACAGTAGTAAGTTTTAGACAGATGCAAACTTTGTTTGCTTGCTGTCACATTCAGGACAGAATAGCAAGCATTAACCTGATGTTAATCAGTGCGTGTATCTACATTTTAAATTATAGCACAGTCCCCAAACAACAACTACTGAGACAGCCTGTTGCTGCTTAATAAAAGAAAAAGGAACGATTGCCCTCTGCCTTTTTGAAGTTTCTTTTAGCTGTGGAAAGATGAATAAGAGGAGACCAGAAATGGCGGTCCTTCCCCCTCACATTTTACAACGCGAACGTGGTTGATATGAAGCAGGATTCAAGGGCACGGCTCTCCCTGACAGAGGCGGAAATGAACAGAATGATTGAAAGGTCACTCAATGAGTCGTGAGAGGTTTTTTTTTCCTTTGCTTACCTATTGTCCACTGCTGCTTTCTTTTCTCATCCCCAATTTCACCCTCTTTCCTGTTCAGTGCAGCAAGTGGAATAACCTCTGCTGAGCAGCTCCTCATTCGACAACAGACAGACGATGTTCCATTTTGAACAGCAATGGTTATTCGTTGACGCTTATCACAGCACAAAAAAAATGGATGGGAACAAACAGACTAAAGTGGGTTGATGAACACCCTCACCGATGTGATGATGTCATGATCTCTGATCATGATTCTTTTGATGCTAAAGAGTGGATCAAATGTTGAAATCAGACATTTAGAAGTAAATTTCTTGACTGCGATGTATTATCTAAGGACCAAGTCACAAACTTGATATTAAAATGCCATTTTAAAATGGGTGATTTTGCACAGAGCGTTCTGACACTTTCTGAAATTAAATACAGCAAATATGTGGCTGCTTTCTAAATTACAGGAGTAGAGGATTTGTGTTGTATGTAACACATAATGCACAGCAGTCCTCAGAGAGCAGAATGTTGGAATTGTCTAATCAAATGGCCTATGACCAATCACTACCTTGGGATGAATTCCCATTACAGAACCAAATCCCCAGAGGAAAGAGTGAGTCTAAGCCCAGGTCATTCCCAGAGAAGAGATAAGTAGGACAATAAGAATGAAATCTGCTTTGACATGTGGACAGTAAGATTTTCTCTTTTAATTCAGTCTTCTCCATATAATACATTACCACTGCAAGAGACAGACATCTTCTAAAACTGATTTGATTTCCCATTATAATTTCATTTAGTGCATGGGGAAGATTCATTTATAAACATAGAGGACTTCATACCAACCTGCCCCCCTGACCTAACACAGTCTTTACCACCAAACTTTACTTTACAGATGAATAGGACCACAAAGCTCGCAATCATCGATTTTCAGAGAGCAAGACTCAAATTTTAAAGTCTGTAAGCTGCAAGATTTAAGGAGCTTTGAGAAGGGACAATTGCTATGACCATAAATGTCACCAAATATGAAATATTTTATTGCTGTTAAATTGACTTAACTTAATATAGACCCGAGGGGATGAAAGGTGGGGAAGACAGAAGGAAGAGGTGCGTGCCGTAAATTATACCGTCATCTACAGCAGCTTCTGCACTCCCACAGGCAGAGTCAAGTCTCCCTAACACCGCTGCGTGAATTGTGGAAGAGCATTAAAAGCTGCACTACATGATGGCAAGCATAAACCATATTCCCTGTCATTAAAAAGGGCAGAGGACCCCCTCCCCCCCATTTAACCAGTTTATCATTGTTTTACCGTTAATATACGACACTCTGCTGTTAACACATATTGCCTCGCAATACCGCTATCCTGCAATACAGTAAGGAGTTATTCCACTGAAAATAAGTACTCCGTGTATGTGCAGAAGTGAAAACGTGACACCCTTTTTTTATATGATCGCATGCGTGCACATTAATTTATATCAGTGGACATCAGTGACATTTAAATCTTTTAAATAATGACATGTTAACTCAAACAGAACAAAGCTCTTTAGATGAAATATCCAGGACATCTTTCAAGCGGGAGAGGAGAGGCACAAATGCTGGCTCCAGCCTTCTGTAGAATGACTTTTCCACTGAATCTGCATTGCTCCAAAGGTGAATAAATGTCACAGATCCATGCCCTGTATAACTAAAAGCATAAGGGCAAATAGGCATGAAATGTGCTTAAAGTACAGAATATTGATTTACTGGAAGCTTTTTTTCCCCTCAGACAACCAGGAACAGAGACTTTGGTGAAAAATGTCACTGACTTACAAAATATTTATCATCTTTCTTATGTTTCAAGCACACAGCACTGTCGTGTCAAGCTAAAAGAAAAGGTCTGGCACAGTACAAGAGAAAAACACTTGTATACAATGATGGACAGTTTCAGTGTCTAATTAGACATTTTAAGATCACCAGGAGGATAGTTAAAGGTGTGTTTGCAAGCTAAGTGGAATGTTGAAAGTGGTTTTTCATGTTCTCAAAATGCAGGAAGTCTCTCAGGGTAACCCCCCCCCCCCCCCCATACACACACACATACACACACACACACACATACATACATACACACACACATACACACAAAAAAACATTATTACTTAAGTACTTGGAAGAGAGCCACAGGGGCACTTAGCTAAAGTAAGGTTTGCAAAGACTGAGGAAATTATAGCCATTGTGTGCTTTATTCAGCTGAATAATCCAGACTGTAGCGTGAAAACCATCCTATCTATCTACCTATCTATGGGGTAGGGTGGCAATTAAGGCTGTGCACACCTTTATAAGTAGAGCAAATAGACGTTTTGATCCCTAACTACCTCTTAGTCATAGACTTCAGAAGAACCATTACAGTGTCTGTAATTTGATTTGATATTTGAAAGCTCTTGCATTCAATTACATTGAGGGTGGAAAAATAAATACCCTCTTCCCAGAGAGTACCCATTACTCTTAAGAAGAACAACAATTGGAAAACAAAAAATCACAACTGTTCATTTTCAAAATTAAGGTCAGAAGACTTGTAATGTAATGTGCTTATGTATTGTTTTTGTGTTTGCTTGCTTACTTGCATGGTGCTCAATCAGTGCAACACAAAAGAGAATATTTCTATGGCCTGAAATGACTGAGATATTAAAATACAAATTGCACACTGTGTCACTATAACAGAGAAAGTTTCATGTTTCCTGAAGATGTATTCAACACACTGGAAGTGACAAGCTTCCTGTACACACACAGGAAGTTTCTATGTGAAAAAATGACCTGCTTATTCAGTGGAGAATATGGTGAGCTCATGCGCATGCAATTTGTGACTTTCGGATTCTAGGGGTTAATTTAGCTGACAAAATGACTGATTTAAAAATGTCCAAACAGCAGTTAAATCACTATCACACACTTAAAAAACCAAAGGTATGAAAAAGGCATTTAACAGTCCAGAAAACATCGGTAAATCAGATCAGATATGTCTCTGCTTTCTTGAATAACACTTTTCATTAAGTTGCACATACCCCTTGGGTAACTACATGGTAACTGCTTCAGTAACAATACGTTCTTGCTCTGTATTGCATTGTAGCTAATATGGATTTCCTTTAGAGTAGTAAACAGCCTCTTGATGTTGTTACTATACAGTTACACAGCTGTAGTAAGTGTAAGTTAAGGTAATGTATTACTTGTGCTTGCCTCAAATCATAACTACTTTCATATTGCGTTTTTTTTTTCCTTTTTTGACCCATTGATTCCTGTGTGCCTTTCTGAGCACCTTATTATTCTGTTTGCTGAAAAATGATGACTGTGCCATTTTTATTCTTGGGCATCTGTGTTTTTTAGTTAGAGACACTATTTGTGTTGCCTTATAAGTGGTTGTATTGCAAATGCCTATTTGCTATTTGCTCACTGCGCAATATGATCTACTGCCATATAAGTCACACTGCATAAGTGTGTCTCTCAAATTAAGAAAGAAATATATTTTCATGGCATGTGCATCCCATTTACAGATGCTCCAGTTGCAGGAAATGCCTACTAATTACCAGCTTTACTTATGTAATGTAACTGAGGGCAAAAATCACTTTGTGGAATTTACATTTAAACTCTAACTCCCTGCACTTTCAAGCACTCTCTTTGGCATAGACTAGTGATCCAATGCGTCACTTCTGAATTTTCTGCTGAAAATGGACATTGGCTTGCCATGGTACACACATTTTACAAGTACAGTGCACACTTGTTTCAGATACTTGCTCTAACCTCAAAGACGACATTAATAGCAAGTTTTCATGTTTGTGTATCCCAGTTACCGTTTTAGTGTCTTTTTAAAGGAGCAATTGAGGTCAGGTAGCTTCACAGTGGGTGCATCAGCTTTGATCTCAGTTCAAGACCAGGCTCTAGTGCCTTAACCATTAATCAACACACTTGTGAGCTTGCAATAGGAGAGTGTCCTCATCAGCTACACAACATGTACAGCCTTCCTGAATCTACTATGAGGTCTATGCTACTACAACTACAACTACTACAACTACTACTACAACTACTACTACTACAACTACTACTAATAATAATAATAATAATAATAATAATAATAATAATAATGTCTGATAATAATACATCTCTGTGTGTTTCATGAATGCTCCATGTTTTCTCTAAGCACATTTCACAAGGGATCACTTGATGGGCACCCTGTGGAGGAACCCAGTCAGGCCAGTTTCTAAAGATGATAATTCAGTTGTGCACAGAGGCCTTGTGTGTGTATTTTTCCACCCTCCTTCAGGACCTCATAGTCTCATTCTGTAAGCCCCCAATGTGAATGGAAGCAGCTATTTAATTAAGGAAACAGATATCAATTAAAACATAATTAGAACTAATGAGGGGAAACCTGATTAAGACGAAACATGTTCACAAAGAGGCTGGCCCCTGTGTAAACCTGATGACTTCAGTGAAGTCCGCTGAGGACATACAGTTTCCACCACAATAAAGAAATGGCTGCCTCTCTTCAGGGGTCCTCAGGAAGTCAACTGCATTATCAAGGAATCCAAGAGACATGAAAGATATACATGAAGCAACCAGGCTGCACATTATTAAATGAGACTTATGAAAAGAGATAGATGCTAAGAGTCCCTGTACATGAATGTATGTCGTTGAAGCTTCAAATGCATAATTAACAGCTGGCGAGTCTTCTGTAATCTCCTACTTTACGGCCATCACTGAAGTGCTTTAAAATGGCAAAATTGTTTGATTCCATGTGTATGTGTATTGCTAACATATGTATCTCTTAAAGAAAATTAAAAAAAAAAAAAACATCCCTAAGGGGAATTTCATCTGCAAAGCAGTTTGACTACTGTCAACTACTAACTACTGTGACTACTGTTCACCTTCTTTAATTACATTAGCCAAAACAACATTGTTGTTTTGTTCAGCCTTACTTCTGCTGGTCATCGAGGAGAGAGCTGTCTTCATGCAGAGGAAAGCCACATCATCCATCCTGCCATTCCAACATCACCGCAGATGCTGCAGGTCCCCAAAGCCCGTGGCAGCATTGCTTGAGTAATGTTCCATCGCCACACACCTGATAATGGGCTACTTTGTCTTTTTTTTTTATTGGAACGGTGGAAAATGAGAGCAGACACTTTGCAAGTTAAACATTTGTTAGTTTGTTTCCTGTGCCAGGTGCGATCATTTCTCAGCTAAATCCATTTAAGTGTTAAGAAAAAAGGATTGGAAACACATCAGAGAACCAGTGAGTGCATATGAAATATTGCACCTGCAGAAGTTAAGCTGCTTAACTTGTTCTCATTACTCCCCTTTTACGAGGACTTTTAATGGAGAGCATCATGATTGGTCACAGACAAGCCTCAGCCTTCCCGCGAATGGAAATTACGGTCAATGTGTAATTAGAGTTCTGCCGGAAACCAATCTGATGTGCCGCATTATTGGAACATTCTCCAGCAGACTAGGAATTTGATGGCTTTGCTACGTATGCAGTTATGTAAGCAAATATATTTTATCCATATAGTTCAAAGGTGACTGTGATTTAACAAATTGGAACCAAAGGCATATAAGGTCAAATTCAAAAAAATGCATCCAGTACATTTGAAAATGAGAGACAATTTCAAGTGCCTTTTATGGTTTGTCCTGTGTTTCTAACATAATATGCTTATGTAATATGTTCTAAAGTGTGTAAGAAAATAATCATCTATGTGAGCCACTCCAACAGAAACATAAAGCAACCGCAGGAGCAGTCTTCAGTGTGTGTTACAAAAGCAGTTGACATTTTTAATGTGTAATGATTGACCTTTTTTGCGATACATACAGGGATCTCATCTTTAAGAGGTTTACGTTTTCAATCACATCCGGAGGGTCAAAAACAGGATCCCCTGAAGCTTGTGCACCTGCTCTTCAAATTGAATTGCCGCACGCCATTGATGCTGAACAACACTGTGAACATCTCGGCATTAAGTATGTATGTCTTGCCATTTGCTTTGCTGATATCCCCCTTTCATTCTGGTGTCTCTGCAGAGGGAGGGCAACGATCAAACCTTCAGAATACAGCACCCATGGGTGGAGCTCTGTACACTTTCTGTGAGGTGGGGGGTGGGGGGGGGGGGGGTTGGGTCGGGTGGGGGGTGGACTCCAGAGTCCTGGTGGGAACGGATTTATTTTGCACTGTCAGGGTCTGCCTGTGTTCCCATAGTTCCTCAGGGACTGTTTTAATTGTGGCTTTGGGCTACTGTTTCCTCATGTTTGCAATGGGCCCCTTTTTCCTTACTGTGGGTATTGTTCTCTGTTCTTCAGCATTGTTTTGTGGTAACAGGTTAGGTAGTGAATGCATAAAAAAACTTATTAAAGACTACAATATCATACGTTTTAAGAAACCAAACATTTTAATTTATGAAATGAGATGAAGGCTTGAGACAGCTTGTTCTATTAACATATCACAAATGGAAATGGTTAAATGCAGGCAAACCTGCCAAATTACACTTGCAGATACACAGTGAATACACACTACATTCCTTGGGCACTTCCGGATTCATGAATGCAATGCCTGTGGACATGCTACGAGGATTACAGATAGGGATTTATGGATTGACTGCAAATGAAATTTTAATTACTGCATTAGAGCCCAACACAGTTAGACTGAATCGACCCTTCAGGCACACAGTATTTCTCTATAATGGAAATGTCTCTGTCAATGTGAAAATAATAATAATAAAATAAAATAAAAACAGCTGTTCAAACAGGATTTGATTATCAAAAAAGTGAAAGTTATTATGGAAAGCAATGCAAGCATGTTTTTCAATGCAGGCATATTTACTGTTCTCCATTGCAAGAAGGATGCTATCAAAAAACAAATGGAGCAGAGTGTTCATCATCTGATACTACTCTGTGCACTGATTTCACTGACAGCACCCACACTATGCATTATGAAACACTAGGGTAGAATTGATGAGTGAAACTTTTTTTTCCCAAAAAAACTGAACACTTTTGTGAAACCCCTGAAACTGCATTGAAAACTCTGAAGTACAGTAGCTTTTTCTTTATTCTGATTGCACAATTTAACCCAGACAGCAGATATACTAAGCAGTTCATTGTTTTAACCGGCCCATCTGAAGAACTCTGCAGTAAAACATTTCCCTCACCATGTCCATAAAAAGAACAATGGGACTATCTGCATCAGGCCTCAGCTGGTGTTCTGTCAAATCAGAATGATGCCATTAATTCTAACATGGCACAGCACTGGAACTCTGCAGTTTGTTATGATAAATTGATTCTTTACGGGGGGAAAGGAAAAGAAAACAACTACTTGTTACTTGTATTAACAGAAAACATGATTTATGTTTTTATTCTTTAACTGTCAAATAACAAAGCAGAGGGAATTATCTATATTTGGAGAGCTTTGTAATCTAAATTAATGATCACATCACACAGCCAGTACAACTGAACTCTACAAAATTGCATTCCTTAACGGTTCATTTAAACATCCTAATCAATTCAGGACAAAGCAATAACTCAAAGCAAAAGAATTTAGCATTGTGCTCAGGCTTGTGTTTTTTCATCCACAGCATTGCTCAAAGGTTTACAAATAGCAATTAATGCCAGGATGTATGGTTAAAAGAAAAGTAAGCCCTGTATTTTCCGCCTTTACTAAAAGGCTTATTGGTCTCTATTCTCTCTCCAGAAAACCAATGAAATTGTCCAGGACAAAACATTGGAGAAGGTTTGAACACAAAATCACATTGTCCAGAAGAAAGTCATCTGAGTCACTTGGAAACTCTGTTCAAGATACAAGTTTTCCTTTCATTAAGATGAACTGTAGCATCATTATTATACACATTTTGGGAACAAGAACTGTTGTTATGCCAGCACAAAGCTTCTAAGATTTATGTATGGCCAAATTATTCACTTTCTTCCATGTTGTGACAAAATTCTGAAATTTTAATTTAAAGCTCTATGACTGTGCAAAACATCAATACTAGTGCTAGTAGACTGGGAATTTATTTGTTTAACACCCAAATTAGCCACAGCTATAATTTGAGGCAGGCGTTTAAATGTCTCGCATTAAAAAAATGGGGAGACTCATGTACAGAAAAGAGAAATCGGGATGGGTATAATACTGGTAGACCTATCTTTTATTGAACAGAAAGTCATTAGAGCGGCCTCGACTCACTCTGACAGCCTAAACATCATGTTTTCCCCTCAGTGCAAGTGCTGCCCTTTTCCATGTATCTTTTCATTTAAAATAGCATCACACCTCAGTTGTTTTGACACAATTCAGCCAATACTGGTAGCCTACCGTTTGGTCAAATAAAGATTTTCAGAGTGGTGCATTTTTTATCTGTACCTACTGAGAGAAAAAGAACATGAGGACCCCATTTTTTTCCTTTGAGTTTTCCATATTTTGATGTTTTATAGATAAGGTGGCATAAGAAATCTTTTTTTTTCCAATGTTTTTCTCTACTTTTGATAAGCTTTGAGTCCAATACAATGTTGCACTAGCAAAACGTGAGTCAAGTAAAATGACAGCTTCACAGAGGCAAGTGGCTTTTTAAAAAGCTCTACCATAACATTAGAAGATTGATCATTACTACCAATACTTGTTGCATAGGATGTTGCTAAATGAGAATGTAGGTGTAAGACTCAATGATTTTAAATCACACAGTTGAAAGTGGATACCCAGCTACTATTAGAGACCAACATTATTCACTAAAATATGGTTTGGTCATCAGCCGCTAAAAGGGTTATTACAGACGTTGCGTTTAATAAAAGTTCTACGATAATCATGCTATTTATCTATTATCACACAGCGATGTCTAACTTTTTCTAGGCACAAATACCATTACTCATTGCTGGGGTCCTTGTAGGTACCAAATATAAATCTTAGGCAGAACCCTTTGTTCTGTCTCCCTGCTCAGACAAACTGCCATTTGTGAGGGCCCCAGGGAGAAGGCTGCATCATTCTCCAAGGCCATGAGGGCCTGGAGCCATCATTTGGTCAACATAAGACCACAGGTCTGGGGGGTGGGGAGCTAAGGGAATAAAAGGAATTCAGCAATTTAAGAGAGTCAGCAATACAGACTTCTGGTTCACACCTCTGCTTGCATACAAATGCATATGTTCGAATAAATCACCTATTGTTGATTGAAGTCTGTCTGGCTGCATGGATTCCTGCCACCCCTCATTCACCACAGGTTCTGGGGCAAAGTTTTCCCCAGTGAAAAGCTTTCCACTGTAGTCTCATACCCATGTTAAGGACGCTGACACACACTTGCAGAGATGTACAGGCTACTGTTGGGACATTGTAGCACTTTCTGTTGCAAAGTCAGTTACAGAGTGTGTGATTTTAAAAAATGCCCTAAAATTGAGAGAAAATGGTAGGTAATGTCATGTAGCCTGTTGTAGTCAGAAGCCATAAAGTGTCATTTCAGTAGAATAGACAGTAATAGAAATGGAGCATTCGTCCATGACAACCTGCAGTTGGCATCCCTGTGGTCTTGTTTTCTTGGCTTATTAGTGCTGTTGGCTTACTGCATGAAGCTGACATTGATTTCCCAGTCTTCACACATCAGTCCCACCTGTTCAGATTACTTGGACAGAAAAAAACAGGAACCATTTCCAAGATTAAAAGCATTTGCATTTATTTAATTTTTTTCTATAGCATGCCCTATAAAATGTGTGTGAAGATGTCTTTTAAAATGACACAAGCTTTGTAAACAGCACTCATATTGGCTTCTGAGCCTATTTCAAGCCATCGGCTGCAAAGAATTTCAACAGTCATTTTTCTGTCAAAGCAAATAAGTGCAGCTGTCCCTTTTTAAAAAATGCAGTTGCCATGCTGTCTTTATTGACTTAACACATGCTGCTTTGCAACGAAGTAACCTATTAGTTGATAGAATTTAGCAAGACAGACACTGTTCCCAAGACAAGCTTCAGGGAAAAAGACAGCACTGTAACAATGAAGAAGTTTATATTTGTATTTATGCAGCTACAGCTGACAATGCAGCTACAGTCACTCAGACTAACACTATAAATTTATGGATCTTTTTTTATCATACCTCAAATGTGGAATACGCAGTTTTTAATGTATTTATGCACTAAATCTGTGCTATGACACACAAGGGCCAATACACAATATATAGAGCAAAGCATGCATTTGACATACACAGTAAGCCCAACAGTGTAGCATAGAGGTATGCTCCAACGGCTTCAGCGTTTTGCATCAGCCCAGGGTCCGCTAAACCATGAAAGTAGCAACCTCACTTATCTCAGAGGAATTAAGCGGCTGCTCATTCCCAGCCATTTGGCATGTCAGCTCAGTTTCAGTAATTCTCCACTCGACAGTTCAAGAAAGCAAATCTGTAGCCCCCCATTATTACAGCATGATTGTTCTAGCCTAATCCTGTTGGCCCTGTGAAATGAACCTCTAATGCTAATGAAGTGGGGTCCAGGGTTTGAGTAAGTCGTCATTGTCCTCTGGTTCCCTATTTCTCAGAAATTGCCCTCACCCTATGTGGGTGGGTTACTAGCACATCTAGGTTAGGCTGTTTAATCCCAAGGTATAGTGGTCCTCTACAGGTCTGAATAGAGCCCTTGCTGTACGTTAAGGCCACCTCCTCAGGGGCCCATAACTTCCCCAGAGGAGTGTTACAGGAGTCACACAAGAATCAGGTCTGCTTCCTTTCTCACGTCATACTATGCAAACTGTACATATACATTCTGTACTGGTAGGCAGGTAACTTGGTTTCAAAAATATCCCTTCACATATTTCTACTGCCAAATTTAGCAAAGCTTTAAGCCCAGACTAACAGTTAGCTTGGTTTGTTATCTGAAACAACAAATTGGTTATGAAGGATTTTAAACCTCTATGTTTTGAAAAAAATACAAAAAAAAATGTTTCAACCACTCTTCCTACTGCAAGTACCTCCTATGACAAGGACCACTTGAGAGGGAGCTGCGACAGAGTATGAGCTCTGGAATACCAGGAATTCAAGTGCAATTCTAGTGCATCTAAGGCTTTTGATCATGGTGAAATCAGCCCTATTTAGACAATTGGTTTAAATTCTTTTTTTTTCTTTTCAACAGATTAACCCCCCCCACACACACACACACACAGTCACACACACATAGACACCCATTATTATGAGCAGTAGGAGTATTAGTGGTAGTAGTATTATTAATATGTTTAGTATTACATATATTAGTAGTGACAGCTTTCACCCTGTACCGTCTATCAGCCAGTGTCACGAAGTCTGTAAAATCTGAAGTTCCGCTGACCATTCTTTCAAATAAGCCACAGATCTAAAGGTCAGATTTAAGGAGTGGGGTCACACTGATGAGTGGATCAAGAGTCCTTCAGTGAGATTTGCTTCTGTCTCACAAACTAAGTGCCCGAAAAAGTTCTGCTGAGTGGCTTATACAATGACTTTAACAAACTTTCCTTTGGGGGAAAACAAACTAAAATATAGTGAAACAGCACTACCTCGTTCTAAGCTTGCATCCAACTCTTAGCCCTGTTGGTAAAGATCCGCCTCAGATGGTGTGCAAAAGATTCCCTAGGCAACATTCTTTTATTGGTGATGTTAATTTTATTTTCATAAAACTAATAACACAATGTATCATTTTTACACACAATATAACATTTTAAGGGATGGAGTTCTGCAAATTACATGTGAATTTTTCTGAAGATTTTCTGCCAACTCTTATTGAAAGAAATGGTACTCTTAGTGCTGGGAACATCCATTATTGCTCATCATATGTGCAATAAATTGCTCTGTATTGTGTGTGGCGCTTGCATCACCTTTCAGCCATTGTGACTGAAACCTTGTAAAGAAGGAGAAATCAAGAAATCATCATGTATTTTCAACTGTAGTAGGAAAATAGAAGTTGGAGGTTAGGTGCATCAAAAAGGGATGGGGTTTGCTTCACAACAGTAAATATATCACAAATACACTAAACAATTAATTTGTTTGGAGCTTCACTGGAGAAGAGACTAGAGATCTATGTATAGTTAGGTCTGATACACAGGAAATATTAGCTAATGCTGAGATATAGGACTTTGAAGTACTGGTGGAAATTACTAAAACTAAAGACATATACCTAAGTGTACAGAACTAGAAGATATTATTTATAAACACATAATAAAAATCCTTATCCAGTGTTTGACCTTGAGAAATTATTGACAATTGGAAACAAGGCTGTGTAATAGCAAAATATGGGATCACAGTGATCTAGGGAAGTACAGTTGTATCTCATTACATTACATTCGCTAAGCAAAGGCTCTAATCCAGAGCAAATTACATCACATACAATGTTATCCAATTAAACAGCAGCAGTTTATACAGTGACAGTTCAGGTTATGTACCTTGCCCATGGGTGCAATAGCAAGGGCCCACCTGGAAATCAAACTGACAACATTTGATTACAAGCTCTGCTCCTTACCACTAAAGGCTGCAGCTCTAAAGTCAAGGAAAGTCAACATGGTTTTGTGAAAAATCATGCTTAACAAATCCCCTGGACTGCTGATTATGTACACGCAACCTTACACATTTACATTTTATATTTATTCATTTAGCAGACGCTTTTATCCAAAGCGACTTACATAGGTTACAATTTCTTTACAATGTTATCCATTTATACAGCTGGATATTTACTGAGGCAACTGTGGGTTAAGTACCTTGCCCAAGGGTACAACAGCAGCGTCCCAGCGGGGATTGAACCGGCAACCTTGCGGTTACGAGTCCTGCTCCTTAACCACTATGCTACACTGCCGCCCCACATGATATTGCATATCTGGATTTTCATTCAACAAAGTAATGCACAAGCAACTCATTATCAGATGAAATCAGTAGGAATTAATGCAGTTGTGTTGTTGGATTAAAACTAGCTCCAGCAGAGAACATAAAGAGAAATGATTACAGAGATTTCATCTAAGCATTGGGTTGTGTGAAGTGGAGTCCCTCAAGGTTCACTTCTGGGACCTCTGTTGTTTCTTATTTACATTACAACCTTGCTAAGGTTATTAGAAACATAATTCTGATGCCAATGAACTCACAGGTGAAGTTAACAGTTTGGAAACTGCCAAAGAAATTCAGTTATTATATTCGATTCGAATATAATAGACTTCAGCAGACACCTGGCAAATGAACTTTAACATTGCTAAATGTTACATTCTACATTTACACAATAACAATGTTAAGCAGGATTGGAAGGTACTCAATAAGAATGCAACATGAAAAAGACTTGGGTGTAATAGTTATTCCAAATCTGTCTAAATCTAGATATTGTGTAAAAGCCAAATGCTGGGGTATATAACAGAAAGTATTGGGGTTGCATCAAAGGAGGTTGTATTAATGTCATATAATGCCTTTGTTACAGTGGCGTTGTTAGGTCCGATCATTCAGGGCTATGGCCCCGAATGTTTTAAGCCTAGTCTCGAATATTTTCGCCCTGAAAAAGGAGGTGTTTATAGCAAAACAACAAACAGACTGTGAAACAGAGCGGAACTTGACTTGCAGCGTCCAAAGGTGTGATAATATTTATTTATTATAAAGGTAGATATAACCTCCCCAACCTACCGATGCCAATCTCCCTTCAAAAAAAAGACAAGCCCCAGGCAAACTTGACTTAGCCCCGGATCTTTTCAAAAGCTAGAAACGTCTATGCTTTGGTAGACCACTTTTAGACTTCTGTGCCCGGTTCTAGGTCCACAGCATGAAAAGGAAGATCTTGGAGAAAAACGCAGGACAAGGGCTACAAGAATGGTTCCAGCTGGGGCGGCAGTGTAGCATAGTGGTTAAGGAGCAGGACTTGTAACCGAAAGGTTGCAGGTTCAATCCCCGCTAGGACACTGCTGCTGTACCCTTGGGCAAGGTACTTAACCCACAGTTGCCTCAGTAAATATCCAGCTGTATGAATGGATAACATTGTAAGAACTGTAACCTATGTAAGTCGCTTTGGATAAAAGCGTCTGCCAAATGAATAAATGTAAATGTACAGTATCAAGCATGTACATTATGCAAAGAAACTTAAGATACCTAATCTTTTTGGTCTCATCAAAAATGGAAGTCAGGTGGATATTAATTAAAGGTACATCCATACTGGCATTACAAAGCATGTTTTTTGCTCAGAGAGTTATGAATGCAAGGAATATCTTACCAGAATTCATAGTCGAGGTAGAGATCCTTGCAATATTCACTACCAAGCTTGACATAGTCGTAGATATAACTAGGCTTATGAGCCTAGCTGGCCTGAATGACCTGTTCTCATCATTTATATTTTATGCGAAGTTGAAGATATGAACATTAATATTTTGGAAGAACTGGTATAGTGTGCAGATTTTATTTTGCTCTGGTTATCACCCATATATTGTCCTGCATCTACTCTCTATACACTTTTTAAGCAGTCATACAGCAGTTCATTCTTGGCATCCACTAGGGGGATTTTGGATCATTAACCATCTCTCCAGCTTGACAGAGGCAGCCTGTTTGATATGTCTGGTCCAGAGGCTCCTGGTAGATGACCTAGCTTGGACTCTCTCTCGGCAGTCCCCTCAATACTTTTAAGTTGAAAGGGTTGTTTGCCAATCGCCAACACCTGATGTTACAATAGCATTCAGAGAGCAAATTGAAGACTGAAGCCTAACATTCAATGAGCCCAATGTTCACATATGCTGCCAACATGCAGGTGTGTTCTCTTGTTACACGTCTGTCCATTTGTCCACCAGTCACAAATCAAAAAGCAAGCACTGAAAGTCCAAATTCAACTTGACTCGGCAATGTTAATAATAATTTTACTTCATATGGCTTTTTGTGCATACTGTACAATGTCGATTACAGGTATGTATTTAAGTACATGTGTTTTTCGTTATGTGTTTTTATGGTGTGTTTTTACAGGAATTTCACTGAGCAAAGTTCTTCAGGCTAGCTGTAGAGTAGTGAGAAGCAGATGGCAATCACAATGAGCACACTTCACCCACAGTTTAGCAGCACTGTGAAAAATGCTATAGCATATCCTACAAATGCAATCGTGAAAGGACTGTGTTTGAAGAGCACAGTATCAATTCCATTACAGAGACTATGTGGTGGGAACCCGATTCTACCCCTTTCTGTCAAATGAAAGGTTATACTGATGACAAATTGGTCCTGTTCTGGGATTTCATTTACTTACTAACCTTCAGTTGATGGCCTTTTCTCTTGTGAATAGAATCTACATCTTGGAACAGAAATTACATTTAAGTTGAGTTTAAGTTGTTCAGTCAACCACTTTCTCACATTTATTGATTTTATCATCATTTTTTACTTATTTATTCACTATTGAAAAAATATGTATATCACTTTGTCTGAAAGACTTCTGAATTTATTCAGGGATCTTCGAATCGAAATATCACATTAAAGTACCAACAACCCCCAGGTGTAGAGTCTCCTGCACAAAATTTCATGTCCATCAAAGATTTAATTTTTACACTCTCTGAAATGGATTAAATGGTAGCTGAATGCCTACTCCCAAAACAATCAGTCAACTCTGAATCAAACAGGTGGTGCATTTTTCATGAGAAACTTTATTTCACACAGCATTTTTCTGTCTACACAGAGACACCATAATAAGATGGCCAGTAATAAGCCATATTTAGTTGTAATATTAATGAAATATATTTGTTGAAATTACAGACATATTTTTGGTATGTTAGATTTTCCAGTGTATTCATATTGCAGCAATATGAAAGGACTTTAATATGACTAACTGTTTTGATTTAATAATGATAATATTTTTTGAGAGAAATGCATATGCAAGTGCAACTGTCTATGTGCTGAAGCACTGTTCCTATTAATATTCTGTACACAAAATTCTGTATGCAGAAAAAATAATGTTTAAAAGGCTACAGGCAATGACATTCTAGGTTTGTTTGCAATGTAGTAACATTGCATGAAGTTACATGTGTACCATGTAAGGAAAGCGTACAGACTGATAATTGAACAAAAAAAACTTCATTTCAGATCCTAAAGAGATGTTACATTCTCATACATCAGTGGGACTGGCATGCTTTTCGATTATAATTCAAAATTTGGTAATACATCTAAAATAAGGCTAATGCTTTATGAGTACTCATGACTGTCTTGTGAAGATTATTTACAGAATTGGGAATTTTAAATGACTGTGCATTCCCTCTAAAATGAGTTTTAAAAATATCTGAGTTGCAAAACTCCTTAACACATTTCAAATTCAATTTATATTTACAATGAGTCCCAAAAATAAATGTGGCCCTGATTTTTTCAAACCAGCACTGTCGTAAGCACAGGAAAAAAAAATAGGATTTCTGGCATTTTTGACTAAAAAAGTCAGTGCTGATGCTGACAGTGCCAATCTGCAATTACCTATATCCATCCTCATCAGCATTTCCATTGGGATGGGAAGTGAGCTAACATTTGAGGTGTGGTCTCATTACCATTGTGCTGAACTGGTGCCTTCGGTGCCGTGCTCTCTGTTGGCCTGGAAAGCTTGCTAGAAGAAGTGCAGGTGTGCAAAACTGTGCACCAGTAATTCCATAAAAGCAAAAAGGGACCTTGATTCTCAGTCTGCTAAACCTATTGGGCCCAATTTTCTTTGTCTGAAAGGGGAGGTAAACGCTAGCACAGCTCAAGTGAATGTGAGTGGGAGCAGAACATGATTAAATTTTTCAATATTACAAATGCAAGTGTTATCCTGGAGAAAAGATCTGGACTGGACAGGTTGTGCAGCAACCCCATTGAGCCAGAGCATTGTGTATATATGTGGTTTAGTGGTTTTGGTATGCACTGCTGATTACCTTTGTGGTTTGGAAACCTAGAGTGACCATTCATCTTTTTTCCTGCGAGTGACATGGATTTGGGAGAAATCTGATGTCAGTAAATTATGATTATTATTAAATGTATTGATATTAAATGTGGGATGTAGACCAGCTGGAGTGTGCTTTGTGGTTGAAGAGAAGAGGAACATGGTTCACACTGGTGAGTTTCAGTATACTCTTGTTAATTTTTTTAACTCATTTTAGCTCACAAAGACAGTGTTTTCTGGCAAGGAAATAGGCATGCCGTTATCTCAACTCCAGTGTGGTTTCCTTCCTAATTCTTGCCCCTTTCCACTATGCGCCAGAATAATGTTAGCAATTGTAACAGGTGTGATTGCACAGCACTTCAATCTGCACATGCTAGCACTTCACACACTGTGCTGGTGTTTGCCCCTCTTTAAAGCGTAATAAAACCAGACCTATGGTATTTCCCAAAGAAAGATTAACACATATAGTTGCATGTTTTCTCCACAGCAGTTTCTGCATGTCTGTCACTGAAGGCCTTGAGCAGAGCATTAGATTCACTTCGCATTGATCTAGATGACTGGAACACGCCTGTATCTCAGTGTGCTCCCAGATAATGGTTTAGCCACAACTGGGTGATTACTAAAGTGACAATCTCAACTGACCATGTTGTCCATTGAGGGTAATTTAAGGTGCAACTGGAACAAAAATGATTGTGCAGTTCTAGTTGTTAGAGTATGATAGAAATCAGATGCTCTGTGACACCTCAAGTTTAACAGATGCTATCATCCTGGAAAATGTCATGTGATCTTGCCTTACAATTCTTATTTTCTCAGTGGTTACTACAGGAAGAAACATGTAGTCCAAAAGACAGTGGGTTTTTCACGGTGAGTAAAATGCTGCATTCTTCAGATGCCTTGCCCAACTTGGCATACTGCATTTGGTTGCCTTAGCAACACCATAGTGTGTTGCACAACTCTATATCTGTGTGTCAGAACCCCATAGGTTTATTTATATTGCAGAGTTGTATTAACAAAGAACTTCAAAAATATTTAATGGTAAGACGGGTCCTGTTAGAAAAGCCTTTTATGAGTTTGTGTACAACAAGCATGGAACACAAAGGCGAAATGTTACGTTCGGCTCAGACTCATTTTGTCAATAATTGGCCAATTCGTGTGCTCTTTAAAGACTGATTTGCAGAAAAATAAGGCAACTATTTACATATCAAAAGGAAATTAGAGGAAAAAAAAACAGAGGATTGTTTCCTGTCCCCCATTTTTGAGAGCATTACAGGGCTCACTTAGCATCAGAAAAGCAGTAGGATTGCTAGAGAGGCATAATTTATTCAAGAAACAAACAAACTGAAAAATAAGTACCCTCCTAATTCTTCCCTGTTCAGCCATTTTCTTAATCATCCCATTTCTTTGTTTTGCTTCCTGGAGTCAGGCTGAAAACATCAATGAAGAGGAGAGAAGATAAGACACAGCCTCAACAATTTGCCCAAAGCTTATTACCACATGCCTTGAGGGAAGCTGTTTTTCCGACTTTGTTAATTTTGTGCCTAGGACTGAAAAATCAAACCTGAAAAGTGCACACAGAAGCAAAGCTATTTTCCTTGTGGCCATACTTTTTCAAGGTTTGGATGGAAAAGGGCCTTTGGTTTATATAAGAAAAATACAGGGTGGGGAAAATGGAAGCTACGTCCAAGGCACCTTTGTGTAATGTTTTGTTGCATTTTGTTTACACCTGGAAATTGTTGTTACCAATGACCTTGATGTACAATGGACATGATCTGGTTTAAAAAAGAACACAGTTGATGAAGAGACACAGTCCCCAGTGGACACATTTGTTATTTCTTCATGTCTGTTTGTCTGTCTGTTATTTAGCTTTATTCAGTTTGTTATTTGTAGTGGATGTGGTACGTGACTCTACAGCAAACACAGTGACTAAAAACTCCCATAAACAATGTGTTATAGCTGTGGTTGCTATAGTTACCATTTGTAGACCAGAAGGTCTCAGTGGATGTAAAAGGGCTACAGTGTCCCTTAACATGGAAATGAAAATAAGTATACCTCACTGTATGTGTGTGAGAATGTATGTGTGTGTGCGTGTGCATGTGCATGCCCGTAACCAGCTATGAGGTCACTGAGGTCCGGGTCTCGGTAATTTCTTTAGAGCTAAGAATAAAATTTGAAGCTAAATGCAACTGGATAAAAAACTGCCTCAGTGGTTGAGAACTTCTCCTCCAAGACGAGTGCATGCGTAGTTCAGTTTAGAATTGTTATTTAGTGTCAGCTGTGTGTGAGAGTTGTGAGAGAGGGCGCGAGCGCAGCCCCTTGCATCATCTGCACTTCCACTGACAGCAGCAATTGGAATTTACGCACGTTGGCAGCAGCAGGTGGCTTGTGTGTGAACTGCCAGCATACCATTCGGTAAGACAAAGCAATGATCGTTATGTCATTATCTGTAAGAAACATTCAAAACAGTAACCTGGTACAGCGTCTGGAGTAAAAGCAATTGTATGAAGCACGTTAAATTTGTGTACTCTGGCCATGATGACAGTTAGGCTATTTCTTTCATATTAGTAGGCTAGCTAACATTTCACACAATGCCGTTGATTAAAAACAGCTATGCAGGCGACGGCATCAATAATAGGCCTACGAAACATTTCAAAGCCAAATTTTGAAATGAATATAAGTGTATAATAATGTTAGCTTGTAATGGTGTTACTCTCAAGCTTGCTAAGGTTAGAAATAACCTTAGCTTAATTATCATGCTTCATACCGTAGACCTATGTATTTTGATGCTCTAGAGATAATGTTCTTATGGTTTATTGTTCAATAAAAATTGTTTCTTTTAAATAGCAACAGGTCTCTTTCTATGTATGTAATGTTCTATGTATCTGTAATTTTGACAAAACCTAACCCCCGGACAACAACATTGACAAAACCTAAACACCAATGCCCCCCCCCCCCAATCCCCCGTTTCATGACATTGATCAGTGACCCTTTGACATTGACCCTGCCAGTCAGAACACATATCTGATGAGCAAATCTGTCAAGGTGCAGCTCAGAGAAGGAGGCAAAACCCCCATTACACATGGTGGTCATCAGTGGTCAACATTAAACTTTGATTGTGCTGTGTTTTTGTACTGAACAGACCACACTGTGATTCTTTTTTTTGCCTGTTATGTTACAGAAACAGTTCTGGTATCAACAGCATGAGTTTTTAGGATCAATCTCACCCTACTAGAGGAACATAAAGAGTCAAGTGGATTTTTGTTCTCTGCTGTTATTCCATAGACCGCTTTGGATTAAGCGTGTGTTTTGGAATAGATGGATATTGAACAATTTATAGGAACAGAGGTGTCAATGTGTGTGCTATTGTGTCAATTTGGTGAGAGGGAATGGCAGCAATCAGCGATCTGCCAAAGAGCAGGGGTGCATTTCACACGATGAGACAACCATAAGAGCTATGCAACATTACAGATGTGAATTATTCATGACGGCAGACAGAAATTGACTTATTGATTAGTAGCCCAGCTGCTTCACACAAAGCAATTTGAACAAATCTGGGTCTGAACCTTACGCTACTTGGATAAGGTGGAGAGGAGTGAGGGGAGTCTGTTGTGCATGTACCTTATCCTTGTGCCAAATCACAGTCAAAAAGTGCCATTCTATGGGGTTTTACCCCAGGAAATTGAAACCTGGTGGGAACTACTAAAGGCTGATACAATATGTGTTTGTAAAACCCTGTGACAGTACTACTAATTACAGAGGACCATTACTACTCACAGTCATAAATTAATGCTGTTCATGTACTGAATTAATATTCATTTTTTCTAAACAATAAACAACAATTTTCAAGCTGGCACAGGAAAATATATTCATTTAAACAGAAATGTAACCCCAACTGATACCTCAGACAGTCGTGCCTTTCTGTATACTCAGCTAATCACCCATTTGCAGTTAAAGTGATCCATGGCTAATAATAACAGTAATAATAGACATCTGACAAAAAATGTTTTGTGACTTTAGCTGTGTTTTTGTTCCCTACCATAAATCAGTAGGCTATGGAATCAACCAATAAAATGAAGCATTTTGGCACAAGGCCCTGCTCACTATCAAAACTGGAAAAAAGGTTCAGTAAATCAGGAGAGCTTGTCAGGGATCAAAGTTAGATTAGGTACTTCTTCAACAAGTTTTCAGGAAAACTGTTTTTACAAAAGGCAGAAAGAAAAGTACTTATTCTTGAAAAAATGTTATTCTCTTAAACTTAAGTGTTTGCTAGAAAGTTTGCTATAGTCATGGCTTACTTCAGCCCAAGGGGTAAAATAAGTAACTGGACATCAGCTAAGCAGAATATTTTTCTACATTACATTGTTGTCATTTAGTAGACACTCTTATCCAGATCGACTTACATAGGTTAGTTTTTTGACAGGTTATCCATTAACAGAGCTGGATATTTACTGAAGCAATTGTGGGTTAAATACCTTGCCAAAGGGTACAACAGCAATGCCCCAGTGGGGAATTGAACCAGCAACCTTGCAGTTACAAGCCCTGCTAATTACCACTATGCTGCACTGCCAGCCAGTAGTGATACATATTGCTGCCTGGGCAAAACAAGCAACATGGTTCTGTAGTCCTACATCTCTGCATGTGGATCTTTCTCAAATCTGAGCATTTCATGCAGAGGGTAGAGTCCAAGGAGAGAACACCATCTGTGAAGTCACAAATGGCAGGGCTGGTGCTCAGATGCTTAATAGACACAAAGAAAGCTTCCACCTGATGATTGTAATAAAGGCGTGCACACACACACACACACACACACACACACACACACAAACTACTAGCCATGCATATCCATCATTAGGCTTACTTACTATGGGGCTGATTCACATTGTAGGTTGTCATCTAAAAGGAGAGATTGACATAACTTTTTTGTCCATCTGACAACAACATTGCCTATAATTTAAACCACAGCACCTAGCTCCAACTGGACATAGTGTCATGAACTAGCTGGTGTCACCCTGAAACAGGTCTCTGGCCATTTTTATGGCTGGCTACCTTGCTAGCTAGACGTTCAAAAAATATTATAACCTCCACCTGAGTCAATGGCAAAGAAGGTGGAGGTGAAACACAGCTCACACAAAGTGAGGCACAAGTGAATCCCCAGGCTTCACTTACATGGTATGGGGTTGACGGACAGTGAATTCAGCACTTTTGGTTCGACAAAGCAGCGATTTATTATTTATGCTGACTCTTCTCCAAAGACATCCAAAGTATGCTTGGTCCTGGCCACAGGGTAATTTCAATGAGTGTTGGGGTTACCTCATTGGGATCTCGCAACTGAAACTCCTAGTCCCTAGAGGCAGTCTAGTATTCAATGGTCCAGCTTGGTGTGGTCCCTGGTAACACTCCTGTTTTACTTTTGTCATCTAAAACTTTGTTAGTTCGCCGGAATAAACTGAGAGCAAGCCAGAAGGGAAGTGCAGAGGAGTTCAACACAAGCCCAACTATTCCAAACAAACAGCAATTCAATTACACATGAGAAACAGTTTTTTTTGGTCACTTCCTTGAACCTTCTTTTCGATCGTCAAATTAGGGAGACTCTTAAACCATAGTCATGAGTTCAAAAATCTGTCCTTGATATAGTGATAGGAATTGAGTCTTAAGACTAATTAGGGAAAATGCCAATACTGCTCTAGGCAGAACAATAAGAAATAAAACAGTAATAAAATAAGTCACCTCCAGGACAGGGGCAAGCAAGGCCTGTTGAAGGACCACAGGGGACTGAGTCTGTCAAATTAATTAACCTGGAAACATGTCTGATTCTGAATCCTGGCAGAAAGGACAGGAGTTTCAAGGCCAGTAACAAGCTGCAAACAGTGAGCTAATTGCATGCCAGGGTAATTTGGACGTATATCCTCGGAAACCCACAAACACATCTCTCTCTCTCTCTCTCTCTCTCTCTCTCTCTCTCAGTTCAATCTCAAGCTTTCATTTTGCATGGTCATAATGACTTAGACCAGGTAATGTGCAATCCATTATGTGGATGTGCTGGTAACTGCAACAATAGGATTTTTGTGTAGATTGAGTGCATAATTACTTGCTTTATATAACTAGCCTTAGAAAATTGCTTGTTAACGTCACACTGTCTGCAATTACAATTAACCCACACATTTAGCATAGTACCTTCTTTTTTTAAATGTTATCCTGAGTATTCATGTGCAACTAACATTTCACCATTTCAGATTCCATGCCTGCTAGTTACTAAAATTTAGAACATGGTCCATATTATATTTAAATTGTGCAGCCAGCTTATTTTTAATGTTGATTACATTAAAACTTAATACATAAAAGTACTATGATATATGTTCCCAGCATTATGACACTAATACGACAAATTATTAAGCGGAATGTCATAAGAAAACCACAGAAAGAAAGAATTGTTAAAGCATCACACATAAGCTGTGAGACTAAGGATATGGTACTGGCACCATGATAATTTATCATAGGCCATAAAAAACACAATATCACTAGTATCATAGATATTTATGCAAGATGCCATATGGGATTATAAGGAATTGCCATAAGAATTATGATACAAATGTCAGAGCATCATGTCACACGCCATAACATAATGCAAATGCTAAGGCACTAGTGTTAATCACATTTATGAAATTTATACTGAGACATTCTGGTGAAAGTTGCATAACCAATACAAATAATTAAAGGATTCTGAGATAACCCCATGGCCCTAGTTCAAACTGGCCATGTCATTCGTGAACAATGACCAGGATCACACAGCAGCGGAACAAATCGGCTTTGCTCCGTCAGGGTAGGAGTGGGTAGGTCAGCCAGGGTTTCCTTGTTTCACTGCTCTCGATACTCTAATGACCACCAACCTCTCTGTGGTGTTACTGTGTGACTTCAACTGTTAAAAGAAGTTGTTGGGTGCATGCAAGTGCATCAAAGGATTTAATCTGTCTCACTTCAGCGATCTTGCATGGGTGCAGAGGATATTGTTGTGAGACAAGGCTGATGAATAGTACAATTGGCACTTCCAAGAGAAGGTTGCATAAAGGGGAGGAAGTATTTTTTATGCTTTTTTGGGAATTGAATTTTTATACGTTTGGAATTGAGACTAAATGGCATTCATGTAATTTTTTAGTACTTTATTTCCAGGCATGAAGATAAAATAGACTGCAACATCTACATCCCTAATAGCTGACATAAGCACTTCATAGCATAGCATCACAACTTCTGTATGTAAGTAGCTTTGGCTCAAGTTAGGGTTGTAGGCTGTACATTTGAAAAACTGAATGATGAAATGAGATTTACCAGGCTGCTTTATGTGCTGAAATACATCCCCTTCTCTGGACTCCTGTTTCCTACGATGTACTTTATTTGTTTAAAATTGTTTGTTATGTTTACAGCATTCTGTAATATCAATATTCAAGTGATTTGTTATTTAATGAAATGTATAATAATTAAAAGATTAGTGTAAAATCTGTCCCTACATTACAAAGAAGTTCTCTTGGAGTTGATCTTTATGGAGACCCTTCCACAGCGTAATGATGGATGAGTGTACTATCACCCATCATAGAGCTCTGCCAGTAATGACAGTAATGTAATGTAACGTAACCGAGGCGTGCCAGGCTCCAAATGCCTGGAACAGGAAATACATTTACATTTATTCATTTGGCAGAAGCTTTTATCCAAAGCAACTTACATAGGTTACAGCTCTTTACAATGTTATCCATTTATACAGCCAGATATTTACTGAGGCAGTTGCGGGTTAAGTACCTTGCCTAAGGGTACAGCAGCAGTGTCCCAGCGGGGATCGACTACTACTATGCTATACTGCCGCCTGAGCATAGGCCTGAGCATCCCAAAATCATAATAATAAAGATGTATAATGATACTGGTACTACTACTAGTACTAATATTAACAATTTGTTTAAATAATTTCAGTTATTCCTCATTGTTTAGCTGTAATGATATCATGGCATGGGTTGTTAAAAATAAATCATAACGTTATTGACAGAGGTACAGTATGTGACTTCTCTTTAACAAAGCACACTGCTTCAATTGGTCTAGATGCTAACTGATGAAGTAGTTATATTTTACATTAAATATTATATATATATTTGTTATCCATTTCCCTTCACAGCACTGTTTTCTTTTCATAATTATAATTGTAACTGAGGAAATGAATGGAAAAGCAAGGGGACAGTGGATCCTTGGAAGTGTGAAGGTGAAGTTCTTGCTGAGAAACTGATACTATACAAATACTGTGGTCCAGAGAATCCTGCTTCTTCACAGTGAAATGTTGGAGACGGTGGGGTTATATAAGCTCATCAAAACACAATATGCCATGACTGCAGTCAGAGCTAATGCCACTACTTGATGCATAGTCTTCCATTCATTCTTTTATGCTTGACAATAGACAGGCCTTCTCTTTAATAGGTGGTGAGAAAGTATCCTAGGAACAATCTGTCTGTCTTGTAATTTCCCTGAAAAAGACACAGTGTGCTGTCTGTCACAAATTGCTGCCTGGGGAGGATTTCTTATAGTTGAACTGTGTTTCTGGTTGCCACAAGTGGGACTATCATAGATACGTATACGTATACATATATACAGATGCACGCACATACACAGACTATATGTATATATATATAATAGTGATGTTTAGTCCAGCAGTAGGCTTAACCTCTGTCGAGAAAACTGTCCCAGTATGTTTTCATGTAGTAACTAAGTTAGTAAGCATTCCAGCATAGGCATATAAGTGCTAAGATAAGCATAATTGGTCAAATTTATGTAGCAGTTAATGTAAGTATGTATAGTAAACAAATAACTGTTTCTCTGAGGACTCTATATTTTGCTGTTTGAGATCAAATTTCAGTCTTAAGCAATCTGTTCCATGGTGAGCTCCTCTGTAGTTAAAGTATCATAGCATGCATCAGTGTGCTGAAAAGCCTGAGCAGTGCATAGGCCCAGTTTAATGCAGACGTTATTTCATGAATTTCTCATCTTTTGTGACTTTTTTCAGCATTGAATTTGAACGTAAATGTAGTTTTTCTTAATGAATCTCAGATGTTTCTACCCAGGTAGTGGTTTGACCTTAAGGTAACAAAGCTAAAAGTTGAGAAGAACATAGACTTACAATAAAGTCAAGATAATTTAGTATAATTTTAGGTCTCTAGTTTTATAAAATTTGCAAATCTATTGACTCAAGCCAATCTCCTTTTAAACAAAACTTAGTCCTCTCTGTATTCTGCATCTGTACTCTGCAAATAGTTCTCAAATAAAAGAAGTGATAAGCCAGACAGTGAGTGAAGGGACTGACTGTGACACACTTGCTGGCCAATCCTAAACTTAGAGCCAAAGTCTTTGGCAGCTCTTCTTTAAGGCAGAGCAGTGAATGATTCATTATCATCAAGTGAGAGGCTTTATTTGTTCAGCATGGCTTTTTGCTTGCCAATTGAACCAGCATGATTTTGCTAGTCAACCTAGCCGGTCTATCTTATCGACCTAGTTAGCCCACCCTATGAGATGTATAAGCAATTATTATATGTGAATATTTGAATTTATGACGAATGCTTATTTGATGTTAGTGTGATAGGTATCTGAATTGTGGGAGAGCAGGGGATGGGGGGACTGGGGCTGTTGGCTCAGGGTCTGTGGGAGTGATCAGCTGGCCCTTGCTAGGTATATGGGAGAATACTCGAGGAGCGGTTTTTAATTATCCAGGAATTTTCCAGGCAGTTAGTGAGTACTGAGTGTGGGGCTGGTGCTGGGGGTGGCTGTTGACACAGGGCTGGGACGTTGCAACCCTGGAAGATGGTGAGGGTAGCAGGGGATAAGTGTCTGACAGAGAAAAGAGGACTACATCGAGTCATCTGGTGATCCTCAGGCTCTGAAAGGTTAGCATGTTGCTATACAAAGGTCATTAAATCCAGTGGAGGCCACTTTTTTCGTTTTAACAGAATCTATAGCCCCTACAATTATTCATTTAGGAAAAGGCATTGTTCATGCTACAAATATTTGAAATTAATAGTAAACTATTGATTAAATTGTTTGGTATTTCTGAGCAAAGTTTGCGCTGATGAAAATGCTAACGTATTTGTGTTGTCTTTTTTACAAAACCTTATTCGCAATTTGTTGCTTGTCAAGTTGGTGTGTAAAATCTCTGTCAAAAATTATGATACAATGGCTGAGATGTTTGACGTTGAATTTCACAAGAGTGGATGTAAAGCTGGTTGACACTACATTGCAACATACATATTTTGAGTCACTGTCATTCTAAAGCACCAAATGTGTATAGATTTCTTGGTTGCATTCATTTAAAACATAATCTCATGGACAAAGCTGCATGCCGTAAACTATTTATAGTCAGTTCCTCCAAGCATCTTATTTGGCCTTTTCACTGTTCCCTACTGAGGTTTTAAGCAACTTAAATGTGTGAGAAAAGCAAAGGCTTTCTCTCCCAAATCTCTCAGCCAGGAAAGGTAGTTAGTAGAACAAAGACATCTGAATTTAAAGAAGGGTCTTAGTGATGCAAATTTTGCAAAAAAAAAAAATAGTATTCGAAGGAGCAATTCACGAATGCACAAGATGGAAATCAAGAGTATGTTTAGGGTTTTTAATCGTCTGACAGATTCCCAGAAATATAGAGGCACTGATGTCTTGATGTCACCTTACATCTAAAGTTCAGATTTATTCTGGTTTCTTGTCAGATGTTTTGCCACAAGAACAATACCAAAATAAACCACTCTGCAGCTTCTCCGGAGATAACAACAATGTGCTGTCGGATTCCAATATTAGCATTTCTAGAAGAATCCTCCAACAGGAAAGAGCAGTTTTGTGTAACACTAAGCAATGGCTTTACATGATCAAGTGTGCTCCTTGATTTTTAAGTATTAGGCTCTGCTTTATAACTGAGTTGTCCTACATAAAGTCTAAAAAACATCTCAACAACAACATACTCTGTAGTGTGGCCTTCACATTAAAGTGGTTACAGTCATTCGAATCACAAGATATCTCTAGATATCTCTTAAACCACTGAGAACTCGGTTTAACCACAACACTCTCAAACAAAAAATACTTCTATTTACCTAATAAGGACTGAAATCTTAGTACATCAAGTCATTGAACAAATTAATGGACTTATTCACAGATTTCTACATCCAGTTTTCATAACAAATGGCTAATGGCAATATGAATATACCGATTGAGCCATTTCCTTAAGACATAAAACCTGCATTAATGTTTTGAGATTTTTCATTTAATGTAAGCGTGATCCATTGGAGAAGTCAAGAGAAGTTCAGTTTGTGAGAAATTCAGGACCAACTGTGCAGATGTAATATTCCATCAGATTCCAATGTGGGTTTGCAGGTAATGAGGTAAAATCTCAGAATCTTGACAACCAGATGTCCTCTGAGGAACCTGGGTGAACATGACTTAAGAATATGACTCACTACCAGACCAGTGTTAGTAATCGAACAGGGTTGCCCAAGAGTTATATAGCAGTAAATTAAACTGGAAATTCATCTGAACATGAAGGCAGCAGGGATCTTTTGAAATGTCCTCTCAGAAATAATAAGGCATATAATTATCTCTGAGTATACAGAGTATATCAGTAGGCTATATTAATGTCAGTTTGAGTTTATTAGGTGGCATTAAGTTGACTGGGCATGAGGATTACAAGTTCATCAAGTGGAAGTTAGGGTTAGTAAGGAAACAGGAGGAAGGAATGGAATGTTTTTTTTTTTCTTCAAAATGAATGTGTCCAGTGACACATGTGACTATGCAGGCATGTCAAAATGGTTATAGGATATTTGGGTCTGCAATACTGAAGTTTAATAAATCATAACATACAGCTCTCGGTCCAAAGAATTAACTAGTGAAGCTTTAATTCTAAAGTATGCCAGAATCTCTGCATGCAGCATACCTAAAACCACCTCATTAAGAAACATTAGAATAGTATTGTTGATCATTGAGAAGTACAAAGAATTCGATATCCAGCACCAAACCTATTGTTGCTCCGAGACGCTTTTTTTAGATGACAGGCTGTTATCTTATTTGCGATATTTTTTCTTTTAAGTGCTTTACTGTTCGTGTAAATGGAGCAGTGGAGAAGTGTGAAGAGGTGCTTTGGAAGTGAGTTACTGCAATTGATTGTCAATTAGGTGTCTATAAATGGAGAGCCAACAAAAACAGCATTGAAACAGACGGTTGCGTGCGACTGCAATGAATAAAATTTCCTGGCTCTGCTGCCCAAACAATGGGCACACTACACACTAAATAAAGTGAGCCGTATACAGCACCTTATAGTCACAAGTGTAAGGGAAAATAGACTTTTAGTGTCTTTAGTATCTGACTTTATTTGGCAACTCGTTTAGCTTAATGCTTTGTTTATACAACATTCCAAAATGTGCAGTACACTTCCAGGAACACCTAATGAGAGCAGCACAAGATGTTCTGGTACTGACTGCCCCTGTATGCATGTCTGTTTCTTCTGTCATTGGATGCACAGAATTATGTGATTTTGTGATGTCTCTCAAGTGTTAGAGATGGCAACCTTTACTGTGTCCAGTGTCAGCAGGCCTAACTGATGCAATACAATAAACCCATAGCAGCCTTCTCTTGTGTCTGTTCTAGCAGCATAGCATAGTGGTGGCAGTGTAGCATAGCGGTAAGGAGCACAACTTGTAACCGAAAGGTTGCCAGTTCAATTCCACATGGGTCCACCCCTTGTAAAGCTGTATAAATGAATAACATGAAAAAATTGTAAACTATGTAAGTTGCTCTGGATAAGAGTGCTGGGTAAATGCCAATAATATAATATAATGTTCCATATCAGGTAATTGTACCTTTTTTCAAGAATTGTGTGTTCCTAAGGGACTAAATCTTTATGAATGGCCATGACATAACATATGGAAAGTTGGCAGACGAAACCGACAAAGACGAAGACAAAGGTGTATTAATTGAGCAAACAATGCAGATGATACCAGATAACTATAATTTTGGAATGTTATCAGACCTTTTTATTTATCCATTGCTCCTCAGTGATCTTCAGTAATATAATCCATACAGCATATGGTGTACTCATCATGTGGTATTCTCAGTCAAATGCTGTCCTTTGAGATTTTACTGTTTTACAGTCACAGTTTATGTTTAGTTGTATAATCGATGAAGAAGAGACCTGAAACCATAAGCTAACAATAATTCCTTTGACGGACTGAAAGCTACTTTGCAAACGATGAATGGTCCTATGGGTTGGGTAGATTGGTCTGGGTATGTGCCTTACCATATTTCCTTGGAAACTGGCTTCCACTTATGTTTAGTCAGCCAGTTAGTCTATCTATCTATACGTTGGTTTTCTTTTCATCATAATTACTCTTACTGTTGTTATGCTGTGAGTGTGCTACCCCAATAGAAATATTAATGAATTAAGGCATACTTTGTTTATTTCAAATAAACAAAGTATGCATATGCTTGTTTTTCTACAACTGATCTCTCTAAGCCTTTTTTGTGTGATGAGAGTAGAGTCTGATTGGGGTTTCCATCTGTACACACATGCTGAATTCGTCACCTTCACAGTATATTTGAACATTTGTTGAGATACGGATCTCAGGCCGGATGCCTGAATAGATGGAGAACCTGTGATGTGAGACAGCCCGTTTCTGTTGTGTTTATCATTTCTCTATCGTCACACAGCTCTCTGCAGGGCTGGTGTTTCTGTAATGCCATAAATTATGAGGACCATGGCACAAGCACTGATAGACCAGTCATCCTGAAGTCAAACCGATAACCTGGGGCAAGCAGGGATGGGGTGGGGTGGTTTTCTTCTCATTGGCTTTAGAGCTGTACCACAGCAGCCAAGCCCTACTGCCTACTCCTGGAGCTGTGGCCCAGGCAAGCTTGCCTCAGACAGAGGCGAGGCCTATCAGAGTCCACTGCTCCTGCCATGCCTGTGGGAAGAGGGAGGCAAAATGAGGAGGACATTCCCCCTGGTGCCATGCCTTATCTCTACCCATTGAACTGAGGAGTGTACACTAGCCTGCCGCAGATAGAGGACTGCCGCACAACCTTGCGAGATTTAAAGAAAGCAAGATAAGCGCTAAATTAGAAACTGCATCACTGGCGACAGGGGAAAAGGAAACAGTTTTTTACATAATAAGGTTTAGCTTGCTGTGACTGAGGTGTTTTTTTTTTACCTCCAGAAAACCCAGACAGCTCTCTAAAGGACGTGACATCCCATATTTTTGAGTATTGATATGGTGTACTAATGCTAATTCTGCTTTTAGAACAAAACAGATGCGTGGAAGTGGCATTGGGAAAGTATTCTTGCTTATTCTTCTTTTCCTGTCAAAGAGTATTTAACTGTTTGTCTTTTTTTTACTAATATCACCATGCGATAAGGGGGATACAATGTCAGTCCTGTCCTTGCAAATACATCAATTCTGACCAAAATTGCTGCTCTGTAATTAAATCTACTATCACAGTGCATTCTTTGTACAGAGATGAATTACAAAAAGCTGTTGTTTGAATGATCACTCTGCTTTTTTTTTTTTTTTTTTTTTTTTTTTACATAGAAACCAAATCTCCAGGCAAATGAGGGTCATTAGTCCTTACCAGCCAATCTCCCCTACTGCTGCTGATTGTAACTCTGGGGTGAAACATAATCAGCTTCAAAGATTCAAAGAAGCATCAGGAACAACAAGGCATTATAAGGCGTAACATGTGAGGCACTCCTGCAGAAAAGCAGACCGAGGAGAGGCAACACGTAATTCTGTGACACCCCAGTGCCCCACAGACATCGCAAGGCATCCCTTTCTTCCTTCCATGCTTGTTATTTGCTTTCTGACACACATAAATACGCCCAAACAAGCAGAGCCACGGACATGTGTCAGCCTCCTACTTGGGGCCAGCACGAGGAGCAGGGAAAACAGCCTGGGGAAACAGGAGGTAGGGGTGTGACTCGTCAAGCGAATGAGCTGTACTGTGAGGATGAAGACAGCAGAGGAGGAGTGGGTGCCGGAGAGCAGGGTGCAGAGACTGACGCAAAAGGCAATCCTCAGCCACCCTGGAGAATATCGCGCTGCCATCCGACCACAGCAGCAGCCTACACAAAGGCTCCCGTGTACGACGGAGACGTGCGTAATGCCGTGGGGGTGAAAGCTGTCAATCAAACGATACAGCGGGTAATGCAAGCCCTTGAGTTACGTATTAGAACAGGGGTTTCGAGGGTGTCGGTTATGAAACAACGCTAGAAGAAGAGGGCATCTGAAGTGTAAGGTATCGCATGTGGGCTATGCCTGTCCAACTGAGCCTACTGCTTTGACTTGTGCCATCTGCAGAGGAACCCCAGGAGAGCCCACCCCTCCCCCATTCTCCCACCTCTAAAGAGAGTAGCCAGGACTCATCAGATGTGATGCATGTTTTTTCATGCCAGCATTTGCTCTTAGGTGGGTGGTAACATGGCCTCGGCATTGAGGAAAAAATCCAAACAAGGCATAGATAATCCCCTAGATCATGAACAAAACGATGTGAGAAATCTGTAAAAATATTTACTGTCAAGTAGACAGCAGAATTATGAATGTTGAATGTACAACAATAGCCTATTGTCAGCAAAGGATACATCGCAAAATATAATCAAAACAATTTGGGGAAAAAAAACCTAATTAGTGATTCTGTAATAGAAACGCTCATGCCTCTTGATAGACAGTGTGCGCTGTGAGATTAATAAGCAGACACATTCTTTAGTTGCCGTCCAATACTTGCCAGTTCTGCCTGGCCATGTGCCCGGATGCCACTAAAAGCCTTTCTCAGAAAGCTGATCATCAGTTTCAAAGACAACAGATGTTAAATAAATAAAAAACCCCTCTTTTTTTTTCCAAATTCATTCCACTGACATGAACTCCATTACGTGACCTGTCCCTGTGGCTTACTTTTAAGAGCTAATTTAAATGATAAAAGCTTTTGGCAAACACATAATTACTGTGGAACGCAGTGATTGTAAATCATACGAGGAAGGCAGTTCTTGGCAGAAGCCAAAACACAAAGAGAGAGAATTATGTATGTGCAGAATATGAACAAGTGGTGGATAAGTGATGTTGTAAAGCATGTCTGACAGATTCTTATGTAGACAATTCACTTCTTTTGGTGCTCACGTGACAAAGCTCTTGTGAGCTGCAGACCCAGAAATGGAATCCAGATCTCACCCCAGACACAAACCACTCGAGTCCATAACTACTAATCACTGTTCCTCCAGTTTGCATTCTACACACAGCGTGCTAGGTTTGTGAACCTCATTCATCTGAATGAACACCATGATATCACAGCAGTACTGACACCAAGGGTCATATGGGGAGGAGTAATTGTTATTACATGCTGCTGCTTTAACTTTATGATCCTTAACTTCATGGAAAACTGAGGGGCACTGTGCTTCCATATAGTTTTTAACTTATTTCATGCATCATGGATGCACTCCATAATCCCCATTTCAACCATCTCCTGATTTTATGTACAAAAGGAACCAATAACAGCTCTGATAATGTATATGTATATTAAAGAAAATGAACATTGAGACACATAAAACAGCAGGGGCAGCTTGATTCTAGGGGTTTGCATGGCACTTTAAACTAGTTATGTGTAGATCAAGTCACATTTCAATGCACAATATGACCATTTGCACACCTTATTGCCATTTGCTGTCAGAGCATACAGCATATTAGGATGCATTCTAATCTTTTAAATTTGCAGTCTGTGAATATAACCTAAATGAAGAGAAAGGCTCAGCATGAGACTCGGCAAAGAGAGAATTAGCAAAAGAGGAAAGGGTCAATCAATGACAGATTGGGAAAGGTAATTTTGCTCTGTCATTCAGTGATTGATGTGAACATTTTAATGCTTTTGATACTAGAACGCACACAATCTTTTTTGTAATGTTTAGTATTGAATCATTGTCATAAGTAACAAACTGTTTGATGTCTGCATGGCAGAAGGTCTACTCATATCGCATGCACTCACATTCATATACACATGCGCACCCACAAAAGATCCAAACTACAAAACGAAAAAGGTGGCCCATAATTCGACCAGAAATCATTATCCCAGCTGGTTTACTAATTTTCTCTAAATGCCAGGTCCTTAAATCTGCCCTCTATGGCTGAAAACCAGCTGTGCCCATTGAAGACATTTTTTGTCATTGCCACATTTAAGTTTCTCTAACTAGTGTCAATTATGTTTTGTTGTCTGATGTGCACCACAAATCCAGCACTTTCCTGGTACTGTCTTAAAAACTAACCCTCATGCTGAAAGTTCACACTTTTTCTGGGAAGACATTTCCATGGCAGAAAAGTAAGAGTTCTGACATATTTTTTTCCACCATCTGAAAATTGCAAGCCTTCTCTTTCCCTCCTCTCTCCCTCTCTCTGTCTCACAGGAGGGACTTTGATGTGTGCAATCATGGAAAATGTCATTTGGCTTCATCATTTTTCCTCTACGTATCTGATGAAAGAACTTCTTCCCCCTCTACGGCGATCTAGTGTTGTTTTCACACCACACTGCAAGCTGCCATAATGTCATCCACTGTGGTGCATTTTCTGTTTCTTGCTGGGCTTTTAATCTTCTCAGCGGTGTTTCAACAACAGTCCAAGCAGAGGCTGTGTTCCAGGCCAGCATATCCATTTCCCAAAGTATCTTAGCCTCCCACACAAAACCTGACCAACAGACACTGGGAGAAGAGAGGAAGACCGCTCGCTCTCTTTCAGGGTCAGATGCACATCCTCTAGGATATAAGATATAAGATGAAAAACACCTTTGAAAGTCTATAATTTCTGGAATACAACTTTCTTGTCTGTCTTTTTAGCAGCTCCAGAGTATTTCTGGTGAAAAGGTCACCTAAACATAGTGTACAGTGTACAAATATTAGCCTCTCTCACCACAGCGGAAGCACACACGTAGATCTGAGTACACCGTTGTGCATACAAGCCATCAATAAACTATGATTTATATGAAGCACGTCACTTCCAAGAAATTTTTGCAATGACAAAATTCTACTTCCATCTGAGAAAAGAGATTGTAGCTATTTGTGTGAGAGCACTGCTTCTCTGTCCAGGACACACCAGGCACTGTCTATTCAGCACTCCAGGAATCTCAACAGACCTGGGCCTGTTATTCATCAACCGTCTGAGAATGACTCCTAACAGCCCAGCTAAAAGCACTTTTAGGAGAGGGGAAAAAAGTCCTGCCTCAGAGTAGGCAACGAGAGTTATCTATGTACCCCTGTACTCCTGCTCTCAGCTGGGAGTAAGACCATTTCCTGCAAGTAGATCTCAGTTGATTTTTACAATATATGAAGTGCTGCAAATGAACAGTGGCTATGACAGCTTGTCCAATATGTTGAGGAAATGCCCAAAAATACAATAATTGAGAACAATAGTGTTGGCATAGCGCTTCAATTTGTGAACACAATCTAACATTTCATAAATGTGAATAAATGTCATAAAATTAGCATGGATGGTTTCCATTCTTAATCAACTTGAAAACAATAAAATATAATTATTTGAAACTGTTTTTGTCAATAATCACCATAATAAAACATTTGTCAAGACAATATCATCTTATTTTTTCGTTGCAGTTACTATTGCAGTTAATTCCTAATTTCCCCCGCGGGTAACAGGCTTGAGATCCTTCATATGCCAACACACAGAAGTGTGACTGAGTAGTTGGCATCTTAGCGGACCATAATTGTTTTAGAATAAAAACTTTTTCCTCATCGCCAAGAAACAAAGTTTAAATTACTTTTGGTAAAGAGCTAAGTGGTGACATTCTTCTCACAGAAAGAGTGACAACATATCTGGTGAGGTCAGTAAGAAATAAAATACCCTCCTCATCTCACCAATATCTTTTCAACAGTTCAGTGTTGTCAAATATATGTAAAACATATTTGCTCTCCTGAAAAATCCATGCACACTGCTTCAATGTAGCCACCTGTCAGCAATTCCTAACAAGGTACGACAGCTTGTGAGGACCCTGGGTGAAAATGGGCCATATTCATGAAGTGTTTCGGAGTAGAAAATAAGTCCTAAGTGCTCAAAAATTCTGAGAGTGATGTCAGTTTGGTCCCACTCTTTCTCCTAAGAGCAATTTATCATGATTCTTTAGACTTAAAAGTACCGCTACCTTGACAGATATTTAGGCGCCCTCACAAGCTGCTCTAACCTGTTAGGAGTTACCGACAGGTGGCTACATTATTCGCTCTGAGATGCTCGATTAATAAGGGCCCAGGTGTGGCTTGTTGCCTTTCTCAGGCCCGTATATGTGCAGCGGCCATATGCTTTTTGGGAGGAAGCCCTGATTATTGCCTGCACATTACACGCCTTGGCCTAAACCCTCTCTGCCATATTTCTTGTGGACCTTCTCTTTAACAAGAGGTTTGGTTTTTATTTCATTTTTCTTTGGCCAACAGCATTTGTCCATTTGTTCTTGTGTCTTTGCCCCAGGGCAAGAAAGAAAAAAATAGTAACCACTGGCCAAAATTCCACCTTCTGTTGCCATGCTTTTATCCAATCACATCTTTTCTTTTCCCCTTACCTAATACACAGTATCTGCAAGATGTTTAAACATATATTGATGTTGATAATTCCTTATAATCCCACGTGTCTTTAAACTGATGCTGACATTATATTATGATTTCTACAGCAAAGGGGAAATGGCCAAGGATTGCAGAAAACAGGGGTGGATTTAAACCTGCTTCCCATGTAATTACCAATTCCCATACAATATCAGCTATTGTTTGTTGTCAGGGTAGTTGGGCCACATGGGACCTTATGGAAAAAAATACCATTAACAGCTAGCTGAATCTTTATATTCTGAAAAGTCTTTTAATAGATTTTGGTGATTATCTAGGTACTGGATACTGTCCGATGGCATTTTTCCATAACCGGTCATATATTAACACATAACAGATGGTTATAGCTAGCTACCATAGAGTATGTCTGTAGCGAAGGGTGAGAGCAGTCACCCCACCCGGCCTTGAACCTGGGTCTACGGGGTACCAACCATGCCACTTTGACCGCGACACCAAAGAGCCAGGCTCATTGGTATAGCAGTCAGAGCGCATACTCAACCACAGTGACGACACTCCGTCACACTGCCCTCCCCTTCGGGAAGCGTACCCATGCGCTTCACGCACCATGGCGTCCCTCACACATTCCCTTGCCATACTTCTCCCATCCCAGGGTACCCCACTCACTGGTGCTTCACCCATCTATGGGGTCCCTCACACCAAGGTCAACCTAACCTGGTGGTCCCTCACACACTGGGCATGCCTCCAAAGGCCTCACAGCAAGCCATCCCACTCTGACACCATTTGCAGCGAAGGGCGAGAGCAGTCACCCCACCCGGCCTCGAACCCGGGTCTACGGGGTACCAACCATGCGACTTTGACCACGATACCAAAGAGCCTGACTTTGTGACATTTGTGCGACAAATGAGATGTGTTCAATGTGTACGCGTTCATGAACATGGAAATGTACTGATAATGGTGGTAATAATGGTAATGATTAATTACTTTTATAAATGATCATGATGCTTCACATTTGTATGTTTTGATGGGTGCATCAAAACATTCTCTGAGGTGTTATGGGCCTGATTGGAAAGCGCAGCCCCAAGCAAAGAGCACTAAGGGTTTCACATGTACTATGCTCAAAGGATTCAGCTACAATGCAACCTTACAGAATTGATTACTGTTCGCGCAATGGCTTGCACAAAGCTGGAGGATTGATTTTTGATCAAAAAATAACTTGAGTGCCGCACAGCTTCCTCCTGAGGCAAAGTTATAATTTGACCGGATGGCTATCGACAGCAGCACGATCCTTACACCGTTTAATATGGCCTGTGCCCTATACGTGACTTGGGAGTAGCAGCCCATTGAACATCTCGCAACCTGAACAGTTTCCTCCCCCCGGATGCAGTGAGGCCTTCTGTGACTGTCTCTGCAGTATTGTACAATTGCCACATGAAAATTTTATGTAGACCTGATTAGCAATAGATGAGCTAATCGTTTTTTGGATTTTCAAAACTGAATGTCAGCTGTAATTCTAAGGGAAGGAAAGTCCAAATCACCTTTTGTAGTTGTTATTCATTTTATTTATTTGCCACTTTGATTATTGTGGTGTAATAGACGGTGTAATAGTAATAGATGAGCTAATCGTTTCTTGCATTTTCAAAACTGAATGTCAGCTGTAATTCCAAGGGAAGGGAAACCCAAATCACCTTTTGTAGTTTTTATTTATTTGCCACTTTGATTGCTGTGGTGTGCTGTCAGCACAGCATGAGTAGCACGAGCAGAGATTAATTCCTCTGTTGCACCCCAAGGGCATGTAGTCTGGAATAATACAGAACATTTGATGTTTCTGATGCTATAAATCATGACCAAGTAACAAAGAACAGACATAGCAGTGTCATATACCACTATAAATTATATTTTTGCATCTATAAAACTAAACAAATGAACCAGAGTCCCCCCCAGATGGTCTTGATGATCGAGCACATATATTTAGTATGAACATTATGAGATCAATAACGACAGGTTTTTGTTAATATTTTTTTCCAATTGTGCAAAAAGGATAAATAAACCAAATGAATTAAGGTGTCACTGTAATGGATTTGGCTGAGTGAGCTGATTTTGAGCTTTTTTTTTTCAAAAAAAGTTGAATTATGTTGGTTCTTAAATGTGAAGAGACAAAATGTAAAATTGAGCAAGGCTTTCCCACAACAATGTACTAATTAATCTATAAGATCTAATAAGAAAGAACCTCCTCATTATATCAAATAATCTCTTCATCTTTGCAACATAAACATGGATGATATCAATGGTTACAGACAATAGATTTTGTTGTAAGAACATAAAAAAGGATTGGTTTAGGATGATTATATACCAGATTATCACTTAGGTGTCTCAAACTAGTATTACTTTTTTGTATATTTGCCACACAAAATGTTCTGTTGGGAGATCAAAATATAGACCATTGCTTCAAAATACTTGGACCCAAATGTAAATACAGTACATATACAGTATCACAACCAGTTGATGTGCATCAAATTACCCTCAAGGTTTAAGAAACATGTGGTTGATAAACTCCCATTCTGTGGTCAGGTTGCACCAAGGGAAATTACTCTTAGCTCTTTGCATTAAACATTTGTATGAAAGGAACCTTAATAATAAAAGCCTGGACTCTCAGAGGAATCAGCATAAGGCTAAATGCATTATACATATTGTGCAAAATGCGACCAAATGTAAATCTTCAACAGCTCGCTTGTGACTGCTTTTTTTGCAGAAGTAATAAAGGATGGAGAGAGCTATGAAATGCAAAAGAGTGTGGTTCCAGACAAGGAAGTTCCTTTAATTTCAAATTCCACCGGGCAAATGGTTTCCTGCAATAGAGTTGTACTGCTGCCTTAGCTCCGATTTTGCCTTTCTTCACTTCAGTGGAATCCTTCTTTTTTTGTTCTTCAAATTAATTTCAGGCTTCAATGAAAAGCAATGACTTTCCAAACAGTGTCAGTGCCTCCTTGGTTTGAGAGCAGTTCAATATGTATTTAACAAGGCATGTGCCAGTACTCATCTACCCACTGACTCCCACAGGCATTCAAAGAGTAGGGAGCTATACAAAACTGAAATAGAAGCTGTAACTGTGTCTTGGGCACCAGCCTAATGTACAAGCAACTGTGACCCCCTCGAAGATGGGACATTAGTCCATTGCAGGACGTTTTTCGACATCTTCAGTATGAATCAGCGAGAACTTGATTTTGTACTCTATCAATGCATGAAGAACTATATCCATCTTATATAACTGTCGTGCTGTACAGTAGAACTTTGAACAGCTGTAGCCCAGCTTTGCATACAAGTGAAATTCAAAATCAAATATCTCAGCCATTTCCCCATAATTTTCACTGAGAATTTACACACCAACACTGAGAATGACACGCTACCAACTGTGACCACGCATGCAAAAAATGCAGTAGTTTTCTTAAACAATACAACAAAAAAATATGTTAGCATTTTCACCAGTGCAAACCTTGTACTTTTTACTCTTAAAATTTTAAATGATTCCTACCGTGAAGAGTACCAATGCCTTTTCCCAAATGAATGATCATAGCGGACATGGGTTTAATTTAAATGAATGAAATCTTCACTTTAGTCATATAGCAACATACAAACATTTCACAGCCTGAGGTCCTGCAGTATCAACCAAACAGCTGGGTGTAGATATAGCCCTCCTTCCTCAGTTCAACCCTCACCCCCAACTCCCCACGTCCATGGCCACCCGTACGACCAGCCCCAGACTCACTAGGCCCTGCCTTCCCTCCCCGCACCCCTGCCCACACCAGGGTAGTCCACAGTTAAGCCCCCTTCAGAGTTTTCTCCCATATGTCCAAGCAAAGCAGCAAGGGCCGCAGGCTCGGCGCCAAGAGAAAATACAGAGGGGTGCAATTGCAATCCATGGGGGGGCGGGGGGTGCAACAGCCACCTCCCAGTTTCAACATCTAGCTAGCTAACACCAAGTAGGCATTTCCTGGTTCATAACAATGTCATTGTAAGCAAGAGTCACATATTGCAAAGGCTAATACATCTCCTAGGCTAGGCTAACTAGCTAGATAAAACAAACTATCTAGATTGACTAGCTAAGTCACTTTATTCCAAATCAGAAAGTCAGTCAATTGATAATAATGCATTGCTCATTACTGTGCATTTGCACATAATCATAAGACACATTCTCTCTGTTTGAAATGATCACATCAAAGAGAAAGCAGAGAGGCCAGACTTTTACATTACATGCATTTACATTACACTTAGACGACAAGGTTATGATTGACAGGCAAGTATGTCACTTTCAGTCCCTCTAATTACTGTCCTGCTTGTCACCATTTTGTTTAAGAGTTGTGCAAGAGTACTGATGCAGAATAAATTCTGCTCTGGGGGAACTGACTCGAACCTTACAGGTTTGTGAATTTCATAAAACTAGTTAAAACCCAATTATACTAAATAAGCTCAGCCTAATAGTAGACCTACGTTCATTGCAACTGGTAGCATTGTTGTTGTTATCTATCTATATTATCTTGTCATTTTAAGGTCAAATCACTGTACAGGTAGAAACATCCAAAATTCATTAACTAAAAACTAGCTTTAAATTCAAATATAATGCCAGAAAATGACACACAACACAGAAAATTCATGAAATGATCTCTGTTATGATAATGTACTGTACTGACCACTGGGCAGATTTTCTGCAATGATTTTGATGAAAATCTAGAAATCATCTACCATGATATCTGTTGGCAGATAATATTGGTTACACACACCTGTTGAAAGATGTATTTTGTTTTGTTTTTGGTGAGCTGTTATTCCATTCCACAGGCGAACAGCAATTTACAATTTCACTGCTATGGAATATGTGTTTTCAGGTGGAGCTCTGGTTAGCAACAATTTATTGCATGTATTGCATTCTAATAGTGTCCAGTTTGTTATTGTGCTGTAGGCTCAGAAGGAGGGGGGGGGGGGGGGGTATCTTGTGTAAAGCAGTATCTAGTTACAAAATTAAAGAATGTCATGTCTATCTCTCAGCACAACCACGCATTCCCTGTCATAATCAAAATAACAAATGCTTTGCTTTTTATGACACTGGTTCACTTCAGTGATTTGTCAGTCAAGGCATGGGAGTGAGTCAGTCTCAAATATCAAGTCATACATCACAACTTTCAACTGCTATGATAAGGCTATGATAAGGTAAGAGCACAGTGAAGCTGGCACCTTCATCAGTGATATATAAAATCACAGATCCTTCCTTTGTGCTGTACAATTAATTGTGCTGCTTCTGTTATAAGATAATGAAGATAATTTCACAACAGCATCATGTAAACATGGCATCACTATAATGTCGAAATTACAGAAACAAATTTCATTCATTTATCAGCCCAATTTGTGGTGCTCTTTCTTTCTCACCCACCCATCTCTCAGCATGTCATCAATTATAAAGTCTAATCTCAACTTTGCAATAAAAAGAACAGCATGCTCTAGACAGAGCAAAAGCAGTACTGCTGCCCTTTGATTCAGGTTGTTAAGACAGTCCTTGATGGCGTGACAAAGACCTCAACAAAAAGTGGTTGCTTTCAGGCAACCACGAGCACGTCACAGTCCCGTGGAAGAGGAATGGAGGTCACGTGTAATGTATTGCTCTTCCAAGATTGCTTTTCCTCTCAAGTGGCATCTCCCTCAACTCAGTGCACCCACAGAGCTTGTTTACTTTCATATCCACCCCTCCATTTAATCTTGGGAGGAAAAAAAAGAAAAAAATACAAAAAAACAACCATAAAAAGGTGAGTAGAGAAACAACATGTGTCAGACAGGAAACTTCAGACCTTCAAATGCAGTGTCTCTAGAGACATCCACAGCCCATGACCAGGAAAACCCTGAAAGTACCTATACATCTCCTCCACCCATGTGGATGTATGACAAATCTGAGGTGCAGGCCAGCTGAAAGTGTTGTACCCTGTGACGGCGTTGGCCATTGGCAGTGGTGACTTAGCCGGAGCTGTTTACTGTCAAGCTGATGAGTCTGTTGGGGAAGATCACCAAGATGTGAAAGGAGACAAAGCATGGGGAAAAGGAACCACAGCCTGCCGTAATTACCTTACATCTAATTAACTTTCCCCGTCTGCTCCAAGATTAGCAAGTGAATTAATTTATTTACCCATCTTTTCTTTTCAGAGGGGATGTGTTAAAGGGCCACTCCACCCAAAAAAAAAAAAAAAACGACTTACATAAGGTGTTTCTTATGTCCAAAATAGTTTGTATACATTACGTTCCAGGTTTTGGAAGTCAGTTGAATCAATTAGCAAATGCTTATCACATCTCACAAGGAAGACATTCAGCAGGCCTACAGAAGACCTGCTTCAAAGCTTAACATAACAAACAAAAATCAGTTACCACCACAACAAGCTTAATTCAATTTGACCGACCCAATATTTCAAGTGGTGTCAATATGTGACATAGCGTAGCAAGCAGAACTACAGTGCAAGAAAACAATATTTGGAGTGAAACATGGATGCAGAAGTGCTGGTATAATAGTGATGCTTGGAAAAACTTCCCAGTAATACAGCACACCCACAATTCATTGTTTGCAGAATGAAACTGTATGATATGTCATACATAATAATCAAACCAAGCTAAAGAAAGTCAAACATAAAAATGTCCCTTTACAATTATATATGTGTATTTGACAGTGCCATACTTTTTTTTTTCAAGAAAAGAATATGGAACAGTACCCATATGGTTTGAAAGAAGGCCAACATTCCATTTGTGATACGTTTTGTTTTTGAGCATGTTATTTATGTATGAAGAGAACTGACAATTTTGTATTCCCAATAAAAGATTCTATATTCTATTGAACTTCTACTAGATGGTGAGTCTCCAGTTATGTTGTCAAGTTATGGCCCCAACCTATCATCACGTCAAAATAATATTTTTTAAATCCAGTATTCACAAACTGTGTTTCAGTAAATCGTTGCTATGGAGTTTTAAAAAAAGATTTTTTTTAAATAATTGCACCTCAGAGAGCTTTCAACATCAAGTTCAAATTAGATGATTAAATTTGCTAAGAAAAAATCAAGAAAAGCAGCAGCAAGGCTCTGTGACGTCAAACCAAAAAAGAGTACTAGATTGGAAGGAGTGAAAACAAAAGCTTCTTAATATTCTGAAGTGTAGATACTAGAAAAGAGTCACAAAAAAGAGACTTAAATATGTGGCTGAACTCAGACAATGTGTGCTATACATCTCTGTGTTATAATGGCCAAAATCAAACACCTGTTCCTGAAAATAAATGTCAGGAGGTGCCTCAAAGGAGGGGACAGGAGTCACACAGCTGACAGGAGTCCTCCACAGGTCAATACTTGGATCACATCTGTTATCCCTTTACACAAAATGCTTTGGTTCTATCATATCTTCTTATGGCTATTTTCTATGCTGATGAGCCATAACTCTTTCTCATCTTTCATCCCCCTGACAAATAAGTGTACACATGCATTAATGTAAGCCTCAGTGACATCTCAGATTTGATGACTAATTAGCATCTGAAACCTAACCTTGCCAAACCCTCACTCACTCAAAATCTTTCTACAGTATGACCTTGGATAATACAATAGCATGCATTCCAGTCTCCCAAGAACCTTTTTCTGACACTGGACAAAAATCTGTCCTTCACTGAGAATAAAGCATCAGTGAACCAGAGCTGTTCTTCCTGTATTATATAGGAGGAATTTGTCCATTTCTCACTATCCGCGCACCTACTTGAGGCCTTCATTTTTGTAAACAATGTTTTATTGGGTTTTCATTGAAAGAGGCAGGGAATATACAACTATAAATTGCTTCGGCAGGAAATTTCACTGACAATAATAAAAATAGATACCAATTAAAGCTAGAATGGTTATAAAATGACAGAGCTTGCTGCAAAAATATTAGTCCAGGTCTTCATGATCTCCCATCAGGACTATTGTCACTCTGTACCTACTGGTCTCTCTGCGTGTGCCACCAAGCATTTCCAATTTATCCAGTATTATATGGCTCCACATGACTATAACATGACTATGACAAATTGTCTCACCTTTTCATATCTCCCTCCATAGGGTATCAGTCATGGCTCACATCAGATTGAAAGCTCTGATGACGGCTTTCAAGGCAGCAACAGGCTTGGTTCCCATTTACTTGCATCTTACAGCCCTACACCTACAGCTATTCGAAATGTCTTCATTCTGCGATCTCGGTTCGCCTAGTAGTTCCATCCCGGTAGGAGATGCACATCCCAGTCAGGATCCTTCTTGATTCTCACCCGCCAGCAGCACAATAAGATACCTGCTGCATTCAGAACAGCAGGGATGCTGGCCTTCTTCCAGCGCAGACAGAAGACTCCCCTCTTTCAACAGCATCTTGGCTCCCTGAATCAAGACTATCTTCTCCCTTTGCGCTAGCATCATAACACAACAGATTATGAATTACTGGTGAGCTTTGTGATTGTGATATATGTTGTCCCAGTCGATATGGCACTAATTCTATACAATAAAACTGTTTCAGCTGTGCTATGGATGACTTTTTTGTTTGTTTGTTTCTATTATGTTGCTCCTCTTTCCTTATTATATCTGCAATTCAGACCATCTGCTAAATGGTCTTAAATGACTTAATGGAAGTTTGCAGTGAGCAACGTCGCAAATCGCACACCATCTGAACAGCCTTATAGGCCCTTCTGCATTTTGTAGTTGAATGAAGACATGCATGGGGCTTTTGATGTAAGATTCACATTATACAGAATAAACAACTTCTATTTCATGCAGTAGAATCAGTGGCAGTGCTTAGGGCTGAGAAATAAACAAGGTTTTGGTAGACATTAACAGCATCACAACCAGAAGAAAGTTAAAAATACCATTCCCACATGTTAATGAAGCCACTACTCAAAGGCTAGCATATACGCCTCCATTTCTCACCTTCACAGAATATAATGTGTTAGGAGACATACATTGAAAATAACAGTTGGACCCTAATAGCATGTTTACTTGTTAGCTCTAGGTTTTATGCTTTGAAAATAGAGGGGCAATTTTGGCCTTAATTCTAAGATATTGTTCCCATATGAAAATCTGGGAACTCTGAATTTCACACCAAGATATGAATTCTCACCTTGCAGACTCTTCCTCATGCACAGAAGCAAACCCACTGTTTGATTTGAATGTGCTCAGCGTGAAACTTGAAGAAGTTTTCTTACAAACAGAAAGAGAGCCATTCCAGCATTAGCTCACTAATTCTACTGAATCTATATTTTGGTATGGTGATACCAGTTTTTGGTTATTTGATCCTGCTTAAAATTCAATGAGTGATACAGTCTTTTTTGCTACTCCATTGCGCTCTTTTGCAAAGCTGTTTTTCTCATGTTACTCACAGGCTGTACATTCAGAGCATCGGTTCAGACTAGATAAAGCACAGATGAATCAGTCACAATATATTTATATAATGGACAGATGATGAGAGTAATTCATTTATATTTGACATATATATATATCTTTAAGACCAGTAGATTTGTCTACTCTAAGCTGATGTGCACGAGCAAGCAGGACAACTCTCATTCAAAGAGTCAATTTACAGGGATATTGATCTTACACAGACTGTACAAATAAGGCAAGTCCTTACCAACCAGCATTCATAGAACAGAATCCTACTGCAAACCTATATTTCAGTAAAATGTGCTCCATTTTAACAGTGCCCTCTAATAGTGAAATTAATTCATCTTTGCATTTGTCATACACAAAAAAAACTGAGAATGATGAACGCTCACTGCAAAATTTTGTATTTTTTTTTTAAATTCTATTCATTCTATTATCTGCACAGACAAACTGCTGCTATGGCTCAAGTGCTTGATTGCTCCTAAGTAGCCTCTTGCATCCCCCTGTTTTTTGCTTTTCTTTCTATTTCGCCTTCCATTAAATAACAGAATAGAACTTCAAATGTACAGGCATGGTTTGGAGTATCATATGAAAGACGGCACTTGTGAGAATATGGAAGAGTAGTCTGAATCAATTTAAATTTGAATGGTTTACATAGATACTCTAGATTATGCAGGGAAGGGAGAACTTTTTTCAAAGAGCTTTGAAGTGATTTGAGGTGAATTGCTCATATAAGGCCAGGCCAGGCACCTTTGTTTTGACTTAATCTACATGTAAGTAAACAGAAGGGGGAAAGACAGCACAGACTTATCTGGGTCTGGGTCTCCATTAAACCATCTTCAGGCCTCTCATGATTCCCATCATGTTCTGTATATCCAGTATGGGTACAACAGAGTGGAATCCATAACTGGATGGAAGCTGTGAGACGTATTATGTGCAGATATCTATCTATTATATTCAGGTATCTGTCAATAGGTCACAAAAGAGTAAACCAAATTTTGATTGGCACAATATGAAAGATACATGTAAAGCACAGCTTTTTCTTTTTTCCAGAAGATTCCAACATTCAGGAAAGAAAGGTAATTACCTTGTGTTTGCTGATTGAAAAACTTTTTTTAATTAGTGTGGTGGATGTGGAGCAAACAGGTTTGTCAAGCTGCAGGCACAGATCTGGATATGCTATGTTTCATTTTGACTGACAGTCTCTTCGATTGCCCTGAGCATCCATGTTTTAATATTGAACATGTAAAGTACATATTGCCCCCTCCAACAACCACCCCCCCCCCCCCAACATATAAACACACACCTGAAATAAACACACTAACATGGATCTGTAGGGGTGTGGAGCAGGGGGTTGAATTTGTTTTCATTTATTTCAGCAGTTGTAAAATAACCTGAAGCGATTCACACTTTTCGTGAGATTAGAATTCCACCTGTCTTACCACGTGGGACAAGTGTTTGTGTTTCGTGTTACAGAGCTGTTCTGTCTGAAGAGAGCTCTTCTTCTGAATCTCCTCTGATTAGGTTGAGAGTGTCCTGGTGTGTTGGAAGGGGAGGGCGTCCCACCACTAGGGGGAGGCTCATAAGAGGCTTTACATGTAAGACACGCCAGTGGAGCTGTGCTGTAATTTCCTGTCCCACGGACCGTGAATGTCATGAAAAGAAAGTGCCAGGTGACTCCACCCTGGGTTTGATATAATGAAATGTATAATGTCAACCTCTACATTCATATTTTATTCAGAGTTTCAGTGATTTTCTTTCTTTTTTGGCTTAGAAATCAATTTCTTTGAGATTCAGGCATTCAGATTTGAAGGTTCTGCCCACAACATGGCATGTACAATTGACTACCCAGATCAGTCTTATCATTGCAAACTGACTGTAATTATGTGATGCTTTTGAGGTGCTTTGGTTGATTACACAGATTCTGCTAAAGGGTACTTTACATAAACTTTTAATTAAGAGGAGTACAGTGTGTTCAGTTCTGTGAATACAGTGTTAATTAGCTGGTTGATAATCAGCACAGACATTTTACACTGGATTTTTGAATGAGGGTAATTCATGCAACAGTGCACTTGAGAGCTCCATAGTAATATATATCATAACACTGTTCCAGTGTGGCATCTACCACAAACAAGTGCTTCCTTTGAAGTAATTAAATGTCAATCCACTAACTCTTATTAAATCTGCTCCAAAAAAAAAAAAAATTTTAAATGCAATAGGTCATGACTCACATGGAAATCAGCGATGACCAAATAAGGATCTCACCAGAACATCAGTCAGGCTATAAATTCTGAAATCCAGGTTGGATGTCCTGCATCTGGAAAAGGGATAGGGAAGATTGTTTCTCAGGCGGATGCTGTGAAAAACAACAATTAATCACGACACAAAGACAGGGGGAAAGGAGTCAATATGTCAGCTTCCTACCACCATCACAGGTACAACAGCCCAGCAGATAATAGGAATTGAAAAGTGCCCGGGATGAAAGTCACAAAATTAAGAGATCAGCTTTCCGTCTCTCAGGCGGCACTCATATGCTGGCCCCACTCTGTCTGCTAGTCGAAATCCTATTACAGCCCTTCTATTGCTGTGGAATTTCTCTTTGTTACCGTAGACAAGCTAATAACATCTGCAACAAAAGGGACGCTTATAAAGCTTTTCCGGTGTGCCATTCTACACCGCTGCCCCACGCACACGTGTGCGCACAGCACAAGTTGCCTCTCTCAGACCTGCGTAGACTTCTGTTCAGGCCCTCAAATCTAGTCACAGCAATTTATTATTTACATTAATTTCATTGGATGTTGAACCTGTTTAAATAGCACTTGTCTTCATTTCTCAGAGGGGGAAAAAAAACAGGCAGAATATAATAAAAAATGAGTTTTACATGTTTGCACTGAAGTCACACAAATGCATGTGTCATCTATACTGGATATCAGTTCTGTTGCTTCTTTTGTTTATTGTTTTCTATGAATATTATTCAAGGCATATGTGGTCCTGCACACTTCCAAGCTGGCTCTGGTAGTCTTTCATATAGTCAGCTATTTAAGTGAACATTGTGAACACAGATGCTTAGGTATAGGAATCAAACACTATGTCCTACATAGGTACAATAACAAACTTGCTAGTTAGGTACTGTTTAGTCAGATTATGGATAGCAGTTTATAATAATCTGAGATTTTACTTTGTCTGAAATCCAGGTAATACATGTCCGTTGAATGAAGAGTTTTGCTACATTGCTGGTTCTCAAATGTGTTTGCATCCACTACATCTAATTTTATTTCAGATTGTAATGGGAACACATGGACTGAAAGGAGGCATGTGTACAAGGTACTTTTTCAGATGGCCTCCTCATATTGGTGCAGTGACCTTTAAGAAATCACAGTTGAAACAAATCAACCACAGAAAAATGAAGAATCAAGGCTGTGTAATGAACTGCCTTTAAGGAACCAATTGCACTGATTTGTTCCGTCCTAGGCCAATCGAGACTGCAGTTACCGAGGTGGTTTACAATAAACAAGGAAACTTATCATGCAGGCTTATACAGTATTACCCATCTGGCAAGGCTATGGAACTCAATGCAGTGAAGAAGCAACCCAGTCAAAATACCTTCTGTTCAGACTTATCTGTGCATGAGGAGAGAATCCCTTTCAGATTTGCCAGGGGACTATGAAACTGAAGGAGCTTCCACCTCTACTGGCTGCAAACCCTCCTCCATTGCCTTTGTCTGCCAAATGCCAGTGTTATAAAACTGTGTGCAAAGTTCTATGAATACATTGAAGTGCATCTGTTTATTGCAGTAAAGCTGGTCATGTACAAAATAGTGGCACTGCCAATAACTCCCACAACTTTTCAAAAGCCGTTTTGCAAATTGACCGTTTCTTTTTTTTCTTCTTCTTCCTGACCAAAGAAATCAAAAGATTTATTACTTAGGTAGAAAAACACACATAAATAAACAAATCAACAGCTCCCTCAAACAAAACCAATGTCTTTTGCCTCATTTGCCTCATTACTGCAAAAAGCTTTAATGGTGCCATTAACACTCCCATCTGTGAAGAGCTCACTCGCGGGGCCCGGCAGCTTGCAAAATACAGTTATATTTCAGGGTGCGTTTTGTGTGTGCTATTCTACTTCAGGATTGGAGTTTACAAGTTTTTGAGTGTCCTCTTCAAAAACAACAAATGCATATAGATGGTACATAGCCAGATGCAAGTCAGTGTTAGTCAGAATATCAGACCTTTATTTTAATGTTAAAAATACATTTATAGCTGTAAAGGTACAGTGTAAGAGATATTCACTGCCTTTACTGTGTGATTCATCTTTGAAGGACATTTTGTCCCCTTAGAACAACTTCAGAATATCAACCCATACATCCACTCAAATATCTAAAGACAGGAAGAATCATTTATTAGTCCTTATTCTGTTTTAAACAAGTGGCAGTTGAAATGGATGTTAAATGAGTAGGAATACAAACAGCAAATTAATTGAAATGATTGAAAACATGCTGGTCTTTGGACTTCTCCATCTCAGTTCAGAAACGTGGTTATAAGATTTGCTCTTATTTGCCAGCTCCTGTTCCTTTCTAAATGCTGTACTAAATGACAGATTACTACTCCATATAAAAATGTTATGACAAATGATAACTTGAATAAGCAAGTACTTGTTTAAAATAAATCATTCATAGATTAAAGGATAGCTAAATTGATAAGCCATCTATAAATTCATACAATAAATTTTACTTGATTATTTTTAATCATGGCAGAGAAAGCATGGAAAATATGACTTTGCTTAAATCAGGGGCCATTTCTTACTTCATTTAACAAGTCTAAAGTTGATATCATACCATCTCATAACATCATCTCCAATGGACAACTGCTACTTGTAATGCAAATCATTATACACCCCCCCCCCCCCCCCCCCCCAAAAAAAAAAAAAAATCCCTCATTCACGTCAGGGGTCAGCACAAATGCTGCCTCCTTCTTGCCCTGACTCTAATAATCAGGGGGAGGGTGTCACCTACTGTAACTGCAAGTGTGACATTTGTTGCTCTTGAAAGTGAACAGGCTGAAAAAAAAAAGAGCGCGGGGGTATAGAGGTCTGGCTCGCCATCTTTATGTGAATGGGATCTTAAATGGGATCTCTGAATCGTGCTTAATCTAATGAACCTGCAGGGTTGATAAGCATGCTGTGAGTCATATCATGGAGGAGAGAGCAGTGCCCACATCTTCTGCCGAGGTGGAAGGCCTACGTTTTCGCTGCGCTAATTACCTGGCCTTTAAATAAGCTCTGTAATTTTTTATCTAGCTTTTTAAGGTGCTGACTCAGCAATGTACTGAGCTGAATGCAAAATTAGACACATTCCTTCTAGCTGTCACTCATACCTATGGTGTTTTTTGAGTTTAGAAATTATAATTAACTCTGTTACCACCATCCTCATTGGTAGGCCTCGCCTCAACCATTCATATGTTTTTTTTTTTTTTTCCTTTTTTCACTCCCATTCCTTTACCAGTATGCACTTGATATTCTCTGAGAGTGTGCACACCCCACACCTGGTCCCAACCAGGTCACAGATGATTCAAAATATGCGTGACGTTCACAAGGTTAATTGCCAGCACTCTTCACCTATGTTTAGTTTAACCTTGGTACATGTCTGTTTGATTGCTGGTAAGTGCCTGGGTTTGTTTATACGCAGAGGTGTGATTCCCTTTAGTCCTTGTCTAGTTTGTTTTGTTAGGATTTTCATTAACCAAGAGGGTAATTAGTGCCAGATGCTAAAGGCAGACTGAAGCCAGATATGGCTCATGATGTAACAATTCGAGCATGCAAAGTAATCTAACATAGACCATAGAAGTGGTTTCTACAAACTTAAAAATTACTTTTACAAAGTATATAATATTTATAAGGAGCTTAAAGAAGCATGTGATTGCAATTATAACTGCAACTGCATCAGATAAATGAACTAAAATTTAATTATTGTAGGAATAGTGTATTGTATGTTTGTGAATACATGTGTATACTCACATGTGCAGAGCATATATTCTCAATGTCAGTGTGTAAACATTTACAAAAATGTCTGCTGTTAAAATCACTGACATAAAAAGTTATAAAACAATTTAGCTCACATAACCTCATGTAAGATGGTGATGATAAAATGGGAGGTGATCCTCAGGAACACGCAGAGTCTAAAACCTGTAAAACCTACTCCGGTCTCTACAAATCAACAAACGACGTTAATTTCAGCAAAAACTGATGGCTTTCCAAAATACAAAACACTTAAACAGCTGACACAGGCACTTGACCCTTCACTGTGCCCAGAGGATATTCATAACTCTTGTCAATAACAAATAATAAAGCCCTTGTGCTGACAGGTACCCTGCTGAATCTCTGAAACACTTTGAGCCCTTGATATCCCCTTTGCTTTGTAGACAGCGTTAAGAAGTGTTCTCTTCCTCAACCATCCCTTGTTTACACTGTTGTTAAGGTCAAATACCTACTTCACCCTAGCTCCAGATACTGACCGCTACAACTTCTCAACTCTGATACAGAAATAATTAGTGAAATAGCAGCTGCTAGATCAGAGTCATACATGGCCTCATTGATCCATGCATGTGAAATTCAGCTCATTAAAATCAGACGCCTTTGACAGTACATGGAAAGGATCATTGTTGCAAATGTTTTACAAATTACCTTGATGCTTATTCAGACCTTCTTGGCTTTCAGCTCTTGAGCGAATTGTGTCAATCATAGCAAGTGTCATGTTCATGCATGGCCAATTTATTGAGGCTCTGGAGTGCTCCATATGGGAATACAGTGTGTGAAAGAATCCCAATTAATTTACCCGATAAATATATCATACCCATAGTAATAGCTGCCCTCAATACCAAAGTGGCCATCAATAGAGTCAGTTGGGACTTTGTTTTTTCTACTTTAAAGCACTTCAGGATTGAGAAATTGTTGTCAATAGATCCAAGATGTTCCTTTACCCTTACATTTTGTACTATTTATTAAGCTTCTTAATGGGCTCTTCTATACACTAATAAGATGAATGAGGTAATAAGAATGGATGTATGTGAGCACTGTCCCATTTCCCTCACTGCACTCTTAAACTGCAAAATGTTTGCAGAATATCTGCATATTCGGTCACCTGGTTGAGATTAGTTCTATTTCTTTCACCTAAACAATTATCTTTATAGCCTCGACTTTACCCCTCTCATGAAAACAATGACCAAAGTTAGCCCCAGACATATATTGTATTTTCAATTACTCTCATATACTCACTTCTCAATAATTGTCAGTGCTTGAATCCAAACCAACGAAATTCCATTGAAGGACGAAAAACAGAAATAAATCGAACCAAACTTCCAAAGTACAGAAATCTTGCCTCCTCCACAGTCTACCCCAAATCTCCCGCATCTCATCCTTCCTGATCTCCCTCTAATGGCTAGTGCTCAAATCTGTTTGAAAATGCTGTTATCAGCCTCTTTGGTGGCGAGGAGAACAGCTCCCCCATATCTGCAGGTGAGCGTCAAACCTTACACTCTCTAGATTTCTGCGTTCTCAGCAAAAACTTGTCAAAGCTCAGATAGCCTGGCCGTTCCTCCGCTCTGTAGTTGGACATTCCAGTCGTGTCCTCAGTCCATTCTGGGGCCAATACAGTGAAACAAGCCTGCTAAAGTGGGCAGGATAGTGGAGCTGCTTGCCATTTTTGTGTCAAATATTTAAGACTCACCTGTACAGGTTTCATCTTGGGCCCCCCACCCAACCATAATTTCCTTCCTTCCCTTTATGTCTGAATTCTTATTTCAGGGTGTGCTGTAGTGGTGTGCACTTTGCAAATAAAGAAATCTTTTTGAACTAACCTTCTTAGAGTACAGTATGTTCTGGTTCACTATTCAAAAAGATCATTTGGCTTACTAGTCAGGCAACCTCTCCAATATTCTCTGAGTGAAAATGACATCAGCCTACAGAAATCTTTGTGTTGAGGTGATGAGTTATTAACTCATGAAGAAAATAATGTCAAAGTTAACATCATTTAAACATCAAAGAAATCTCCAAACACCAAATGCAATACTTGCATTTTGCTTGCACACACACATTGTAATGAATTACTGAATTACCATTTCAGTACTTCATCTCAGGAGGGTTAGTGTGGTGGTTACTAAAGAATCAGAGACTCAGTGAATCCAATCTTTGCATTGAATTAAAAGAAATTACTCAGTTCAGTCAAGAGTCAAAATGCCCTGCATTATGTTGTACTGCTGTATTATATGCATTAATTGCACTATTGGAGCATAAATATACTAGTTATCACTAGTTATCACAGCACTGTTTATGATGTAACAAATGTTAAGATGCGGTCACTTATGTCCTGCTTGTCATTTTTCTTTGTAGGCCACCTTCGTTAAGATCACCTTCTAATTGACAAAACGTAATTTAATGTAATTTAAAATGAATACTGGCACCAAATTTCCGCAACCTAGCAACATAATTACACTATATATACAAAAGGATAGACCCTGAATAATTCAAACCCTGGTTTGACAATGAACAAAAAATGTACTGTAAAGCTATTTCTTTAATGGCCTCCCTTTCCTCAGCGATTAAATAAATATAAATATGATAAAAAGTCACTGTTTCAACCATTTAGGAATCTCCAATGCCCGCTACTTTATGAGCTCAGTGGAAAACCAATAAAATCAGAAACACTTATCGTGGACCTTGCCATCCCATCCGGTCCAACTCTGACTTCCTGATCAATAACAAGCCTATTATTTTTCAGTCCCGGAAAATAAGAGGCATAGCCCATAAACACCAAATCTTTGAACACATGAAATGAGGAAGTTATGAGGAACTCAGACTAAAACATGACCCAAGGACCTCTATATTCAAGTTGTTGGAATGGCATTCAACAAAAACTAAACACTTCCCAGCTCTGTAGCTCTCCCTCTTTCTCAATTGATTAGAATTGAAATGTATGTTTAAAAAAAAAACAAAGAATAAGTAAATAATAATAAAGTAAATATGGAAAATATGCAGTACAATACATGTACAGTGGTCTGTAGTTCTAAAGATAATCAAATTCAGTTATTCAATGTAGAATTCACGACAAGGAACACAACTTTCTAAAATGCTTGGCTCAGCTTTTCCATCTTGCTGACCCCTCCAGTTTCTCCATATATTTGCAATGCATTCTTTTTGATTAGTAATGGTCATGTTAAAACACAACTTTGCATTGATATTACATTTATTGAAAGAATGTCATTGTCATGTGACTTGTTTTTTAAATCACTTAATTTACATGGAAACTGTAGAAGAGAAAGGGGAGTTAATATGCTATATAGCTAGCCAGGTATGTTTAGAAGGGAGACTGTCAACATGTGTTTATTGTTTTATTCAGACTGCTGATATGACCTGTCCATTGTATTCACAGTCACCCTTTCTTTGGTCATCTGTCTACAATGATGTGATCTGCAGAGCAGCCATACTTCTCTGAGGTCCTTTAACACCACGTGAACTCTGCATTTAAATTACAGGTTCTGATGTCATGATTTGAAGGAACTGCTGTCACGATTTGATGGAGGTATAAGCAAGCTGACACCTCTCTGCACATGTTTTAATGAATCTTATAAAAATGCTTTTGACCTCAGGTTGTTGTAAATGGATTTTTTCCACAATAATTACACACATACTTGGAATGATGTGTGACCCCTAAATTGGCCTAGGTCTACCATTCCCCACAGGCCATAATAATCTGCAGTAATGAAAAAAAGTCATGGTCTATTACAACTCCTGAGCCAGTTACTGCAATTTCAAAATAATGTCAAGGCACAATTTTTCACTGGTCAATCCCCTACACAATTTGCGGTGCAATTCAGGAAACTAAACCTTTCAATTCAGAAATGAAAGCAACTCTAACACATGGCCCTAATGCCAATATTTACTGGATGCCCTGGATCTCCCAGCATGGTACAGGTGAGTTTCTATCTTTTCATGTGCCAAAATACTGTAATTGATTATATTTATATTTGTAACAGCCTGAAAAGCCCAAGGCTATTCCTGACAATGACTGACAGCATTCTTTAATTATGCAATATTCAATATTAAATAAGACCTTGAACAGAGAGAGCAGAGGACCTTCCAGAAATAACTTGCATGTGAAAGCTTTTTTTTTTTTTTTTTGGAAAAAGTCTCAGTAATAGATGGTTTATTGATGCTGCATAAATCTGCTCACCAGCCACTCTCCTATCTGCATATGAATGTGCATACTTGGTTGGGTTTATATTGCTATGAATCTAGAGGCACATGGGGATGTTTGTGCTCAATACCAAGAACCTGGGAAAAGGAGGCCATGAACACATCACCGCCCCCCCACGCACGCCCATGCTCCAGCCAAAAAAAAAAAAAAAAAAATCTTCAATGTATTCAAGTTTAAGCGTAGATGGATTTATTACCAAGATTTGACAACCAGCTGTTCCCAGAGTCTCCTGTGATAGTGCATGGCATTTATTTGTGTGTCCTGCCATTATTTTTAGTCAAGGATGGGATGACCTGACAGGAAGCCTGAAAAAAATAGCTAAACCCAAGGTGGAGTAAATATTTACACCAGGAATCAATGACATCAAGGATGCTCCTCTGAATAAATATTAGTAGATCTTGTGCATCTTTAAATAAACAACACAAGCGTTCAAAATCTTTGCCATGTATTCATTGATAGGACTTGTATTCCTTGTTTGAATACCTCATTTAACAGCTGTTTCTGAGCAGGCATTTTTAATTGGGAGATCATCACATATACACTTACCTAAGTAAATAAGCCTGTTAATGACATGGCAACATGTTATTCAACATAATCAAACATGATGCTACCTATTAGCATAACAAAGTATCAATATTTAAGTGTCTATGCCAGCGTTAGATATGATATAAGTCCAGCATGGTTACCTTTGTGAAAATGTCTGTATCTCGTCTGTATATGGAGCATGGACCCAGCCAATGCAAAAATTGTCCATTTTTATTATCTTCTAACAGCTCCATAAAATATGAATTGGAGTGTATCTTGTTATCCTCTCTTTAAGCAAGGCTAGTACTACCACAGTACAGAAAAGAACCACCATCATTTGAAATTATAATGTTGATAATGTAAAAGGAACTAATCCCTTTCTCTGTCATTTAGCAATTAGGTCTGAACTCAGTTACATTTAATTCTCTGCAGATCACATTCAGAATTCCACTCAATGATGCATGAAAGTGAATGTGAGAGGAATACCTAAACAGACTATAAGTGGGGTTATTTTCTTTACATGGGTCCTGACATGCAATTAAATTCTGCATTAGTTTTCTCTGAAATATACAAAACTCATTTTTTTTTTTAGAAATAGACATATTTTTCATGGAACGACTCTGAAACTAAATGTTGCATGCATTATGTTGCATGTATGTATTTTTTTTCTCCAGAACATTGCTATGTTGCAATGCTTGCTATATATTTCCCTCAGCCGCTATACCTTGACATGTTATCTTTCCTTAACCCTCATTGTAATGATTTTTTCATCTTCCCAATGCCACAGTGCAATCCTTCAGCTCTCACGCATGTGCCTAGAGCTATTTTTCTGAAGTAAGCATTAACAAAGCCTGTCGAGCAGGATGAGGAGTGCAAACACTCATTTCTCAGCTTTAATTCAAGTGCGAGACGGCTCCATTGTTTATTACAGTCATAATCAATGTTTGAGAAAATAGCAACCCTTTTTTAATTAAAAAGGGTTTCCATGTCATCTGAGGGCCATGTTTTGTGTGTTTGTTTTAATAGACATTCACCTCATTTAATTCCAAACAGGCAAGTTTAGACTTCCATACCACGGGTGTGTTTCCTGTTGTTCTTGGGTGGGATTTTTTTTCTCCTTGCAACATCACAATTTGGTTTGAAAATTGGTAAGACAATAGGAAATGCTATAATGATCCGCCCATAACTTTTAGAACTGGCACTCAAAAACCATAACCAATTTTGCCACAATCCTTTGGATATGGATTTTAGACACAGATATACAGTATAACTACTCATGCTTCTTACTGTCTGTCAACATACTGAAATTATTTTTTGTTCACTCTGTTTCCAGCAGGCTGAAATATTGACAGCATTGCCTGTTCTCACTGAAACGTGTGTTGCCCAATTTCACTGAAATTTCATAGCCCATAAATGTGCCTAAAATACACCTGGTAACAGCGGTAATCACATGGTTTGGCAGACACCATCTCATCTCCATTTCAATTCTGTCACAAGCAAAATCTTTAAAGCTAACACAAAGATTAATGACATGCTATGATATGTGATTCTGAACTGTGAATTGGTTGGGTCACATTGTATGGTATCCAAATATGCATATGGTTAAAAAACATATCTGTAAAGTATAATTGGTTGGGTAATATACTTTGGTGGTAGTTTTGCATAAGGCAAATACATGTTCATGTGCTGGGTGGTCAATTCATATGTCTGATTGATTTTAATTTTAATGAATGCTGTTTATATCCTCTGACCTCTACATCATTTGGATAGTTCATTGTTCTCAGTAAATTTGCTATATCAGCTCATTCACAGACTGTACTATTCCAGTAGGATCAGTGAATCTGCCTGTCCTTCCCAATTCATAAAGGAAAATGCATACAATACATAGATTATAATACAACTGGACTGGTTATATTCATTATGGAAAACATACTAAATAATTATTTATCTTTTATTTCATTATAAATGAAATAATTATGTACTGGTTTAAAATTGTTGTTGTTATATGTTTTCATGTATAAAAGTAAAAATCAGCATAACAATACAAATGGATATCTGTACAGAAAGGATATATATATATCACATAATGAAAAATGACTGGTTTAATGTTAATTTAATAGGTTTATGTTTGTATGTTGTATAAATAGAATTCCATTTCCTCCTTAAGACCATATTTCATATAATAAATTGTTCAAATAATTAACATGAGTTATTATTCGGGCATAGACAGTTTTTGAGATTCCTCAAGTAATAAATCTTTTTAAATTAATTTAGATTATGTAGATCTAACAACAAAGACCATTGGTAAACAAATTAGAGGAAACAAAAAAGGCTGGAAAAATTGCTCATATTGTTCTAACAAATATTTCAGCACCCAATTTCTGCTCCTTATGGTAGTAATGTTGTTTAATCATAGCACTGAATATATTTATTTCATGCTTTAAACACTGTTGCACCATTTCTATGCTACAGAATGAAATAGCCTTTTAGATTGATTTCCCATGTATTTTACAGACAAATCTGCAAGCTAATCATTGTGAGGATTATTTAATTGTAATCCCTCTAAGTAGATTTAAAGTTTGTATGTTTATTAATAAACCATAATTAGTTTAATTTCCAAGGATCAAAGACAAATTATATAGAAGTCTTGCAAAGTTGCACACTGATCTCCAGCATTCTGATTCTCCTCTGCAATCATAAGCCAAGTATCCAGTTTAATCTCAGAGAAAGAATTATATCTTTGCAGCTGAGTGGAGGAATTAGAAAAACAAAGTGGACAAGAGAGGAGGGTGGAATTTACTTGTACTTAAGCCTTAACAGTAATTGTATACCACTGATTATATACGAGAAGAATTTATTCTGAGATTTCTACTTTTAAGCATAAGTGTGGCCATCAAAGACTGCCTAAAACCACAGCCTTGTTTTAGTTTTTTTTTTTTTTGGATCAATAATGTGCATATGCAAGAAGAATTCACTGATCTTAATAGTATGCGGATCAGCTTGTATTGTGGGCTTAATGGATATGATGAGCCACCCAGATTTAGTGAATCTATGCAGTGTATAAAAACGTGTATGTACTACCAACGAGAGCTATTCCATCTGATAAAACTTGGTGTCAATCTCCAGTCTCTCCAGTAAATGTTGCATATATACATGGGCGTCACTTTGTTTTGAAAAGTGCTGGGGACAACGACGGGTTCGACGTGTTCACAGTACTAAAGGCTTTCAAAAAGTGGTGGGGATGAAATGGGCCAAATGAAGGACAGAAAGGACGTGTTAATTTCTGCAAGTTATTTTCTCTTCGCATTTCAACATAAATTCTCATTGGACACAAAGGGAAACAGACAACTGGAAATGAATGCATTTAGAATGCTCATGGAGACCAACATTTCATTAAGAGTGTGAATCACACCAACAATGAATGGGATCCAACTGTGATGGAACAAACTAGCTTCGTTACTCTGGGGATAGGGGTGAGTAGGTAGGTTGGCCAGGGTCTCCTCATCTCACCACTGGCAGACAACCTGGTTCATATGGCACCTGCTAATTGCTCTGATAACATCAGCAGAGTAACATCTATCCTCCGACGAACACCCTGTCTACTGTAGTGTGTTGTGTGAATTGCAATGTAAAAAAATAGCTGCTGGCGCGAGTGTACTGGAGCGCTGCATTCATTTCTCCTCATCACTCCTGCATGTGCAGAGTTTATCATGGCGATACAAGCCTAATATACAATTGTCTATTCCATAATGCAGCTGAAAAAAGAGGGAAAACTCGTCAAAAAAACTCTCAACCATTCATATGATAGCATGGTTTGCTAAAAAAAAAAAAAAAATGTTCTTTTAAATGTTATGTGATATGGTTGACCACTACAGTCACACATTCCTAACATCCCCAACCCATTAAAAAGCCCACTTTGCATTGCACTTCTGTCTCCATTAAATGTCGTCAAAATACCACAATTGCATTGAACTTGTCTCTTTTTACTTCCATTTAACTGCTGCATTTATGCTAGAAAACTGCTGTTAAACTGTCAAAATTGGGGCCTTTGAAACCATTTTTGTTATTGCTACTGTTATTTGCTTTCATTTTACCATGATTTTGATATGCTAGTTTTATATTGGCTGATGTCCTATTATGGAGCTGAAATGTTAAAGTATTTAATAATTTTTAGGATTGTTTTTGCAGAACATCATGAACTCAGCTGACACAAGCAAAATATGTTAGGTGAGAAACGAAAAATAAAAAGTTGCAGCTGTTTATATTTGTTTCTCAGAGTTAAGATCAAAACATATTGCAGTTAGACTGAATTGCTGTTTGCAGCCTCAGTCTGCTTCTACAGCATTTACGTTTACTGTATCACTATGTACCATATTTAGACAAAGGAAGGAGACATGTTTTTCTGCATTTCTGTAATTCATTAACTAATTTAAATTCCAGGAGCTATTAAGCAGAAGCCTGCAATGATTCTGAACAAAGATATCACAGGAAACAAACAAAAAAGTATTCATGTCTGCCATTTGGAAACTGACCTTTTCTCCTGCCCTTAGATCACCTCACACCCCTCATTAAAAGATGCAGCACATGTAAATATTTTATGTGACAATATTTCCTTTGACGGCATAGAATTGTACGAGTTTTATTGAAATGTCATTATATTGCCCTTGGAAGATTTAAATATGCCTCTGATCCACAGCTTGAAGTCTTATTCACATTTGTTCCCTAAACTCCACAGACATTACACAAAGCAGTCCATTTTCTTCCCTTAACACCTGTGACATAGAGTCATCTATGTTGCCAACCACCCCAGCCCCCCCCCCCTTCTATTTCCATAAAATGCTCTGCAGTGTGGAAGACATCCAATATCCACACAGTCATCTCGGCACCCTCCGAGCCCAGCTGTGCACATAGTGATTGATTAGCGCTTCCCTTTCACTAAGCTGGGCCTCCAGGCTGGGCAGGCAGGTCATCAGGAGGTGCCACAAATGTACTTGAGGTTTTTAGAACAAAGTTCCTCACACCACCTTTATGGGAAAAAATAGGTGGCTACAAAATGATAGATTGATGTTCATTAATTAGATGTGGGCATAGTTTATGCAAACAAAAATCAAAGCTATTGTCAGAAAGCGTCAAGACAGGATATAGTACTTTAGTAGGGCAGTGAAGTGCAAATAAGGACAGCCGTTGAAGTGTTAAACAAGACTTTCTCGTTGGTGTTTTAACTGCACTTTTTTATCCACAAAGAGATTCCAGTAAAGCAACTCCCACACATTGCTAAGATGTTCTTAGTATCCCCCTCTGGGTGATTAGGAATAAACAGACATACAGATCAAAATGCTAAGCATCCTTAGCATTTTGTTCAGAAAAACAAGCTTGGTGTCAAAGTAAACATAGTTGATACACAACAGCCAAGGGTGGAATTACATGCAATTAAAACATCACTGGATTCAAATACTGCATTTCTGTATCTGAACTCTGAAGTGTTTGTAAATTTAAAACGAGGTGAGCTGAGAACAGAGAAGAGAAATGATTTGATAATCACTGATGTGTTCTTCTGTTTGGATCATCTTTGTTATTTATTCATTTGCTTGTTTGTTTATTTAATGCCCCAGCAGTTAGGACTTTCGGTAAATTTGGCACAAACAATACACAGTGGTAAAGTAGAGCAACATGGTTTCAGAAAAGTTACTTTTTTCTGTTGTGTATTACTCTGTGTCACACTTAATCAGGTAATCTGAAGAGAATCTTCTCTGGGCTTTATCAATGCCAGACTGTGAGTCAGCTTCACTGTGTCATAAAGCTGAGCAAGGGAACAAGTTGAGATACAAACAACAGAAAATAATTCTGCCAGGATTTAGTAATTGAATTTGGCTGGCTTGCACCAATGCGTTTCAGAAGCCACGATTAGAGAGTTTCCCAGACAAAAATAATACAATAAATAATTTAATTTTCATATTCATTCATTAATTGTTTTATCCTAAAGTTATATAATTGCAGAGGGCATCATTTTGAGAAACTTCTTTCAAACTTTCTACTTTCAAACAAAACTCCTAGTAATCTAACTGGTGTTCAGATACATCTGTGTGGCCAGCAAGTACAGACACACTGATGTGAATTTTTTTCCCAATGGAATATTCTCTCTTATGTAAACATTGCTAGTCTTGACCTCAGCAATGCAACGTGTTTCTATCTCTTCTTAAATGAACAGACCGTCTCAATCACGGAAGAGGTGTTGAACAGATACTCCCATGAGACTGTAGGTGAGAACTGGTCCTGGGATTAAACGCAAGATGTCCAAGTGGATGGAAACGGCAGTCTGAGATTGTATATAGGATTTTAGTCACTGTGATCCTGATGGGGCTTGTAAAAGAGTGAGCACTACGGCAAAACCGGTCCACTGAGACAACTCTCTGACATGCCATTTTCCCCACACCTCTCTCCCAGGACCACTTCATACTCATACTGATAGCTCTACCTTTCACCCGTAATGAAATACCAAATTGCACAGACCCCCTACACAAAATAGGAAGCATTGCGGATGCGGCCAAGGAAAGGATTGCCACAGTATCCATTCCTTTCAAATATTCCTGCATAGGGGAGTAATTGATGCTCTGGAAAGGAAGTCTTCCTTTTGAGCAATACATGTCCTCCAACCACCATCAATTTGGTATCAATATGTGCCTTCTCTGTAATGTGATGATGGGCTATTTCCTCTTTTTTTCCATTTATACAGGTTCCTCCACAGGAATTGAACACATCAAGAGTCTTCAGTGTGTGGTTTGGTGGGACATTCACAACTAATGTATGAATCAGAGAGAGACACCAAATTTTCTTAGGTAATATAGTAGCCTGACCCAATTCGATAATTCAATAATATGCAAAAATATGCACACTGGGGAACTGTGGCACAGTTATAATCACAAAGGGGATGCCTACATTCAAGACAAATCTGAAAAAAAAAACAATTTATTTGTCAATAATTCAGTTAGCCATTAGCATTAGGTCACTATAGAAGTGCCAGCTTTCCTGAGTCATTAGATGCTTTGTGTGACACACACAATAGCCCATAGAAAGCCTAAACATTTCGCAAGCTGCCTAATAACCAAAATAATGATTAAAAGATATACTCACAAGGCGATTCATTCATTTAATGAGGATTTGTAGAAAAGCTGAGTGTTCACTGGGCCGGCTCAGTAAGCATTCTTCTGGAAATGCAAGTGGCACAAAGCACATCTGATAGAAGAGTCAGAGTGGCTTACAAATCACACAGGTCAAAACCAGAGAGTGCACAGTGCACAGGACTCCATCACCCCCTAATTAATCCCAGTATTTATTTAATTATGAGTTATGAGTGTTTAATTAATTTAATTTAACTTGATCAACCCTACGGCATTTCTATTTAAAAATGTATTAAATCATCAGGTGTCCACAAGTCATGAAAGTGACTTAATGTGCAAGTAATCTTGTTAATGTTTGCAACATTACAAGGTTATTTTTTTTTACTGATACAAATTACATTTGGTGAGCTGAAACACATGTTCAGCCATACCAGGTTCTTTTGATTCACTGATTCACTGAGCTTCCTTCTGGTTTGTGAATGAACTGAATAAAACGAACTGAGTTCACTCGAATGAATCGGCTCAGTGAAAGAGTCAAACTGCCTACCTTTATTTGGTTCCTGTTTTGGTTCTATTTGGTCATGGTAAGATCGATTCCAGCTACAGGAGCAGCCCTATGCATATATGATAGAAACGCCACAATATCATATCAAAGGGTACCGCTACTGAGGCAAATAAGATGCGTTTTTCTGTATATTCTTGGATGTATTTAAAAAAAAAACAAATACATCTATAAATTATGCTGTGTTAAAATGGTTACAAAATATCAAAGTGTCTTGTTGAAATACAAAATAACACTGTTCTTCACTGGTCTGTCCACTTGAGCCAAACTCTTTAGCCAATAGCTACATCTGTTCATTGTAACTATTTACAAGTTTTCTGCCTGTCCATCTGCCTGAGATTGTAACGCATTATGGGTACACATGCAGCCACTGTGGATGTGATGGCAAGCTTACAATATCCCATCAGAGGGTTTTTCTTCAACTACAACAATAAGATTTCAATTCACCTGAATAATTACAAAAACTGAGCAAGAAAACTCATGAGGCATACATTGTACCGTTTTAAATTGTTTTCACTATGTTAAAGAATACTTACTGTGCTAAGAGTTAATATTTTTCTGGATAATTGAATGATAAGCCAATGGACAATGTTACTTGAAAGGAGAGGTTACAATGGTTAGCATTCATTTGGAAGAGTGTCTATTTAGTGTGAAGTATTGTGTGCAAATTTGTTAGTTGGCATCATATTATTATCAACGCTTAGAGTGACAGAGCTATTTCCGCAAATATGCAAGCACTGGCATATGGAGAATGTATTTTGTACCTCTGAGTGATTAACTGTGTTTGAAATCTGCAAGTGTTTTTTTTTTAAATAGAATATTATGCATGCTGCTCCCTTGGCACACCCCAGAGTTAGCCAATCTATAAGATGTCAGCTGAAACTTTCACATACTTAGCGGCTGACGGGTCTCCCATTTTGGTTTGAAGTTTTATAATAAATTGACACTTATTATATAGAATTTTCTTCTTCCTTCTATGGGCCTCCCTTTGACACATTCTTCCAAACAAACAAATTCACTGACTTGTGGATAGGTATTAGACATGACACGTTTCATGTTTAGTGTTCCATATGGTTCTTCACCACAATTGGCAAATTTCATTATGGTACAGACAGTAATAATAGCCCATTATTAAAAACTTGTGCTACAGCTAAGAGTTTCCTAACAAGGGCAGACAGTGTAATTAAAGGTTATTGAGCTTTTTTATGCTCCGTCACCCCATGATTTCCTCTATATAATTTTCTTCCTGTGCTCTTCTCTTTTTCTGAAATAAAAGCCTGTGAATGACGCTCAGGCTGGGAAACATTAGGATTAGCAATGGAGGACATGACCAGCAATAAGGGATTGTGGTTATCTATTTTTTTTTTTTTTTAATTAAACAAACCTTTAACAGACAGCAACAGTCTCAATGTCAGTGTAAAGGGCGGATAGAGGCACATGAAGCAGTTTCTTCTGACAGAAAATAAGTCCTTTGAATTCCATGCATGGAACACAGCTGGCAATTTATTTAACAGTTTCCATTTTTCACAATAAAGCACATGTTTAGGCTTAGGTAGGTGAACACATGGCACACCACCAATTTACATTTATCCCTGCTACGGTAAAGGTTTCATTTGATTTGTACACTTGAGGGTTCCTTTGGCAGTAATAAAAGTCCTAAATTTAATTGTTTCTAGACCGTAAACAAAGGTTCATAACAGGACCCATTGCATGGCTTGCAGGACTTATTTGGTGCATGCCCATTTTATTTACTTGTTTATTTTCACCGGAATTATTAGGCAATTTCTTATCCAAAAGGAACACATTGAAGAAAATCACATTTTTTGGATAATGGCCATATTTGTGTAATATGATTCCCCAAGGGTTCATATTCTCTGCCCTGGGTAAATTGACCCCTCCCCAAAATGAAACTGCAGATCAGTTCCTTCAATTGTTTTGTTATTAATTGCACAAATTCCTTTTCTAATCAACAGTTGGCTCGAGGTTTTCCTTCAATTCCTGCCCAGACCTAAAAACATCCAATCTGTGTCACTATGCCAACCATGTGTACACAGTTAATTAGAACAATAATTTTGAAATTACCCCTGGGTCATAATTAGTATAGAGAAAAGACTCACACTAATCACCCTCCATATTAAAAATGGACAATATTGAACTTATCATTTAAACATCTGGTCAACATTTTAACAACTAAGAGTTAAGAGCTGTTGCTTACATCCTACACGTTAAAAACATGGTAATTGTGGTATGCTAATTAAGTAATTGGCATAATCTGATAAAATGATGTCCACACAAGGAACCTCATATCTGTTTCTATCCTGAGGCAATTTTGAGCAATAACTAAAGGCCCATATCAAGTATAATTAAAGCGGCTCATTTGGAATCAGTCATGAGCAAACACTGTGATTAAAAGCAGAAACACTAGAGAATGTATGATGGTTTATGATCAGTAAATTAAATCATTTCTCCCTGAAAATTAATTTTCCTCTTCCTCGTCTCTATCTCTTCATAATTAAAGACAGTAACTATGACATAATCCAAGATTACGTTAACCTTGGCCCCCCCCTCTTTTTAAGTTCCTCAAGTAAAAACAAGGCTGTGACCTACCACAGGAATTATTACAGTGGTGGATACGTTGACATGGTGAGAGAGGTGGAAGAAAAAACTCCCAAAAAGTTTTCAAAGCTCCCCGAACATTACTGCTTTTACTGTTAGATTTATCAAACCAATCTTCTTTTATTTCTCAAAATGCCTAGCAACAAATCTGGTGCCCATATGGATAAAAACCCTTCCTTTAGTTCTTAGGAAATGGGCTTAAGCCTTGAAATTCATTTTCACCTAAAAGTTGCAGGAAGGAGGATATTCATAAAGCTGCTGTGAGTCAGATCAGAGGGACAAATTCTCAGGTAAAAGACAAAATGTGCCTTACTCTGTTGCACGGAGAGCCATATGGCCTTCATGAACACAAATACTGGCCTTTGATTGCAAATAATCAAAAGATTATTTTCTGAATTCTCTTTCAAATCAAAGGTGCATTTCTCAGCTGTAATAGAATTCTACGTTTGCCTTTTCAAAAAAAAAAAAAAGGATTTCATAAAGAATATGAAATGAATATAAAGTTAAATCTAATGTAAATCTGAATCCCAGTAAAATGTTTGACTTTCCATACCAGGCTGAAAGAACTATTACAGTCAATTACAGTACAAAAAACAGTACAAATACAGTACAATATTAATATTTATGTCACAAGTTTGAAGCTTATCTGAGCAAGTGAGGAAGGGAGCAGGGCCAATGGTGTACTGAGCGCTAACAAGGTGCAGGTGTGATCTTGACCTGGCAGTGCTGCGCGGGGCCAAGACACCACGCAGCCCTTTGTCTCGTCTCGCTTGTGTGTACGTGTGAGGATCTCCTCTGCTCCCTGGATAGAGATTTAAGGGGTAAGCTTAATGGTGGGGGAAGCATACTAGATTTTGCTGTGCTGTGTATTTTGGAAAGCTACACTTAGAGTGTGTAAAACCTTAGCCAGAAAGGGGTGCAGCTAATACAACTAATTCACTTGAGCAGCTATACATTTTTGATGCTCAGACAACATTTTTCAGGAATTAGTTTATGGTCATTTAAAGTTTTCATTCCATTCACTGTGCTATAGATGGGTGTAAATCTCATGGCCCTCCCTCTTTTCACATGGATTTCAGTAGTCATTCATTATGACTTGCGTTCCTATAATTGCAGCGCTGTTGTCTTTGTTCCAGATATAAATACACATTCAAAGCATTCTATTTCTAGAGGTTAAGTAAGTTTTACATATCCTTCAATTAACATCAAGCAGAACACAAAGGCAAGAGGAAATGTTAATTTGGGATATTCAGCTCGCTTCAGCTCGCAGCAGTCAGGGAAGAGGGGAGAGGAGTACACCTCAGCAGAAAGGTCTGGAACAGTCTGAAATTGGCAGATTGGCAGTCACTTCCCCTAAAGCATGAGCACCATTATCGTGTCCTCATTGCATCACCACTGTTCAGAGTGGATGAGGAAAGCACTACTAAGTGTCAAAAGACATCAAGGAGAACCTTGGGCTTTGTCGGGCTTTGCATTGTGGTTTTTAGCAGTCTCCTGCAACATAGACTCAAAGCTCTCCAACTTCAATGGGATCCTCTTGTTGAAATGACATCTCCAAGTGCAAAATTTTTAAATGCCGTACTTGCACATTTGAGTGATCTGTCACTGAAGGGGAGGACTAGCCAGTTTATGTCATTAGCCAGTGTTAGAGGAATAAAGATCCTTTCCTGTAGCAGTAAGGTGATAGATAACAGGAGTAATCTACAGGTGAAACACATACTCAAAGAGCACCTTAATTTCTCTCATATCTTTCGTACTTGTCTATACATTACTGTTTTATTATTTTCATTTTTTTTTCCTTTTGTGCTGTCCATGTATTGTTGAGAGCAATCAAGTCTTAGATCTGAAACTACAAAGCTCACTTTTTAACTCTTCAACACTGAAGTGAGTGTCTCTGTGGCTCAAAGCAGCTTTAGCACAGCTTCTTATAAAGCCAGACTCCTGTAGAATTTTAGCCCATAGTCAAAATATTAACAGTGAGTGTATTTCGAAGTGATGTATGGGTTCATGCCAATATTGCAGCAATTATCGCAATAATTGAATAATATTTCCAATATTGTCCAATTTTTGTGATAATTGCTGGGAATTATATATATAATTAAACTGCTTTATAATGTGTTGGCCAGGTCTGAGGAATGGTTTTTGACACTGTGTGACACTGTCCTGTAGGCTTTTTTTTCCCAGCATGATTTAAGTGTCATTTCAAATTTGGCAATCAAGTACTAGCCTATGGCCTTCTGATGAATCCCCTATGAATCAAGGTGCATGCAAACATATTTTATTCCCCAAAAACGTTTAACAGTAACACATCAGTTCGAGGGTAATGAGTGGAGAACATGGAACTGCAGGCATTTGTTTTAAAGCAGCTTTGTTAGATTTATTGGAGCAACTCAAATATTACTGCCTCCTGCAGTGTGTTTTCTGGAGAATTAGCTCCAAACCCCGATTCCGTAGGAGAGGTTATACAATAGAATGTCACTCTGATTTTATACTAGCCGGGTTCTATATTCTGACTGCAAACCAGGGTTGCATTTGACTATTGTGTTTTTATGTGAAAGCACTCCAAGTGACCATGCACATTACTATTCAAATGATTTTACAAATGAATGCTCTGACATCACTGAACATTGTAAAAAAAAAAAAAAAAAAAAATGGTCCTCCGCTTAATTGGCGATTATATACTTTTTCAAACCTGACTACCTTGTACTGTGTTTATTTTTTTTCCATAGGAATTAGCAGTGATCATAGAGTGACACTTCAGTTGTCTCAGATGAATATTTTTTTTTTTTGTTCATTGATGGCAAATTCTATTCACAGACAAAATGACCTGGATCATCTGATGACTTTGTGACTTTGTTCAAAACTGAAATTATGATTGTTGGGCAGAGGATGAAGAATAGGAAGAAAATGTCATCAATGTCATTCCATTTGATAATTTAGTCTGTTTTCTTGTGTGCATTATTTAATATGTCTGGCAGAGTAATATTAACTGCCTCCACTGTTTATTCATCTTTGTAAATGAAAATTCTAAGCCATTTATTTTAAGAATGAGGGGCTCATACCAAGGTCAAGTCAAACCCCAAGAATCAGTGGGTAGTTCCACACGTATCTAAAATGCTAGTCAGTCTAAAATGGTGACAATCCTTTAGTGGTAAGAAAAATAATATTTGTCATGAAACATGAAGCAAGTCTGACATTTTTTCAAAGGTATGTATATTTATGGAGAGATTGCAAAATCATGGCCTTGTCACAATGAGCAGAAATACAACATGACAGCACTGCGCAACCTCTTATATTATAATCACCCAAAAGCTGTCAGGAAATGGACTAAAGCACCATGTGGATATTGTTTAATGGACAGCTCAATAAGAAAGTCATCCATTACATGTCCTAACAGGAAGTTGTTCATCACTCCTGTGAGAATGCCTTCAAGAGCTCTATTCCCATTTTATTTTTGTAACACGAGGGTAGCCTACACCAATGTTTGATGGTTTTGCCACATTTTATATTCAGAGGCAAATGTGCCTGCAGTCCACATAATTAGGAGATGTTGGCTTTGAATGGCATCAAATTGTGTACATCAGTCAATAACTGGAAAGCCTCACACTTGACTGCACTCTAATAATTTGCACTGAAATGAGCAATCATTCCTAACTTCAAAAAGACTCAATCATCTCAAAAATCGTACAGAAATTAAAGGGAAGCTGGTGAGGTATACAGCTGTTCAGCAGTGGTGATCTCCTCCACAGTAGAAAAAAGTAAGACTGGATTGTACTTTTTGGTAGTCTAGCATTCTCACTTTACTGTTAAAGCTTTGTCACAGGTCACCCATAATTTCACCTACTGCCAAATAGTCACCTGAACTAAAAGCTGTGGAAAGTATGGATTTCCATTTCCTACTCCTGAACACAAACAGAAAGGTGGTTTCAACAATTTTAAATCAAATAAACAGGCCTTTTGTGCCGTTATATAAGCCTTATTGAAAGTATTTCTAAACTTTGACCTCAATTAGTTCTGAACATGCACCTTTTGATCTTTTGTTTTTACTAGTGTTGTAGGTAAGACTCTTGCCTAATACCCTCTGAATTTCATCGTGTTTCTGCCGCAGAGGCACTATTCAATCCAGATCCAATGCACTTTGTCCCGACCTTTGACTGACAAATTGAAGCGAATTTGACTTTTTCCCAATACTTACACAACACCATGAGTTCAGTGATCTCTGAAATAAAACGAAAAAAGAAATCCATGGCAGAGTATTGGATGTGCTAATTCATGAGGTACTGTTGTAAATGTCTATATCAACTGGGCATAGCCCCTCACCCGAGAAAAGAAGTCTAAAGAAGGTATGGTGCTCCAGGACACAGAACAGTAATGCTATGAGACATGGTCAGCAGACACACATGAAGGAAAGATGGCATGACGGCAAGAGGCATGAAAGAAAGAATTCCATTCGGTGCTGTGCATCACAAACAGAGCTAGGGCAGCAAGTCCAGCAGTCACTGCAGGCAGAGGAGGTCATGGGAGTGAATGGCATAGACACGTCTGAATCTGAAAAGATGATAATATTTCTGAAACCAGATAATTTTGAAGAAGCCTGCAGTTGTTTGAAAGATGTGGGATGTGGAAAACCTCCTTGCACCCCACAGCTGACATGGAAAGGTTGTGGTGAGTGGGGATGGGACCAGTTTGCCTAAATCTTTTTAATTGCATAGGAATTGTTTGAAACTTCTTCCAAATCTTCATACGGAACTTCAATAAATACTACTATGCTTCAGAATACAAGTCCCGTTTCATTTGGTGTTTCCACTGATAATGAGCTTGCTTTCTCAATTATATAGTTCTTCATTAGAAATGATTGGGGCTGAGAAAAAGCATTGATGCACAAAATATAAACATTAGGAGTTTTTTTGTCCTTTTTACTTGGTTCTGAACCAAACAAAGAAGAGAGGAGAGGAGCCACAAACAATAGAAATGTGTCTTAGACAGACAAGCACCTTGATTATATTAATTCCCTGTTGTTCTCTAGAGCACGGCCTGCTAAGATAAAAACAGACAAAGTAAGTCCATTAACAGCTTTTCTTCAAGAATGGTCAAAATTTCACAAATTTATCAGGCCACATACCTGCATATGTCTGAAACTGTTTACGTAGGTTGCCTGGTGAAATTAATATTTTAGAAAGCTAATATGGAATAGTCCTTAAAATTGAAGGTGTTGGAAATACTGAGATTTATCCCACTGCCTGACATTGTTATTCAGTAGTTTGATCACAAGATATTTAGTTATGTACAGAAATTAAGTTTGCTGTAGATTTTCTTTTGTGTGATAGATAAACTGACACACTTTTTTCTCACCAAAGCATTTTGGAAATTAACAAAGACCTAGCCTTAAAAATTAGATACAGTTGGCATAACAGCCCTGCTGAGTCATATTCAATGAATACCAAGAACACCTTAGTATTAATATTCTTGGTAACAATAACTTTCTATTATAACCACAGACAAAGACATGATGGGAGAATAGGGATCCTAAATGGGTTAAAAGACAAATATTTGTGAAAAAGTTTGTTACAATTCACACTTTTTTTCATACAGAAAGACGTCATCTTTGTTTTAAAGTGTATTCTTGGTTGTACATTAGCCTCACCCCCACTGATGTCTGATTACAATTTAATGTACACTTGGAGAACAGGCAGAGCAAAGTACCCACAGTGCACCAATCAGAGAAGCCAGCACAGGTCATTTCAGCACAGCATAAGACAGAAAATCACCCCTATCCTTCAACCACATTTACGTCGGGTACATGAATCACCTACGAAAAAAGTCACCTGGAAAGAACAGCAGTGCTGAATATTAAACAGACTGCATTTATATAGCGCAAAGTGCTTTACAAGTTTATGCCTTACATCTACCTACCAGTGACAGAGGCTGCCATACAAGGCACCAACTGGCCCCTGGGAGCAGTTTGGGGTTCAGTGTCTTTCTCAAGGAAACTTTGACATTCTGCCAGGAGGAGCCAGATTTGAACCAGGGACCTTCCAATCCCCAGTCAACTGCTCTACCTCCTGAGCCACTGTCGCTCCGGTTTGCAGTAGAAATACATTTCTTTTAGAGCCACGTGTAAAAAGGAGGCTGTGGCTTTCCTATTATTCAGCAAGTGAGGACTTGAATGCAACACAAAAGGATAACATGGACAGCTCCTTCAAGTCCTACAAACGGGGGCCCTGCCACCCTGTACGGTGCAATATCCCTCATAAATCTCCTGTGATGCTTAATTTGTTGTCGTATCCACCGTGATGTGCCCTCCCTGTACTGGCAATGGGCATGCTGTTGCCTCTCATCTCTCGCTAACAAAGAAAAAACGCCATTCCGCCTTTGTCCCTCGGCATCTCCTTTGTTCACGGTTGCCTCGAGTTAGACAGCAATTAATCATCGCCACTGGTAGACTGATTTGAAATTTACATAATGTAATAGCGACGCATTGTCATGACAATGGAAAAGAGATTTGGAAGTCCCAGGCCAGGCCTCCCGTTGGGATGACAACTCTTAAGTTTCTGCCATGGGAGAATCTGCCCTGAAGGCTTCTGATTCTTGAATCCGCGCGTAACTATAGCAACGTACTTGTCCATTTTGCAAGCACTATTCTAAAAACATTCAACTGTGCATGCTGCCATATCAGTATTAAGGAAATTGCTTGGTTTATTATACGTTAGTGCAGTGTTTACAAGGTCCTCTCTCCCTCTCTCTCTGTCGATGTACCCTGGGATAAACAGCTTGACTTGATATCAGCTTGACTCCTTAGTACTTGCTCAGAGTTGTAGAGAAAATATTCTTGCATCATCCAGTCATTTTAGTTCTGCTAACTTCTAAATGTTTTTTTTATTTGTTTAGTTAAAATATAATTTGTAGGAGTCATTACATATTCATAAACCATTGGAAAACCTAACACTACTTAGTCATATTCATATGTTTTGAAAGAGAGATGGTTATACGGCCACAATTTGAGTAGAATGTGTAATTTATGGTTTCAGAGGAAACATGGGCCTATGTTAGTGTTTCTTGTCTCAACTCCTGTTAGATCACATTGCTACTAAAGGCCTTTTGTTAATGGTTCCATGGTTCTGTAGCTCCAGGGGGTGTGGGCAACATGGAGGGGGTCTAAGAATGCAGTAAGTGAGGAAGTGCAGCAGCAGTACATTATTCCTACACATTGATAAGGGAAGTATACACTTATGTACAGTGTACAGTATTAACACAGTATTACATGTATTAGGGCCACTGTAGACCTACTGTATAACTTGATATAGACAAATGGATCTTTCTAATATATTTTGTTCAATTTGTTATAGCACTTATTTCATTTCAGTGCAGCAGTTATACCACAACAACAACAACAACAACATTAATAATAATAATAATAATGATAATAATAATAATAATAATGAAAAGTAGATATTCACAGAACATACAAGCATTTACATCCGGTGGTGATAATTATTGTACTGATACTGACAATACAGCTGATATTATCCTTTGTTGGATATTAAAATGGTTCAACAGTGCAATACCAATGAGGGGGAAAAGGAAGAAACACTGTAGGAAAGTAATCAGAAAGCAGGTGAAATTTGTGACTCCTTCAAAGCCATGGCGTGATGGTTTTATGGGAGGTTTAATACCCTGTCAGCTGCACATAAATTGTAGTCATATGCTTCAGGGAGCCACAGTTAAATAAAAGATGAGGGTGAATATGTGACCCATTGATTTGGCATCAAAGATCCCTATCAATGTGTTGACCAAACAAAGGTATAGTGTGTGCTGGCAGCTCAATTATCCATTCAAATAGTGTGTCTGAAAGGCCAAACAGAGTTCAATAGAGACCTGAAGGCCACCACAGAGTGCTTCTGTATAGGATAGTGTCTAAGGGTGCTGATCCATGGTAGATCTTGAAAAGAGCTTTTCTTTGATATATACATATTAGTTCACATGTTTTGTGCCAACTGGCACACAGACAAAAATTAGTGTCATATAATGTGGTTGTAATGTGGTTGTAAATAATGTGGTTGGCATTAGATACAACCACATTTCCTTTTTCACAGACATACAAAGATGAACACATGAGAACACACACACGCGCACATGCAGTTTCAACATGGCCGACAGACAACAACAGTGACAACTTTCCTACTTCAGCAACAAATCACACCACCCTCTTCAATTCACAGCAATAACCCGGTCTGATTTATGTTGGTGTTTACTGTGTGGCTCAGTTAGGCACAATGCACTTTACAATTTTACAACAACAGAGGGACATATCTACCCAATGAGTGCAATAACCGACCTTGCTGTGTGACTGCTTGGTCAACACCTCACGATACTTTGCCGATATCCTGTAGATTTTTAAGAATCGGTTTGCATCCCCTCCTTCATGAAATATTGCTGAGACCAAGTTTGGCACAGATGATTTTGAATCAACTCAAAAAAAAAGATTTCGTGATCTGAAGCTCAAGCACAGGAGGATGACTCAGACTGGCTGCCTCATATCTGTTTGTGTGGGTAGAGAGGAATACTCAGGGTCTGGGTTGCAGACACAAATTTGCTGATCCATGCCAGGTTGGCACATTGACTGAATCCCAGTCCCAAAGGTGCCACAGGCATGTTTCAACCATAAGATCATAATGTTATCATTTAAATTTATGCTCCAAATATGATATAATTTAAGGTAGGTATAATTTAAGACTATAACTAGATCAACAGTTTTATTGATATAATTGTTTGTTAGTTTGCCATATGCAGTAGGAAGTTTTTTTTTTTCTGTTCTCAGAAAAATATATTCAGGAGTAATAGTCTGGTTGAACAGATCAATGAGTAGAGAAGTGAAAATGGGTATAAATTGCATGCTTTTAACTATGGTACATTTAATTGCTTGACTAATTTAGTGACCTATTGTAACAGCAGTAGTGCTTTTTAAAACAATAGCTGAGATTCCAGGTTGAAGCAGAGAACCAGGCATTAGGGTAAATTCAGTGTTGTTCACATGTCGTATAAAATAATGAGAATGGCAAATCATCTATTTCAATTCTGAGCTGGTGTCATACACTCTTAAATGTTACTTTTGTTCTGTGAAAAAACATACACTTAGGGTTGCCTCACACATATTCAAATGTTATATCCACCACACAGTGCATACTGATATGATTTTTCTCCTCTCTCTCCAGATATATGTACTGAAAAGAGACCCTAAATATCCTTGGATATGAGGCAATGTAGCTTCACTTTGTCTGCTCTTTTCTGTTAATGGAAAGTTACAACTCTGAGTCTATGAAAGAACAAAAGGTCTTACAAGGAGGCTTGCAATGAACCTGCCATGAAAGATGTTAATTCTAAGTTGGAATGGACCATGCAAACAGATCCATGTGAAAAGTCTAATACATCCAAATGAAGTCCAAAACAACCTCCATCTTACCCGTTAAAAGTCTTGGCAAGAAGTTTCCTGAAGAGAAATTTAATTTTATGTAAGAGGGTACATTTGGATTTGGAAGGAGAAAAATGTTGGTGATCGTATTCAGACCCAGTGTGAAAGGGAATATTAATCATGTTACTGTCCATTAGTATGCAGAGTGCATTTAGAAAGCACAAAATTATCATATGCATTTAAAATATTTTTCCCTTAAGTTCATTCCTGTAGTATACTGAAAGCATAGAGGTTTTTGGGGAGAGTGCAGTACATGCCAAGCAAGTAAATATATTCAATGTCTTTGCTGTTGGGCCAACCATAGGCAGCACGACTGATGTGTACTCTATTTGAGTGAGTGCTATGTTCATTGTGAAAACTTAAAGTAAATGCTAATTTTGGAGGAAAATCTCATTCCATTCTCTTCAGGATATCTGAAGATGTGGGCAGAAAGTATTACTCTATTAGTTTGAAGTGTTATCTAACAAATTCATGGATGTTTTCAAGGGGTCTTTTTATGCATTTTCCCCTGTATGCAACTAAGTTTGGAATCACCAGTTGTACATTAGGTTCATCTCACTGCAACAACCTTTGCATCCGTGCAGGAGCACTGAAGCACAACGAATGCAATCCTCTACACTGGCAAGCAGCCAATGGCTATTTTTCGCACTATACACATCCCACAGTCTACCATAGTGAGGAGGGAGGGTGTAACTCTGCTGCATTTTCTCCATCAAATGTCAAACTTTGACAGTTGCGAACACTTACTGTATATGTGTAATAGTCTGCGGAACTCACTAAAATCAAATATTTTTCTGCTTCAGCTTGTGTAATTTCACCTATTCGGGAGTTTCTGCACTCGACTTGTGTCATCCAAGCAACTCGCAAGCACCTAAAAACCCATAGGCTGCTTGAGAGTGGTGGGAGGAGGAGGAACCCTAGGCTACCCATACCTGTCCCCGGCATAATGAAGCCAATTTCACCATTGTAGGCTCCTCATTATTGAGTGATGACACCACTGGGACTGAACCCAAGCCATAGGGCTCAGTCTGCACTCAATATGTACACCTTGCTGATTGAGCCACTTAAGTGCTCCACTGCAAATGAAAGACTTTATCAACTACTGTTAAACCATATTCGTATTACTGACAGATCGTTTCATCCACCTTATAAAATATAAAATATAATATCCTGAAAATTGAATTCATAAGCAAGTTACTCACATTTGAAAGCCCTGATTATTCATCTTGATTGTGATTATGACAACTTCGGTGTGTTTTCTGCATTTTCAGGTGTAAACAAAATTAGTTTGAGAGTACGACAAGCAAGGGAAGGAGTGAAATGGCTTGTTAAATACAGTGGAAGAAATGATCAGTTCTCATTTTTGGTTATATGATTAAAAGGGTTAAATGATTCCATTTGTGCAGGTGCATTTACCCCAAAGGTACAATTATCCCTGTGAGTCCCCAGTGAAATCCAGCAGCCTTCTGAAGCATGATCTTTCCCTGGAAACGAATCTCATACTAATGAATACATCCGGTGCTAGGATTCCTCTTAGACAGCATTTGCTCGACCTGAAAACAGTCAAAATGATTACTGCAGTATGACAATGAGTTTCACCCCTCCCCCCCTTCACCTTAACGTGTGTAGCTATGGCAACAATTTGCGGAGCACTCAGGGTTGAGCTGGCCCTGGTCTGCTGAATCTTTCACATAGTATACTCGGGCAAACATGAAAACCTTCCTCAGCTTTCTTGTGTATTATTATTAAACTCACTCAACCACTTACTACATTTCGTAATTCCATGAATTCAATACAATGAAATAAATTGTTCTGAGGGAGCTCTCTTACAGATTAAAGTCAGCTAAAAAAAAAAAAGTACTTTTTTAGTGACAATGCAGAAAAAAAAAAGTTCCTGTGTGTGTGTGCTCTGTTGTGCACATTGGATAGCTTAATTGGTTTTCCTTAACTAATATGTGATATGTGATGTGTGGCATGACACTGTTCACCCCTCTCTACAGCCTGTGCAGCCACAATCATCATGATCACATTATGAGCTTCAGCAGGGGCTCTCGCCCCAGTGCTGATGGGGATAAAACAAACTACTTGGAGAGGAAAAAAAAAAAACTGTAAAAGGCAAAGTTCAGTTGTCATATATACATACACAAGCCATGATATTTTATCAAAAAGCCTAAAGAGATTCTATACAGTGGCAACTCGTCACAGCTTCCAGCCAAGGTTTGAATTTCTATAAGCTCCTTGGTGTTACCAAGACATCTTTTCTTTAATAAAACCTTTCATATTGAAAGAAGATTCTTTACAAAAAAAAAAAAAAAAATACATCTGCAAACACACCTTCACAGAAGCCATTGTTGTTGCCTTCCAGATACAGAGTAACTGTATATCACTCAAAAGGGAAAAGGAAGAAAAAAAAATTGAAATAAATATCCCATTTACATTCAAGCAACCGAAGTGCCGGCATCGATAACAAAACATTGGCATAAATAGGAAATTAAAACAAAATTTATTACAGCAGTGGCAGAAAGCAGACTTTCTGTAGCTATAGTAGCACAGTACCCTTCTTTATCACTTACACCATCTTTTACTCTACACCGATTCCTCCCTGTCTTTTTCATGTCTTCTGAAAATGAAATTAAAAATTCACTCATAAGCCGGAAGTGCCGAATGCTCAGTTCGCTGTGCATTCATTACCGCAATAGCTTGCCAGAGCAGGTCTTGATGGATTCCATTCTTTTGCTTCAAGTGCGTTCTTTAAGTCAACAATGGAGATAAACTAAAATTCAAATGAAACTCAAGTGAAATTGCTAAAATGGAGATTTTGATTAAGATAATTTCTGTAATGATTGCAGCTGTAGGCAGCAGTCAAAGGAAGTAGTAAGATGGAGCAAGAGAAAGGAAATGCAATACAAGGGTGTTGTTAAGCCAAAAAAAATAATAAATTACATCTCTTGGTTTATCATATTACTCGTATTTGAGCTGATCATTATTTGACTGAGCACATCTATATACTGTGACTTCTGGCATAATTGTATTTTATTTTTTGATCAAATAAACTCAAACATGCATAATATTTTTTTCAATTATATACTCAGAACATCATTGTCCACACAATATCTAATTTGAAATGTAAAAAAATGTAAGTTTTGATTTATTTAAATTTTGATTAAACTATGACACATATTCTTCTCGCACAGATATCTTCTTTATATTAAAGTTGGTCTGCACTTTAAATAATTGAAATGGAAAAAATTGATTTTAAGAAAGCATAGAATAGATTATTAACTGAAAGAGGCTCCTGCAATTGATTTTCAACCTTCGTTCATTTGAATGAATTCCATTGTTCACATTCCACAAAAATTTTGAATAACAAAACTTTCTGTAATAGAAACTGATAACCTCACAACGAGAACACAACTCCCTTCACAATTAGAACAAGGTTCCTCTATCACCTTAAAGCAGAGGAGCGCAAGAAAGACACAGGAAAAAAAAAAAGCAGAAACAGAAAAAAAACTGAATAACTAGTTCAGGCAGGGAAATTTACTGAGCTGGTAAGAACTGTATGTTTTTTCCTTTCATTTGATTATCTTCTCTCCTCATTTTCTGTAGCCAGTTAGTTATACCTTTCAGCAGTTCCTTGTGGAAATGTGTTTACTTCTGTTTGTTTACCTGATGCTCTGCAGGGCATTGCAGTTCTCTTCATCTACTTTTTTGTTTCATCTGATACTCTTCCTACTGGTACTCTGTTGGGGGCTTGATGCAAAGTAAGTGTGCACTGTTTAAAGCTTCTGATCAGTTTTTTTTACTGCTTTTTTGTAGTTGTTTTGTTTTGTTTCTGAGAATTCACATATTCATTGATTGCTTTTCAAAAGATGAATAATGTTTTGGTGAAATCTACAAAATCTCTTGTATGTATTAAAAAGATTCTTGTCCTTGGCTGAAAATCCATTCATGGGTATGCTGACTCCACTAGCAGTAAGTATCACAAGAGCCCAAGGGGGCATAGCCTATTTTGTGTGAGTCAGTGTCTTGTCTTCCACTGTAAATGTTTCTGAGCTGTTATCATCTTGTGGTTCAATGGATTGTGGGACACACTTTACTGTGAATAAATCAGGTGGTGTTTTGGGGAAATCTGGTTTCACTTTTCTCATTCTGTGAAGAAACTTGTTGAGGCAGGTTGACAATACTGCTACAGATTGATCTTACTGTATATGACAATGTTTTACATTTAGTTTATTTTTAGAGCATCTTTTAAAAATAATAATCTGAATGGGCAAAGGTGGTCACATCCAGGATTACATCTTTTAAATGAGCTATGAATGTGTATTATTCCTTTGTGTTTGTGTAAATGTGCATCTTGGATGTATTTACGCATGTATTTTAGCATGTGTGTAGTTATGTGTGTGTGTTTCGCACATTTTTCTGAAACTTGCTGAAACATCAGTTGACTCATAAAGGCAATCAAGCTCCAGATGGATTCATTTGAAATTCACTCAAATCTAAAAATATTCTGCTCTGTGTCACACCTAGCTCCCTGGTGTCTAGCTTCAAATGCCATCCATCCATGCGGGCATTACTGAGAACAGTCCCCTTGCCAGCTATCTAGGATCATTTTAGAGGTATTTCTGTTTCATGATGGTGTAGTATTTGCACTCAGTGTAATATACGATTTTGCAGAAGGATAATCAGTCTGAGGACATGCCTTTAAGAGAAGAACACTGAAACTATCAAAACTATCATTTTACAAGTTTTATATGTTATTTTGCAAAGCTTAGAGTGTTTTAGATATGTACAGTATAATCTATGGCAAATGCTATGCTATTCAGTCATGTTAATGGAAAAAGAAAGCCTGCTAAAAGTGTCATTACCGGTTGCTTTTTTATTTGTTATCAAATGATCTCAACAAAAATTATGCTGATGTGAGGCAGGTTCGTTTTTTCATTCCTGGATTTAGGGGTGTTAAAATCCTCTTGATATTGCATTGTTCATCCACCTTGTTCCGCGTATCCAGCATTTACAGCTCTGAAAGGCTGTGGCTGTTTTGTGCGCATCTCCCCCGTTTGAGTCTGGTGGTACAGTTCACATCAAAGGCATTGCCAATCAACCAGCCAATTAGGCTGCTCTGAAAAGAGGTAGCAGATATCCAAGGGTGAGAGGTGTGTCTCTCTGGCTCCCACAGACTGACTCAGGGGGCTAGGTGCAGGATGACACAAGGAGCACAAACCGGAGGACAGTACATAACGCTCATTCAATTTATTTGTTTCTTTTCCGAGAAAAACTTCAGCCACGTCAGTGCACCACTTCAGAATGACTCATTGCAGCAGTGTCCAGAAGGGTTCGGGGAAAGCACAAAGCTCAAAACATTGGTTGAAGACTACAACACAAACAGTATATAGTTATGCAAATATGTTTTCAGAGAACTACAGAGCCGCTTTATGGATTTATGATTAAATTGGTGCCATTTGACAATTCTGCCTTGTTGGAGAAGCAAAGATGTATCATTGCATCAACCCCAGTCGTCTTACTTTTGGTCTGTAGATCATGCCATGGATTTTCCACTTTTTCTGTTGTCATTTCCTAACACTTTCCTGCTGGTGTGGAACACATATGTTTAATGTTTAGCTTGCAGCAGTAACCGTGACCTAATTAATTGACTGATTTCACTGGTAGATCTCTGAAGTATTGTGCCATTTTCATGTGTTTGCCTGTTAATTTTGCAATGCTGCCGCAGCTTTAATTGATGTTTGACTGGATTTCAAGTTCTATTTCATTCATTGTATTTCATACTTCTGTTTTGTCATATATTTTTCTAATTACCCCCAGGATACTTCTGTTTTCATGTGTTCTCAATTGGACCAGGCAATGTGCAGTCTAGTGTGTTCTGTGTGCTACTGACTGCACCAATAGGCCATGTCTTTAGAGTGGCTGGGAAATTACACTCTTCGGTTATAGTCTTGGTAAATTGGTCCTTAACGTCATGCTGACTGCACCCACAATGTATGTGCATATGTTTGCATTGTGCCTATCCGTTTAGTGGTTCTGGTCCTCGCTGGTCTACGATCTATGCTTAACTCCAGCTCCACATGGTTAGCAGAGCTATATTGCTTCACACATTTAATATTCCTATTGATTTGTCAATGAATTCTTTAATGAGGAATGTCATATGTTTGTTTTATATTTTAGGTATAAATGATGCCCTTGCATTAATCATACTTAGAGTAGGTATATTTCTGCACCTGGTTTCAGTGTGAAATCAATACATTTGCCATCAAATCCATCCATGTTTCACCATTTAACTTTTACATATCCTTAAGAGTAGTCCACAAAAAAGCCATCAATTGATATGTCGATCTTTACATATAGTATTTGTGTATATTCTTTCATGTCTCAGAACTATACCGGTAACCTTGAACCTCTTTGAGCTCTTCATGCAACAGTGCCGTTCCCAAAGGTTGGGTTTTCAGACTGTGGAATAAATGAGTTGTTACAAAATTGCACAAACCTGCAAAGGAGAAGACAAGACTTATTTATACTTATCTTTGCTACAATGCTAAAATAGCAACAACAAAAAATCCTTATGGGAAGATTGTGAATGCATTGATTCATGATAGATTACTCCACAAATCCATGTAGACTGTTTAGGTATTCAAGCCCTCACAGCACATTTGACTTTTGTGCAAACCAGATATTACATTTGTAGCTTGTACAACCTCCTGTAATTTCAGAAGCGACCCACGATCTGATTCTCTGAACATAGAGCAAAGCACAGAACTGAGTGACCGTGACACTGAGGAATTATTACTGGGATCTGCCAAAGACGTGAAAACACACTATTTTCAAGGTAAGGAACAACTTACAGTATTAAATCATGATTCAGCTGTTGTTTTGTTTGGAGTGTCCCTTTAATGTTTTATAGCTCTATACATATCTCAACAGTTTTAGAAACAGTTAGTATTGCTTTATGTTTTACACTACTGCGTAGTGTCCAGTAGTTTTTCTAATATTCCTTAACAGTCTGCATTTTGAGCAAACAACTAGACCTGTTAAGAAATGGCAAAATGAAAATTTTGCTTCTACCCTGTAATCAGATTAAAGATAAGATTGCAGATTTGAAAGTGGGGGTGATTTCACAAACAGGCAAGAGACCATAAATATTCAAACATGTATCATCAATGCCTCTATTTTCATAACCAAGTCAAGCAACAGGCGATTTTCTCATTTACTCACGAGTTTCCTTCAATTTCTTTCACGCACCATATTCACCTCTTGAAGTACTGTAACATATGCAATCCCAGTTTTTAAAACCACCCACTAAATTAAAGCTGACAGACAAAAAATCTCACTTTACATCAAGAAAGTGCAGAAATGAAACGGGGACAAAAAGAGGGATATGTGGAAGGAACGACAGCAACAATAGTGAATGAACTTTCCATGAATAATTTCAGTGCTATGACACTGACAATCTTTCGGTTTATTTCAGAAATGTATTATGCCAGCATCAGTGTCATTATATAATTACCAAAATATTTACCAAGCCTTGTTCCTCCAATTATTTTTTTAAATGCAGCTGTACACAAATGCAAAGGCAAAAAACCTATTCTGTAATATCAATACATTTAAATGAGCGCTCAATAGATTTCTCTGTGGACATTTTCTATTTTTCAGCATGTTGTAAGTACTCTCACACTTTTCCCAGAATTTAAATTACTTTCAATTTAAAACTTTCTCAGATGCTGATATGATCTGTATTGGCAATAGCTTAATAAATGCAAATAAGCGTGACAGTGAGTTGAGTGCGATAAGATCCGATTTGTGTTTACACTTTTTGCATCGCAGATTGCCTGTTGAAATTAAAACAGAAATGTGCGCAAGAAAGGAGGCTCTTGTTGATTGCTGAGTGTCTAATGAGACAATTGAAATTAATTAGACATACGTATTAAAGCAAGTTATATTGTTCTGAAGCTGCACTCTGATGAGGGATCAACAAATGTGCCAAAATATATCAGCGTAACATATTTTAAAATGTTTTTGTCTGGGGAAAATTCTACTCGGCATAGTCTGATTAAAAAATTCAAAGACAGTTTGCATCTGGCTCTGCCCGAACAGCTACAATGAACACTCCAGTTAGGAACTTCTGCTTGGGCATGAGAAGGCACAACTGCATAGCCTGTCTTCTGATTGACTTTCCTACTTTTCACCAAAGTAAAAGTGCCGTTACAGTATCAATCTGTTGACGGTACCACAGAGGCATTTGAGAGTGTACGATAAACGGCAGAAATCTCAGAGGTGTCTCTTTACTAAACGTATGCACAGTTGTCTATATTCTGTGCCCTATTCGTTATGAAACGTATCAATGACAGCCAAGCCTTCACAGAGAACACAAATTGCATAAACACCATGGCTCACATGAGAGAAGAGATTACGCTTCCACATTTCACCCATGGTTAATGAAAAACATGACATTTAGTCACAAAGACTAGAGATAAATATCCGGGGTAATGAATGGCTGTGAGTGTGTGCCTTCGGCTGTAATGAGGGCCCCGCTCCAGATCTGTCCTGCCCTGGACAGTGTCCCCGTGAGAGGCCGAGCTGCCTGGAAGTGCAGCGGGCCAGCAGTGCCCTCTATGGCCGTAGCGGTGACAGCATGTCAGTAGACCGGCGGCACAATCAGGGGCCTTGCGTGGAAACTGCACTTGCGTGGCACATGAGGCAATCGCGTTAAATCGAATCAAGAGATCGTAGGAACAGCCGGGGAGAAGGCTTGTTACGCAAACATTGAGGTATTCTTTAGCAGCGCCTTTTTGTTCCCAGGGAAACCGAGATACAACAATGGGTTTACTTCCAGAGTAATTGAGACTTCTGTCCTTTAACATCTCCCGCCATTACCACCTGACGCATACAAAAGGTGCTGCGGAAATGTGTTGTAACAGGAAAAACCCAATCAATGGCTGAATAGCACTAGCTGTCTAATTAAATTATCAGATCACTTAGTTGTCCTATTGACCCATGTTGCAGTTTTAGTCAGCACTACTGAAAAACAGCATTCCTTCTAAATACCTTAGTTAATGCATTAATTGCCTATGTGGGGAAGGACATGAACTTACATAGCTCTGAGGGTAAAAGTTTCATGATTATTACCGCTGCACATTTTGGCAACTGTAATGTAGGACAAAATTAAAAAATGTACAGATCTGGCAGGTTTCTTTCATATTCACTATGTCACGTAACATAGCAACATGCCAAACATGACATGTAAAGCTTTCTGGTGCCTCTGTTGTGCAGCTGCATCAGGGATCAGCCAGCTGTTTCCCACCCTCAGCAGAGTCTGCGGTCACTTCCGCACAACACACTGCGCATCCTGCACACGCCACTGTTTTCACCCCACGAAAGTCTTACAGCTGCCACCTGTCTTCCGAGGTCCCATGTAAGGATCACATTATGCCTGAATCATTTATGACCCAATAATACCCTTCTCAGCTACCAGAATGAACGGTCTTAAAACCTTAATATCCAGCTAACTGGGATGGGGATAATCGAGATGACCACCTGTAGGGCCACACATGATATTGTGACACTGAGGAGGTCCAGAGGCAGTCTCACAGACACACCTCCCTTTCCACTCAATCCTCTTCCTCAGCTCCCAGAACAGTTCGGGCTTACATTGAAAATGCCAGAAACAATAATTCCAGGGCACAGGGCAATGGCAAATGGCCTTCATTATATGACCAGGAGGAACAAAACAATGCGTTCTCCAAATGAGATCCTTACGGTGATTGCAGACTAATAACAGGCCACACAATGAGCAATAAACAATTCCGTGAAAATCGCTAAGGTTTATGACAGAGTCGTTTCACAGCCAAATAACCCAAGGAATGACCAACCTGAATTGAAAGAAAATTGTGTGGAGCTTGACTAATGTTGTCTTCATGGGCAACATCATAACAATACACCAAGGCATCACACTCCTATCAGGTTTAATGGTGTTATATAGAATGCCTGTTTTTTGTGTGTTGTGGGACAGAAATGTATATCATCTTCAAAAAAATGAAGAGAAAGGAGCCACTGTAAAATATAAAATGACAATCGAGAATCTTTTATGAATAAATTAAATGAAAACAGAATCTCTACTGACAGCCGCTATAATTCCTCCATTCCATGGTTTATTTTCACGTTTGCAGAATCCATCTATACAAAATTACCATTGCTCATTGTTTTTTTATTGCTTTTTTGTAGAAGTGTAACCTTGTACCGTGAAAATAATAGATTCGGAGAAGATGGCTTTTTAATGTGTATTGAAAGGGATTCGCTGCTGTCATGTTTATAGAGTAGAACATAGTTAGGTTCACGCAAAACATTGATCTCAGACAAGTGCTTTAATGCAGATGTATTTGCCACCTAATGGAAATGTAATGTTTCTAAATCAGCCAATGTGAACAATAATGTCTCAAACATAGCAGTATCACAGCTATGGTAAAAACTGTCAACAGAATGAATTTATAAGTCTTCATCATACTATTTTTCACAAAATAGTCATTAAATACTACACATTATAGAGACTAATTTAATTTCCATAAAATGCATACGAAGGGAGAAGTTACATAAATGCAAATATTAGGTGCACAGAGCTGACCTTATTACGCCTATCATATTCTAAGCCAATCACATCACATGATATGCTGAGCATACATATTGAAACACATAAATTCTGTTTAGTTTCCTTTTATTATCTGAGTCCAGCACTTCAGTGCACTGTAGTAGATAATGGGGGAGAAGCTAATGAGATCATTTAAAACAAACAGTGGAGAGCATGTCAAAATGTGATGGGGTCAAATTGCACTTTGAAGAGATAAAAGGTCCTAATAACCCAGAGCTTTCTCTCAGCACTCTACCAAAATCCCCTCTGGACCATTCAAAATACCCACTGGTGAGAGAGAGAGTCGAGCAGTTACCATGTCACATGACAACCAGGGTGTTTTCTTTGGGGGTAGAGAGAGAGATTCACTTGGAGGAGGTGAAATGTCACAAATTGTATTCTCATTTTTGAAAACACAAGTTAGACATGTGTAGCACTGCAGTGAAGGGTTGCACTTGGATAGGAGACCATCTTTGTGACTGAAAGTGGTGCTGGTAGGCCAGAAAGGGATAGCCTTCACTCTGAACCTGACAGAAGACCAATTATGGGGACACTGTAGTAGGAAATGTCATCTTTTGGATTAGTGAGTCCCCCTTACAAAAACATATTTTTATTTGACTATGTACTCAAGTAGGTGAGATTTTACTGCTTTATGGTTGTGACAGTGCTGTGTTTTAAAAACTAAGAGTAGATGTATATATCATTTGCCAAGCAAATTTCCATTTCACGTCAATCAATTCAAGACATGGCTGGTGTTACACAATTGTCACTAGCAATTTCAGACTAAATTGTAAGGTAACTAGACCCAAAAATAAATAGATCAATACTACCCATAGTACTAGTAAAAATCCATTCAAATTACTTCTGTGCTTTTAACTGCTCATTCTCACCACATTGGAAGCAACAGATACCGACATTATCCAGCCATGGTGATTCTTTTTGGAGGTTTTTACTGGGGTCATTTGACTGAGGCTTTTTTGCTTTTCCCCCCCACAACAGTATGTGCTGGGCTCAGCATTGGGAAAAGAAGGCAACAGCCTTGACAATTCACTGTACTCTGTCGCTCAAAGAAACAGTACAAACCAATGGCACTGTTTCCTTTGGGGTCTGATTGCAAAAGTGTCTTGGCAGTCTCGTCATGGCATTATGTACAGCTGCTGCATTTCATTGTTGTTGATGTCAGTCTGCTATGCAGATGATATCAGTAAACAAGCAAGCGAGTTTTTGTACTGGCAGCATTTCTCCTCCTTGAACTCCCACAGCATGAGGACTGAAGAATGTTTACATTTTTGACACTGCCTTGCATGAATTCTGCCATTGTCCCCAGTTAGCTACTGTTGAACCAACTTGTCTGCAGATTTTACCACAGTTGATATCTTGTGCATTGCATATGACATCAACAGTAACTCCTTTCTCAGAAACAAAGTAGTTACTCCTCTCTCTTGGTTAACAAGATATTTCCCAAGAGGACTTGACTCAGGACCTGATCTTGGGACATGGTTTGTCCTTTGTACAACATACATAGTTATGGCTACAGCATTAATGAAAAATACAGTGTGAAATGAGGATTCAGTCATGAAAAGAACATACCCCTTTGCATTCTTTGAGAATCAGGAATGTGGCTTAGTTACATGTTTCAGACACATACAGGAGATCCTCACGATTTCACGATGTGCTGTTTGCGGCACATTTCCACCCCAGACTGCTTTCCCTGTTCCTTTCTACACTTTCCATTCCTAGTCTACAGTGCACCATGCCAGTCCACAGTCTCTTACGAATTATACATATACATATACATGTTTATCTTATTATTACATTATTTATATATTATTCACTTATTTTATGTTAATACATGATTCATAATGACACTCTTTCTTCTGTCTTAAACATTCTAAGGAATTTCAAGTGTTCCATAAAACAAAAGGCTAAATAGGGCTTTGGGTTGTATGTTACCTTTTAAACTTTATCAAAGCAAGTGTAATCATACACCCAAAATAAACAATCTAACCTGCCTATATTACAATAAAATTCTGATTTCAAAAAGAACCATACTGTCCTTTTCTGCTGGACGAGTCTCCAAAAGTCTGAATGCTTGTCATTGCTTTGCCAAGTCAGCATAGTAACCTTACAACTCTGTTGGCACCACTTTTAGGTGGAGAAAATCCAGAAGAATGAAATGTTTTATTCTAATGTCTCCTCTCCCCTGGGATGGAATTAATTCTGCTAACCAACCAACAAACCACAGCTTGTGCAGTAAACGTACACATTAAGTTGCCACCCGCCCCGGGATTGCTGACTGTTGAGACATTTCAGGCTGAAGATCACAGAAAGGTCTGGAATATACCTGCCTTCTGTGAGCCAAACAATTCCTGTGGTGTTGGCTGACATCATTCATCTCATGCTGAGATACATGCAGCTACCCTTTACTGTTGGGCTACGGGGTACAAATATAGAATTGTTCCGGGTGCTATCGACTTCACCCATGTGCAGTGTTGCTCACAGCAGAAGTGATTTGTTACCAAGCAGCAGTTTTTGGCACCACCTGAAGCCCCTCTGCCTACACTACCAAACAAAATGCTTCCTCGTCTACATCTCGGTTAATACAATTCTCACATCTGTCTCAAGAAAAATCAATTCACCAACAAATACAGTGCTCCTTTTTTGAAGCATTGTATTTGTTGGTGAATTTATTACACAGAAAAGTGGATTTTAGAAGAACAGCCTGACCAAATACTGTATGCAAATTCAAGGGTTTTGATCATGTAATGGAGTGCTTGTCTGTTCCATGGATCTTTTTAAAATGAACAGGAATATCCTGGACAAACAATCCCAGACACCCAAGATGGAGGGAAAGACATTTGTTTGCCTCCTCCCAAATGCATCTACACCATCAACTCTACAAACAAGCAAGGAAACAGGCTGAAATATCTTAACATGCAGGGTGGCCAACTGGATGTTTTGGAATTTCTAAATCTTAGACATTTTCTGTAAATATGCACTTTTTACCAGCTAAAGTAAATGGAATGTTTGTTGTTTGGAGGAAGATGGCTTACCTGTTCATTCAATGGCACCAGCAGGACAGACTCCATCAACCAAAGGACCTGAGGGCTGGGGGCTGATGGGATTTGTAGTGTTGGGAGGGCACACGCAAATGGGGCTGAACAACATGGGCTGTGACTGTGGGGGAGTTTCCTGTGTTTGCTTTTAAATCTGATTTGTATTGTGTTTGAAAAAGGCAAAATACATATGAATCATTTTCGATTTGGTGCCCTTTGTATGTTATGTATCGGTGATTGTTGTATGTTTGCCCTTTTATTTTTCACAGTTGGTTACCCCTGTTTACCATTTGCTGTATAGACTTGTGTTTCTCTAACCAGCTGGCAGCTGTGGGCAATGACAGGGCCCTCAGAATGAAATATTGCCTATTTCACCATTGGGTGAGTTCAATGTTATACCCATTTCACTCCAAGTTTTAAAGTTTTGGTTGTTAAATTAGTTATGTATTTCTATCATTATTATCTATAATTTATTTTCACTTTGATATTTCATTATGTTAGGATTCTTTTGTATTGTTCATAGCTTTATTACTAATGCGTTTTATCATTTCTCCATTTACATGTTGTCTGTGAGGTTCATGGTATTTCCCAGGTTTTGGGAGGAAAATATCTCTACATAAATAGGTGAGCCTCAGTGTGGATGTAGGGGGATTCCTTTTGATTATATTTTGAATGGTGCTGTGTTAGTTCAATTATTTCTTTTCCTTGACTTTAGTCAGTATTTCCTTTTACTTTACTTCTACATTAAATCACCTTTTTTCCTTGCACTGTACATGAGTGACCCATCTTCAGTAATTTTTGGATGATGACACCCACATCTTCGCCTGAAGTCTTAACTCTTCTTCTGCATGTGTTCAGATTACCAATTACACCTAAAATATTTTACACTCCTATTTTAGTCCTTGTGGTAAGACCAAGATCCTGTGAAGGAAAGTTACCTTTATTCTAATCCTTCACTCACTCAGACACTCTCCCTCCTTTGGAACAAATTAGGTTTGCGTCATACTGACTTCAATTTATTGTATTATGTAATACTGTGTGTGGTTCTTTTTTAAAAAAAAAAAGATGAGACCGATAAAATAGTAAAGCTGAAAATGTAGCAGAAAGCTGAATAAACTTTCAACCTAAATTAATGGGTCCATATTTAAAGTCATAGTTAAAATGTTCAATCTTGAGACGGAAAAGAAAAAGCTGAAGAGAAAAAAGATAGCAAGAGCTGTAAGGAAGAATCAGTGGGGTCTACAGAAACTGTCTGAGAGCGAAGGATTCTTTCACATATTGATGTTTATGGAATCTGTTTATAGCACTTTTGCCACTTTACAACAATCTGTCTGAGCACAGAGGAAGAGAACCCGTCTTTCTGGTGTGAGATAACAAAATCTTTGCGGAAGAATGGATACTAAGGACAGAGAGAAAAACTCAGGAGTATCTCACCGCTGAAATTCTTCAGCTCTTATTACACGCTCCAGAGATTAAGCACAAACCCACTGAACCCTTTTAAATAAAGCCCTCAGAGAGAGGCGATCAATCGGTAGAGGGTCCAGAGAAAGCCAGTGTTGCCAATACCCAGATGGTAACGGCGTCCTTTGTGCTAAGGGGGAGTTTAGCTCTAAAGTTAAGCCTGAGATTGGCATTGTCATTAGAATTTAACTCAGGTGTCATAAGCCTGGCTTTGAAAACCACTTGGAGCTTCTTTGGGCTGTCAAGAGAGAGGAAAATTGTTTCCCTCAACAGGAGTTTCTTGAACAGGAATGGGGAAAAAGGACTATATCTTTTTATGTACATATCCAGAGCTAACAGAGAATGAATCCGTAATACATTGATATATCTTGGGATACATATTAGATTGTTTATCTTCCATACCATCACATTTCCACTGGTACATCTAGTGTAGGATTTTTTTTTCGGTTTCTTTTCTTTGTATAATAAGATTTGTATAATTGCTTTCATTCTCAGAATAACACTAAAGTCACTGGTTTTCCATTGTTATACAGGGAAGCATCTAATTTTCAATTTTGCTTTTATCGGTTTCATTCCTGTCAAATAATATTAGAATATATTTAAATAGAGACAACACCACAAGTTTTCAAAAAAATTCATAGAGACATACTTTTTTCTGTAATGAGAGGTTATGCATTAAACAGTATAGGCCATGCGAGTCAGTTCAATTTCTGCTTCCTGCATAGCAAAGCAAAATGTCATTCAATATGTACATCCCTTGACTTTATTTTATTGGTTGTAACAATGGTACAGTGCTCCCTATTTAACTCATATTACAACAGTTACCCTGCAGTAAGCCATGGAAATTAAATGGCTGATTATGCCTGATAAACGGCTGATTTTGAAATGTACCAGTTCCAGTTAATAAAGGAAATAGTGATTCCATGATTATGGAAAAGTAACTGGGATCTCAAACAGCCTATGAATGCAATGCAACATTATTCCATTTCTGCAAGGCAAATTTGATGTCACAAAACCCCATGGCATTCCAGAATCAGACTAAACTCTTGCCTTGATGATAATTTTCAAAGACATGCTATGGCAGATGTTTTATTATGCCCAGATATTTAGCCCCAGCCTCTGCCCTTTGTCTTTGAGGTTTCAGCTAGTAATAGGAGGGTTCAGCGCTGCCTGCATGCCTATTCATTCCTAAGGTTTATTCATTCCTAAGGTTTACCACACCCCTTCAAAAATATTCATAACAAGCCAGAAAATCAGAACACTTCTAAGTTCAATAGGGGCAGAGACAGAATTTCACTCTGGAACAAATCAAGCTGTCTGATTCATATATTAAGAATATGTGATGCTACTGCATGTTAACATTCAAGCTTAAATACAAAAGCACACTCTGAATCTAACCACAGAAACAGGAAATGGTAATTGTTCTTATTAATTCCTCTTCTGTGTTCAAATGTTCCTTTTTAGTGCAGTTTTTCTTTTTAATTAAACAACTGCCATCCAGCAAAAATTGAACTGCATTTAAAATCGCAATTACTAATCCATTCCATGATGAGTAAACCAGAAATCCTTGCCAAGAAATTGTGATTAGTCATTTTAGGAGCTGTTTTACTTATTTTGATTGAGTGGGATCTTTAAAATAAATGTCAGTCCCTTACACATCTGAACAGCTCTATCTGAATAACATTTGCATCATGAATAATCAAATATATCGGAAAAGTCATTAGCAGAAGGATGCATCCATTGTCTATACAATTAAATGTATGGGTGTCAAGTAGGGAATTAGAAATGCTATGACTGCTGCTGGAGCAACATATGAACAAACAGGTTCGGATTCAAAATAATCTTGGCAAATTGACTAGCCATTGACTGACTATGACCAGACCATATCTGATAATGTTTTCTAAAAACAGCATAAGCTTCATACTTGGAGAGATGTTTGATGCTACAGCAGCTGTTACTTTAACCATCAAAAGGTTTTTCCTAATCTTTTCCACCCAGAGAAGTAAAAGCATCAGAGCCTTATTCAAAGATTCAAATTCAAATTATACCTTCCTTAAAAGAATGATCACTGTTTATACATTAGCTCCTTTTTAGTTAAGTTGCATAGTGACCAAAGTACTTGCATCAGTGTGCCAGGAATTGTCATGCCCAAAATCTTAAAAATAAAAATACAAGTAGTTACAATGGCAAATGCACGCAGAACCAGAAAGTTTTTATTTATTTATTTATTTTTTTACTGCTTCACTACTTTCACAATCTTTATGAAAGTGCTACGCTGGCACTTAAAGTAAGTGTATCAATTGACCCATCAATTATTCAAGAGTAACCCATTCCAAGTGTGGAGATAAATCACTGGAGACCGGCACGTGCAACAATCAGGAGATAAAAAATTTGGACCTCTTAAAAGCAGTGCCATGAAAAAGTCTAGAAAAACACCACAAAGTGTCCTGTCCTCTTCTCACACTCCACTGTCCATTACCATAGTGTTCTGCTAAACAGCATGCCATTTAGTTTCAAAGGGGATAGCCAGAGCCACAACATATAGCCCATAACAGGGAGATGTCTCGCAAGGTCACACATCAGGCCATTACACCCAACATCCTGCATTTGTCCCAGCAAGTTTAGCGTCATCACTGTTTAAGAGCTGCTGCCTTTTGTCTGACTGCAGATAGAAACATCCAGCCCCAAAAAAACAATCCTCCAAATCAAGATAATTGTTATAAGTCAAATAAACAATGTTTGTGCTTTCAGGGGGAACATAGTCATTCATTGCACATGATTAGCAATGGTTATTTTACTCTTATTTCTGTATCAATACCTGTCAGAAGATGTTTCAACAATGGACTAAAAGCAAAAAGACATCATCAAGTAATAAACACTTCAGAAAGAGCAGATTGTTGTTTCAAATCTAAAGAAAATTGAAGGGAATGTAGCCATGCTACAAATCAGTGATCCTACTTTTTACCCACATTACACAATTTCTTTCCTACAACTGACATAACCATTTAATGTATACTAATTACAATGGATGCTCTGTGTAAGAACCTCTGCCAAGAAACTAAATTGCCAATAATAATAATAGTTAAGGTTGTTGATTGCCCTCAAACTAAAATGCTCACAGCGCTTGGCAAGGTAATTGATTACTTTAAATGTGGCTGGAAGCATAGTAAGACTGAGCCCTCTGCGAATTTTACAGTGCCTAGGTTCAGTAAAAACTGCAGGCATCTCCCCCGCTGGTCAGCCTGCAACAGCACTGATTATTCATCTGATTAATCTCTTAAGTCCATCTGCCCAGCTCCCTCTATTGCTGCAGATGCTGCTGGAGTTAGCTGAGGAGGCAGGGCACAGTGGTCTACCGACAGTTTGCGGGTTCAGCTAACTAAGCTTGACAGCTGAAGAAGGGTAAGCATCAAAACATTTTCAATTGCGATAATTATCTGCTGGTTTACAGTATAATGCCCTCTCTGAACAAACAAATATGAAAATGGGTTTAATAGACATAGGTTATAATGGCCCTGAGGATTAACACATTTATAACGGTTGTTTGTGTTGAAAGGTTTGTTTTCACCACTAAATGCAATCGAAGACAATGAAAATGGAATACAGGGAGTCGTAGCATTGATTTGTGTTGAATTGTTATTATCGGAAAGGATGGTATTGTAGCCACAGTCAGCAGTGATGGATAATCTGAGAGCCGTGGCTACCCAGGTAAGAGTGCACATGACCTGCAGCTTTAACCCATTGGGGGCAGTTAGAGACATCAATAGTTTGAATTTGTGGGAGGTTGCCATGGAAACCACTGGTCTCCACAGCTCACTGACGGTACCCTGATAACAGATTTCCTGGCTAAAAATAACCTACCTGTTTTGCCTGTTTGTTTGCGGGGTTTTTTTTTTTTTCTTTTTATTTATTTTGCATTGGTCATTTTTAATTTGAAATTCAATTTGAGCTTAAGGGTAACAATTCTTGTTGTGCTCAGCCTGAGGATAAGCCTTGAGACTAAATCCAGTTTTTTTTTTTTATTATTTAACACACTCACAAGGGCCAAAGCAGCCCGGCAGCCCCACTGTAGGTAATTACTGATTCAGGAAAATGCAGTTATAATATCAATCTCAGTGTGTCTTTTTCCATATGTGATCTCACAATGTATAACAGAGGTTTCTTCATCCATTCTACAGGAAAATTTGCACGGAGACCCTGAGAAGTTGAATTGCATATTAGAATGTATTTTGTTGGAATGTGTACTTTTATGATGATGATGATGATCATCATCATCATCATCATCATAAGTATTATTATTATTGTAATAACAATTCTAAATTTCTTTATGCACATATGCATGAAAGCCTACACCTCTTATTGAAAATACTTGTTCTGGTTTATAGTCTGAACAAGCACTGCACAAAAAATGAAAAGGAGTGAAAAATGAACATAATATCCATAAGAAGATCAACCCATCTTTTGTCCTGCTCTTTGAATTGCTTCCTTCTACCTGGAGGCACACATAAAAGGCATTCTAAATTCCCACACAGTCATTTGACTCTATATTAAAATGTGTAAATGACAATTAATTGGACAGAGGAAAAGTCCTGTATGGCTATATATCAACTTATTAGAAAGGTGGAGGGTCTTGCTTGGTCAAAATTTTAATAATAAAATAGTCCCCAGAGTCAAAATACTGATTAATCACCTCCGAAGAAGCTGGCTGACAACCAGGGTCTGTGGAATTCCAAACACTGCAGCATTAAAATACAGACTGAAAGACTGAAACTTCACAGACTGAAACTTCATGCAGACTCCCTATAAGGTCATGAACTCACTGATATATAAGCAGTTTATACAAGTTGAATGCAAATTCATCAATCTATTCCTGAGTTCTGCTGATCTGAGTGGTTATTTTCAGTGGATGCTTAAATATATGTGGATCTTTTTGACATGACCACAACAAAATATTTAAAAAACCCCTTCATGTATTACTTCTATATCATGGATATGACTGGGGCATCTACACCAGGTTTCTAACATTTAAGACTCAGAGGGAGATTTGTCTTGTTTTAATGAGGTAACTCAACCTTTCTAACTTCACTAATATGAACATAATATACAGGTAATTAGCCATAGTTTATTAAAATGAATAAAACAACAACAGCATGTCTACACCTTTGGTAGTTGATCCCCTCATGCTGGAAAAACTTATCAAGCCCCCATTATCGCTCTGTGATTAATTCATTTAATTTATATACATTCACTTCCATTGTTTATTTCATAAAATGTCAGTTCAGCAAAGCTATGACCCCTCTCCCTTCCTGCAATATTTTCAAAAGTGAAACAGATGAATATTAATCTCTGTAAAACTATTTTATGAATCTGTAGGATATTCTTGGTATTTTTATTACACACCCTATGAATATGTACCTTATTAGACGCTCTTAGACATGCATGAAGTCATAGTTTCTGTGGAGGTAATAAGCCATGTTTTTAATTGTTCTTAGGTTAAATACCCATGGGCTTTGTGGTTGACTCCAGATGAATATCATCAGTGCTGGAAATGATTGGATATGGACTGAGTGCTTCGGGCTACTGTTACAAACCAGAGATTTCATAAAGTACCTTTGTGTTTCTTAATTAGACATGAGCTTTAATGAATTCCATCTTGCATAGGCAGACAGCCCATTGCATTTTTCCTGTTATCTTTAGATTACCTTTTACTACCACATTTTTTCTTTTCTTCAGAGGCAGAATGTGGGGTGATCTATTATTATAGCTATTAAGTGACATTGCGAGAGTCTATTAAGTAAGTACATGTGATAACAGAACACTGATTCGAAGTGTGGCAAAAATACCTGTTGCCTTGGAGCTCAATGAGTATGTATCCAAATGAATTATAAATTGTCATCCCTAAAGTCTACAAGCCTAAACGTCAGATGAAAGTGCCAACAAATGCAATCAAATATTACAGGGTTTCTTGAAACCAAAGTAAACTAAGCCTCACCAAACCACAAATAAATATTTGAAAAGGTAAACTGACCAAATGGTCTATTCATGTCAAAAGATGTCTTTATGCATGGGTGTCAGTTTGCTTTGAAAAGTGCTGGGGACAATGACGGGTTTGACGTGTTCACACCTTTTTAAAATTGTGGGCACGAAATGGGCCACGACAAAAAGTAGTGGGGACATGTCCTCAGCATCCCCAGCGTAAATGATGCCTATGTCTTTATATAATTTCACCTTTTGTCCATTAGCTCTAATGGTATAAAAACCATCAATTACATTGTCAGTATAATCGGTCTCTTTAGCTTTGTGACCATGATCAATGGCCATGAAGTACTCGTCTCCTGTGGTGTAGTGATCAAGAAAATAAGTTTGTAACCCATGATTTCAAGTTTGACTCCTAAGCAGGAAACTGCCATTATACTGTACCACTGAGGAAGTTACTCAGTCTAATTTCAGTAAAAGTCAGCTGCATATATTATGTATGGATAATATATATAAATGTAAAAAGCTGCATAAGTCACCATGGAAAAAGGTGTCTGCTATGTAAATGCATAATTTAGTAATGTATTGAGTTGCATCATTCATTATACTAACTTGAGGATATTGTCAATGCACCTGGGGACACAAAAGTTAATCAAACAATATGACTCACTCCTTAAATTTTTTTCAGTAGCTCAAAAATTCAGTGCTGTTAGCAATACAGCTGTTATCCAAGTTGGTATTATGAGATGGAAAAATATATATTCTATCTTGCATGACTTTTCATATTGTCTAATTCGATCAAATTCATTGGTCCATTAGTAAAATGGCTCCAGCAGTCCTGCCTGGTAATCACTACAGAGTGAACTAAAGAAAGAAATTTCAAGAAAAAGACGGAAGACACTAACCTAAACAAAGACGGTGGTCAATACAAAATTAAGTTAGAATCAAGTGTGACTCATGGAATAGTGAAAGAGAACGCAATTTATGAAGTGATATTTCCCTCAATAATTATTGATTGCGCAGTAATGGAATATGCATTAGCCCTTTGGTGGGGAAAGTGAGTACATAGTAATTGAGATGATTTACTCTCAGTTACAGGGGAGGCATACAAGAAACTGCTCCACCTGTCTTGGAACATAATGGGCAAAGTCTGCCGTATGCTGTTGCTCAAATCCATTTCCACTGTCCTTTACCTGCTGCTGTAAAGGTAACAGCAGCCTTGTCTTTCAGTGCAGCCATATCTTTCTAGCAAAAAATGGCATGGAAATTTTTGCTTTCCTTTTCCACCCAGCATCCAAGACCAGACCGAGCCCATGACACCGTTTGCTGTGCTCACTTCCCAACAGCCTTGTGTAATGACGCAAAGATTTGGGATACCAAAATTGCTGAATATCATGTGAATTCCTTTTTTATATATAGGAACAGCCCCTCCCCCCCCCCCCCCCCCCACCAGACAAAGAACATTGGCAACACAGCAGGTTTCCAGGGAGGCAGAGGTGGAACAAGTCAGGAGACGTGTTTCAGTGAGTGCAGAGAAGGCAGCTGCATCTGATGGACAGGGAATGGGTATACCACTGCTCGAGCAAGGCGGGGGGAGGCCATGTAGAATCAGACAGCTGAGACACTGTGTCAGCTATCTTTCTCAGACTGTTCCTGATGGAGAGCAACACCTGCTCCAACCTGCCAATTCAGGTGTTTGCGCTGTGCCTCATTCCCCTCAATGCAATCTGTATCACGCTGAACCCAGCTTGCAGGACATAGAGGAACACAAGGCAGTCAGCATTCCCAGGGCAGTGCTGACACAGGGATCAACAGACTTGCTGCTCTCTTTGTCTGGTTGGTGGTTAGGGAACTCCCTCAGGTTCAATTTCCTGTTCACAATACTACTACTACTACCACTGCTACCACTGCTACTACTAATAATAATAATCATAATCACAATCATAATCTATTCAAACATTTGAGGGATTTGATGATGAAAAATGTGAAAATATTCAATGCAGGCATACTGATTGTTCTCCATTGCAAGAAGGATATTATTGAAAAACAAATTAATCAGAGGATACATTATCTGATACTACTCTGTGCCCTGATTTCACTGACAGCATTCACACTGTGCGTTATGAAACACTAGGGTAAAATTGATCAGTTAAACATTTTTAAACAGCTGGGCAAATTGGTGAAAAAACTGGAAAATGATTGCCTGATCCTGGGAAAAGGTGGTTTACTGACTCCTGGAACACAGCGAGAACAGTTGAATATCATGAAAAATGACTAATGACTAGAACGATGAAGATGACCTGGAAATTTGGGTGCAGTGTGTGATGGAGTAAGGCGCCATACTATAGCATTAGCAGAGATAAATTATGACAGCATCAAAAAGAGGCGAGCAGTACAATTAGAACCCATGGCCATGGTGGTAAAGACCACCCTTCCCCATTCAGAGCAGGAACCTGCTAAAAACACATGGCATGTCTCACTAGAGGCAAAAGCAAGAACAGTTCTCAACACCAAAAACTATACAGCCAAGAACCACCTTCTTATCCTCAGCACACAGTTGGACTGTGAGACCTACCAGAAAGAAAAGCTTTTAGTTTTAGCTTTTAAACATTGAGATTGTGTCTGAGTCCTGGACAAACCTGTCTAGGTTATGCCAAAATAGAGGATCTCCATTTGAGAAAGCTCTACTACCAGATTTAGTTTTTTTATTTATGGAACTATGAGAAAGCCAGCATCTTGTGAACAAAGCAATATAGGGGGTCATGAGGGATTAATCGATCTTGCAAATAGGAATGTGCAATCCCATTTAAACCCTGATAAATTTGGAGCAGACATTTGAATCCAATCCCATATTTTACTGGTAGCCAGTGAAGCAATGGCACTACACAGTGTAATACGTTCATCTTTTTTTTTTCTCATTAAGATTCTGGCAGCAGCATTTTGAACAAGTTGCAAGGGATTTAAAGTGGCGTTCAAACATCCTGATGAAAGGGCATTACAATAGTCTAATCTAAATGTAATAAATGTGTGGACTAGCTTTTCTTGCATCTTTCACGTTTAGAAAAGGCTTAATATTGGCAACATTTCAGCTGCAAAAAATGTCCCTTTTTTCAAAAGAGTGATCTGGTGCAATTGAAACCCCAAGGTTTTTAATGGGTATGTTTCAGGAAGCTATGTGAGAAATATGAATTTATGCAAGATATGCAAGATCCCCTCAGTTGTGAAATTCATCGCCAAAGCCCTACATGTCCACCCCGCTGTTCCACTGTTCCTGGGAGACACAACAGACACGGAATGGTCCAGTGTAGGGAGGATTAAGTCTAGGTGTAGCACAAAACTTATCTATGTTATCTATTACTATCTTTTCTGTTTTGTCTGTATTCAGAAGCAGGAAGCCTGATATTATCCAAGGTCTCATGTCCCTACGACATGTTTCAAATCTTGAGCTCTGGAGATCTTCACCAGCATTCACCCATACATAGAACTGTGAAACAGGTGAGTGGCTGTAGCAGTTGAGCTGTTATTCTTACGGTCAGCTGGATTTGTTAACAACTCTGATTGATTGAAGATTGACTCTGAAGATTGATTTCTGGTCAGTATGTTTTCTGACCAGAAATTTTCAATATGTGTGCTGGCAAACTGCAGTCACTACCCCTCAGTCAATTCATTATTGTTGATGTTACATGCCACTGAATACATCCCAGAGAGAACTCCACAATTTGCAGGAAGTTTTGGAGAATGGAGACAGAAATCTCCTGTGCTGGTATAAGTGGTATAAGCACACACTCCCCCACCCCCACCCCCCCTTGTTTGTTGCCTATCTGTTTACCCCAAGTTTACCTTTTCCAGGGGACATTGAACATCTGTATCACTGGTGTGTGGTTCTTTGCATCCCAGATGAAGAGACACTGGTGATGTCTCCTCCCACACTTTCTTCACAAGGGGTGTGTGGGTATTTCTGTGTGTGTCATATATGATATCAAATGAGTTTGAACATAAATCTCACCGTGCGTGATCCACTCTTGGCAGTTTCTATCATCCATTGTGGTCCATAGTTGTCCATGGTGCTGGGCCAAATACACTTTTAAAATTAAATGACGGATGTCCTGATTTGCAAGTTCATGTTAACACCTTCCTCACATTTTAAACCCAACTAAAAATCCCTGTCTTACTTTACACTTACATCATCTGCAGCAGGTTTTCAACATCATAAATCACTCTGGTCTCATCTCTTTAAACCCGCATTTGATAACTGTGATTGGATAAGAAATCTGAATTTAGGCTGTCAAAATGAGGCCCTAAATGTTAAAATGTCCATACAGTACTACCTCAGCATAGTCCTTTCAAGAAATGTGTTTAATGTATCAGAGAAACTTCACACAGATGTAGCATGCTTATTCTAGATTGAAATGTAGATGAGACAACTGGGATTCACAAAATGTGCAGTCTGTATGTAAAAGCAGAAGCTTAGACATTTTTGTGCCACAGTTCAAATGTGTGAAGTTTCAACAGGATGCTCCAAACAGATGATTAACCAAATGACGAAGGCAGCAGTCTGTCTACCCACAAAACTAATATATGACATGAAATAGCTTAGTAAGTCTGAGCTGGCTAAGTGGTTCTCGGTCTCCTTTTATTTAGCTGGATATGCGCCACAGACACTCCATTCCTGGGTGTTTTTCAGATCCATTAAGGAAATACAAATCATTCTGAAACTCTTCTGAAACTGTCTTAACATTTAATTTGGTTTTTGTTTCTTTGTTTTTTTTTTTTTCCGTTTTATCAGCTCGCATTATTTTGTGCTCATTGTGCAAAAAAAGAAAAAAAACATTTTAATGTCATGATATGTAGCTGAGGGAGGAAGTTACTGTTGCTGCACTTTCATATTGAATTAACAATAACACCTCATTAGTGCACATACTTTTTTTTGCCTCGAGCAAGAGTAAATGTCAGAGGCTGGGAGCTTACCTGAGCAAGCGAGAATGGACATAGGGCAACAGTTGCACCATTAACAAGGCACACCCGCACTTCATTTAGCTGGATGTGGGAGCCAGGGAAAGGGCTTATTTAAGCTCAGTCTGGGGAGAGAGCAGAGAGGTTGGTTAGTGGGGCAGCTGACTCTATGTAGGCTAGGAGCAGGGCCTCGGGTAAGGTTAACGGTGGGGAAAGTGTACTGGATTCTGTCATGCTGTGCACAGTGGAGCGCTAAGCTTGGAGTGTATAATATCTTAGCTAGAAGGGAGTTAATGGATACTATATGTGTGCAGTGGAACCCCGATGTATCCTTACCTATAAAGGGTACTGTTAGGCTGGGAGGGATATGGGAGGCATTGGAGAGCCGTACCAGGGGCGAGGGAAGTCTGAAACATTAGTCCAATGTGCGGTGCAACAGTGTATGAATTATTTGTCAATTTATTACACCATGATTACATCTACTTAACTTACCTATGACTGTGGAGTGGGTTGGAATGGGCTATCCTGTGACAGGGGATTTGTTAGTCATACACAAAACAAATCATTTTATAAATAGCCTAAGAGAACAGATTGTGGGTTATGGACACCATTAGCAAACAGTCTTAAAAATGTAATGTGAGCTGTTTCTGAAGCCTGTCTTTACAGGCAACTCCTACATCCTAATAGTCACGTAAACATGAAGCACAGTTGCACAGACTGAAGTAAACAATGATGGCGGCTGTAGTGACTCACTCGTCTATATTTACTGCATTGTGCAGATTATTACAGGTAAGTTATTACAGGTAGGCATCAGGTATGACAGACCTCTTTGACAATTTTCCTCCAGAAACTATTTATTTATTTATTTCAAATAATTGGTGTCTTACTGAAACACCAGCAACCTATTGAAATAACAGTATCTTTTCTGAAACAATGCAACTTAATCTCAACAGAAACAGAAGTTTGAGTTCTGGTGATGGAGTAAAATTATGCAATACACAGCTAGTTACCAGCCCATGAGAGGAAAATACTTGAAAACATGTGTGATACTTGCAATTTCACAGCCTCAACAGAATTAGAGAAACAAAAGTATCGGGCGGCAGTGTAGCATAGCGGTTAAGGAGCAGGACTCGTAACCGAAAGGTTGCCGGTGGATAACATTGTAAAGAATTGTAACCTATGTAAGTCGCTTTGGATAAAAGCGTCTGCTAAATGAATAAATGTAAATGTAAAAGGGGATACAAAAGACAGGAAGGTAGAGTACTCTGACATGATTACAATCCATGTACAGTAGGATCTCCATAATGATAGACTTCCATTACAACACCTCAGTCTGGAATATGTCTGTGTATGGCCATACAAATGGAACCGACACTTAGACAGCAAAGGGAATGTGGCTGCCAGGCATGGTGGTAGTAGCGCCATTTATAATGCCTGAACTGCTTCACAAGGGCACCAATGTCTGCCCGGAAAAGCACACAGTTCAATGCCTCACACACAACCCACATTCCTTATGACTGGCATTAGAAAGACAGACAATGTCAAGCAGTAAGCAGTCCTGAAATGTCAGTAAGCATTAAAGTCATGGGAGTTAGGTCAAGGTGCTGTGACCTTGTGTTCTGTTTTCAGGATTGTAGATTTACACAACATAGAAAGCACAAGGGGTTACAGCTAAATCTAGACTCATAAATGTCTTTTAATGTTAAATGTGATCATCCCCCTAGCCATAACAAGGGAAAGAAAGAGAGTAGTGTATTACATAGCCCACATTAGACTTGTGGGAGGCGCAGGTGTGAAGGATCCAAACTAGCTGATGTGCTCCAGAGGAAATTTTAAAAATACATCATGTCAGGGAAAAAACATCTGCAAGAAGTCACCTCACAGTGTCAAGGTAGAGCAACTAAATTTGCCTGGCGGTGTGCAGACCTACCTGTACTGTGTATGAGTGAATTCAGCTCTGTGATCAACACTCGCCAGTGTAGATTTATAGATTTAGGAAGATTCACATCTGGATTGTGGGCCATTGGGTTGTTAGATCTATGGTCGTTTTAAACAGAATTACAATTTGATACATTTAGCCCTCTTTTATGGGGAGAGATTATATCAGCAGAATTCATCATCTGGCTTTTTCGTTGCCTTATACTGTAGATTCTGGACTGCTTCAGAATCTCAGTCGTCTGCAGTGGGGGGAGCACAGGCAAAGGAGCAATCCCTTACACCTTAGTTCCAGCCATGCTAGAGGTTCACATGGCCACTGACAAGGTGCATGAATGTACGCAGTGAATCCAAAGGGGCAGAGGTGTCATTTTCAATTGTATTAACTCATCCACAGGGCAGTCTGAACCTCCCTGGTATCTTAACCCAACTAGACTAGATCAGGGATGCTGTCAAAGTAGGGTGCAACCTTTACTGAAGAGTCAGTGCTGGTTTCAAGGTGTTTTTCTTAAACTGTCAGGCATTAAACTTAGCAAACCTAAAGAGGCTACCAATCCCATACCCCTACTTGTTTTTTCTGTTCTCAACTAGTTGACTGGGATGTGATCTCAGAACTTATTCAGAAAAGATTATTGATCCTTCGTTTGCACATTTAGAACTGCACTTTAGAACGGTTCACTTGGAATCAGGTGGATATATTGACATTCTCCATGTTAATTTAAGACTAAATTCTGTGGCCTCTGACACTGCTAGAAAGGCTAGACAGGTTGATATGGCCATGTGGATTAGGGGCTGGCTTGGCTGTGTAAAACTCATTGGAAACCCATTGGAAATTTGTTGCCCTGTGTCACTCAGTCATTGATGGCACATGATGCTTGGGGATATATAAAGATTAACACCTTCTTTATCCCTCCATATTAACCTGTGATGTAATTTCTTCATGTTTCCTCTGTTGCTTAACAAGTGGGGATACTGCATGCATGCATGTATCCTTAGGGCAACTCATATATCTTGCATTTTACATATAAACCTTATAAACATTTTATAAACAACCTTATTTAACATTTCATGTCATTTAGTTTAAATATCTTAGTACAAATGCAGTGTCCGACATAGAGCATGATTTTTTACATGATCATTTTGGTGTGTTTTCATCGGTTATATCTCATTCTTTTATGTTAATTTTGTGAAATTCTTTAAATCACTGAAGTATTTTTCTGTTATACATGGTGCAAGACTCTTTTGCAACATCATTACCACAGCCACTTTACTACACTAAGTAAAATTTGATTGATGGAGTCCCTTTATCAAGGTTTCAGTATGGCCATGATGTGGGGACCTATAAAGCGAAAAATACATTATAAAATATTTACTCATGACAAATGCTACAACGAGCAGTGACAGATTTAATCGTAACAAACCAGTGGTGTTTCAACCTCTTCAGGCCCATTTCCATCAACAAATGTATAAATCAGCATCATTGCCTTTTGTCTGAGCTTCAGAGCGGTTTGCTCATGACTGCCCTTGACTCAAAGTGCAGACCAATGAAACCCCCTAAGCCTTTCAGTGTCTGCACTGAAACAAGAAGGGACAGAATATGCACTGCGATTGATAGAGCCTGACGTCACCATATGCAGAACATATACAGAAAGTGGGACATCCATATGGAGCTCACAGTGCCAGTGGCCTAAAGGGTGCCACTCTAGAGCTGCTGTAAAGCTAGCCTGGCTCTTGCTCTGTGATCCACAACACCCAGAGTCCTCCATCTGAACATTAAGCCAAGATGACGGCATCTGGGGGGGAACACAGTGTTGCTTACGAAACCATCCTTCACAATATGATTCACAGAGTACTATAAAAAGTGGTTTAATCAGATTAAAGCTTGATAGGATAGCATTTTGCAAAAAAAAAAAAAACAAACAAACAAAAAAATTAAAATGAGAACATCTGTTAGCATTAGGCTGACGCAAAAATTGAGGCTGAGATTATTGTAAAAGTGACCAAATGAACATTTGCAAAATTACCTCCACTGTTTTTCAGTCAGGCAGTGTATAAAAATGAAAGAACATTGATCTTCTGAAATTACTGTGGTATGACGTGTGGAATATGCATGCTTATTAGTTGGATGGCACTATTATATTTTTCAAGATTTTATAATCATCACAATTTCCTGTGTCCTCTGACACTGCTAGACATTGATATAATTGATATAATGTTTGTGTTATATGTAAACTTAATAAATTCATATATAAGGAATGTTTCTCACATGTTTCTTCACTGCAACTCATACAGTGTTGATCACTTGGTCATTCAAATATGTTCTCCCACAGTTAAATTTAAACAACTTGTATTTTGAACCTAGACCTAGTATCTATGCATGCTGTCTGAAGAAAAGCAACAACAAAAACAACATGACAGCAAGGTGTACCCAGGTGTATCGAGTTTATGTATGAGGTATAGTTGATAACAATCTTGGTTCACTTCACTGTGGTGAATCTAGCATCATCAAAAACAGTCTGCGTAAAAGGTCTGGAGGAGTGAAAGACACAGATTTTGTTCTTTACAATATAGTATTCAGAAAAGCCTTGTTTCTGTACAGGAGGTGAGTGATGCAGTACAGCTGGTGCTGATGTTGCTTGCTATCAAAGGCCCCAGGTGATGCAAAACTGCTGAGGCAAAACTGTTTTGTTAAGGTGTTACACAGTGGAATGACAGTACTGCCGTTAATATTGGCATGTCTTCTTTTAATGTATTTTGTTTCTGTTATTTGTAAATTGTGTGTGTGTGTGTGTGTGTGTTGTATAAAAATAAGTATATATCTATAGTGATATATGTTGAAATGTGTTTTCCAGAAGGAAACATATACAGTATTCAAAATGTCTTTTATATCACAGCAGTATTACTCATGAAATTTTACAAAAGAGATAATTTCAGCTTTATTCACACATTCTCTCCTTTATTACTGCAGAAGAGGTGATATCTCCCCAGCCCCCGACAGCCATGCTGTCGCCTCCATATTCATTTGTCCAGCAAGACCCACGGTCTGTCCAATTATAGCTCTTCCTGTATTATTAAGCTGAGTCAAATATTGTTGCCAATTCAAAGCAGTGAAAAGTGGCATCTCTAGTGTTAGGCTTCTTGTTTTGAACAGCTATGTATTCAGTTCTTCAGTTCATTTGTTAACACATACCATGCAAACGTTAAAGAACCACATACCGGCAGATTATTTTAAAGGATATTACTACCCATAGAGACTCCTTCAGCAATTAGCATATAGTTCATTTGTTTCTAGAGTTCCCACAGAGCCTCCAGCTGAGTCTGTGACGCTTTGACCTTTCCCTTTCATCAGTATCACTCAATGCAGTTCCTTTCTTCAGATCATCCACATTATTAAACATTTATAGACAATTGTATTCCCAGCTGATGCTTCCCAGAGTTGAGACCTGGAATGAAATTAAGGACATAAGTACCTATACTGCATCTGAAATTTGATTTGGACACTAAACATTGTTTGACAGACGGACTCTCTGGTGATCCCCCGGGAGAGAGAAAGGGATTCTCTAACTGCTCGTTCTAACAGCGCACTTATTAAAGTGGAGGATGAAGAGGAAACGTATCAGACCAACTGTGAAAGCTGCCACATTACTGCTAAACCCCCGGCTCTGAAGCCTTCTGATCAAGGTAATAAAATGTTCATCCTACCTTAACCATGTCGACCTGACAGTGATACATATCGACTGTCAGCTCCTTCACGATGAATCATCTGGAAGAGAGAAAGAAAAATAGCAGGCAACAGAGCGATAACGGGCACAAAAGTGCAGCACTCAGCAGAGGCCCTTCATACTCTTCATTTCACCGTGGCCATACGCTGGTATCTGTCAAACACCACGCCACATTTTTGAAAGATCCTCTAGTGTGTTAACAATCATGTTGTATTTGCTGCACAGGCCTGGATAGATGATCCCTCTAATCAAATAATGGGTCGTACCTTATCTAAAAAAGCCGGGAGAAATCCAACGCTGAATTTAGGTTCATGCAATTGGGCCTGCAGAGCATCATCATGAATTCATTCAAATGTATACAAGTAATATTTCAACTTTCAAAGGTATTTTATGGGACTATTATTACCTTTTACATAACACCAAGACTGTTTCTGATGGGCGAAAATGGCTAAATATTAATTCAGTTAATCGTATTTCAGAAATTATTTAAGGTTCAAATGAGATTCATCAGAGGAGATATACCAACTTTTTAAAAAAAACCTGAGCAGATCGTGCCAAATCCAAGGCCGTTTAAAAATGAATGTCCTGTGTCAGCGCTCAGAAAGGCTCATATTAGTACAGTACATCATGCATCTCTCCAGGAAGTCCAAAAGAATTGTAGGAAAATTAAAAAGATTATATTTAATATATTCTTTTATCAAATCTTAATTATCATTTTCACATCTACTTAAAAAATGTCAGTCTTTTGGGTTACTCTTCTGTTACGTGCTGGACATTTTGGAAAAAGAGATCTATCTACAAGTTTTTGCTAAATGAAATTACATTCATTGTTCTTTCCCTACATGCATACCCACAACATGAATTCAACAGTGAAGTCATAAATCCACGATTTACAGGATGGCAAATATTTGAGGAGTATTTCTATGTGTAGGCAATTTGAAAACTCCCTTTTCACAACAGCAGACATTTTTGAGCTGAAATGCTTTGCTTTATTCAATACTAACTTATGCTTGGCTAGAAATTAAACTAAATTGAAATGGAAATAGCCTGTAGACAAAAATGAGGGATAAAAAAGATGTTCATCAGACAACATGAACATGGTGGGAGAAGGTGAAGGTATGAAAAGGAGAACTGTGTACGAAACAATTAGAGGCTGAGTGAATATTAACTCTCTCTTTCACAGCAGCAACTTTTGAAATGATTCCTGTTTGTGCTCTGTAGCCTCCCCAAGTTCACATAATTAACTGGCTTATCTTCCCCTGCCTAGGCCTTCATGTGTTGCTATGCCTAATTGGGTTTGCAGCAAAGGTGGCTGTTCCCTGACTCTCAAGCAGCCAGCTGCTTCAGTAAATGAGCTGTAGCAGCACAATGACAGGAGCAGAGACTTGGTGCCCACACGCGCACGCACACACACACACACACACACTTATATAATATTCACTATGAATGACGGTTATTGATTGTGGTTTTGGGTGTCTGTACGGTGAAGAAATGAATGGCAGGCACAAAGTGCTGAAAGACCCATTGCCCTTCCATGCAGTCGTTATATTCATTTTACAGGGTTAAACTTTGGATGAACAACCAAATTCACTTCATTTGCGCAGTGCCCTGAATTGAAATCTCGAGACGGTGGTTCATCGCGGCAAGAATCACATGTAGCCCAACGTGATGCTTCTGTCAGGCATTCACCAGGAATTTGGGAAAATTTTCTGCTACTTTTTTGTAGGTTGGCAGAGTAAATAAGACATCACCCTCATGATTTTTTTGTAAAAAAAGGCTGTGGAATGCTTCATCAAATTCAAAGTGTTTCCTCAACAACACTCTAAAATATGTTTTGATGCTATTCATTATGGGGACTGATGTATAAAAAAACTACCAAAAGCAGCCTTGTGAGCTGTAACTCATAAATAAACATGTAATGTAAAATAAACATTATCTTGTGCCATTGCAGTGTTCTGTGTACCCTGCAGTAAAGCTCAGCACAGCCCGGGGCTATAATGCGTTTTGAATTAATCTGAACTTTTGAATGATCATATGCGTGCACACACTCACTCACACACTCACACACACACACACACACACACAATGTCCTATTTCAGTATTTCACAGCGATTATATTTCACAGATTACAGCACCTCTTTTTCTTTTGTTATGCAAACGCAGAACACAAACACAGAAATCCAAGGAAGGGTGTCATCCAATTTTTTTTTTTTTTCTTGGAGGCCTTTCCTGGGCAAGTTAAAATAAAAATCTGTCTGTGTTTGCCATCGCATGTTTGCAAAATGAAACAGATATTGCTCCAAAAGGCCTGGTAAAACAGGCAAAAATAAAACAATTCTGTAATAATTCACAACTAACAAGAATGAAATAGTTTTTGAACTTTTGAACTGAATTTTGAGACTCAATGTAAAAATGCCATTTGAGAGATTAAATGTACATTTTTCTTTGATTTTTTTCCTTGAGACTTGTTACCTAATTAACACTGTACACTCAAAGATTAGGAACCTGACATCTCTGATCCTTGCATTATTTTTGAAAAACACATAAGGAAAAAAAACACAAGTCTAGCTCTAAAAATAAAGTGTCCAGTATTCTATCTGTCATTTAATGATGTTGAAAAAGTCATCAGTGCCTTATTTTCTTCCAGATGCTCATTCTACTTGTCTCATCTTAAGCTTTGCTTATTTTGCCTACAGTTGATATAAAAGGCAGCCACTAGACTTCTTATCAGAGCACATTAGTGACACACATTAATCCACTTCTGGCTTCTTGCACTTACTTTCATTTGCTTTTAAGGTAAAAGTAAAGATCCTCTAATTACTTAAGAGGTTCTCTATAGTCTGGCTTCTAAGCTATTAATACCCTGTGTGCTTATTAGAGATTGTGGATCAACATCTCAGGGTCTTCTTTGAGTGCCCATCACTCAGTTTAAAGGGTTTAGCCTTTTCTGCAGTGACATTAAGATACACCTTCCTTGGACACACCAAATATTTGCTACACGTGTAACATTGGGAATCTTACTCCTAACTCGCTGTAATCCTGTTTAAATTGGTTTTTACTTTTATATTGTCGTTCATCCTTTTTAACAGTGCACTTGTATACCTGGTGGTTTTAAATGCAGGCATACTGCTTGTATGTATTTAAAGTTTGTATATAAATAAAGCTTCTTATTTATCATCCTGCTTCCTTTTACATAATAATGTAATACTAGGAGGATTAAAAAAAATCTTTTTATTTAATTTGTGCTGACAAGTTGAAGACAGAAGTGCCCCCACAAAGGACAGGTGAACCATCCTCCAGGCCCCCCGGCCCACCGGACGGCAGACCGTGCCCCAGCCAGGCCTGTCAAAGCCAGGACTCAATCAGCTGTACCTCTGAATCACAATTCTTCAGGGGACAGACAGGGAGCACAGTGGAAGGACGTCCTGCTCTCTGGGTTTATTCTAGGTCCTCTTCCTAATTCATTTACGTTTTTCATACAGTGGCCCGATCAAAGGTTGCTAGGCGACAGGGGTTGAGAAATGAAGTATTTTCCATGCCAACAGCAACTCAAATGGCAGATTAAATAAATCCCATTAAGGACAGTGGGGTAACATAATGACTGGCCTCACAGGCACAATCCCGCTTCCGTTTCACCCTCTTGTTGGTAATGTTTGCTTTCAGGAACACGGTGCCACATACCAGACTTGTGTTTTGTGTCTATGGCAGCAGATTGATTCACACTGAGGAAATCGCAGTAGAGTGGGTGTGCCTTTCCTTGCAGAACAACCCTTCGGTTTAATTAATGCCACTGTTTTCCATGTTGGGAAAAACGATTAAACGGTTCCCCTGTGAAGGATAATTCAAGTGCAGTCTAAACACTGATAAGGGAAAATAATTCACTACACCCATACATGAGTTGAGACTGACATATGTATTAGGTTAGGAACGTGTACCAAACACTATATTTGTATTAGTGAGCTCACATGTGATGAATGTGTGGACTATTAATGTATATACACACACATTGTGTGTGTCATTATAGTTAGTTATAGCTGTTATAGTTTTTAAACAGACTGCATTTGGCCTGTGTACATCATGCCATGTATTTGTTTCAAAACATCATTGCAGGTAATTAATTAAAAGTTGCTTTTGTTTGTGGTGGGGAAAATAAGAAACAACCTCCTATAATTAACCCTATATTCAGCTTTTTAGACAATAGCTGTCAATCTTAATTCTTGAGTCTTCGTATTCCAAGTGGAGGTGTTTCTGAACCCAGCAGAGGCATGTGGGCTGAAGTACTGCAAGATAATAAGTGATGGGAGCTCAGTTGCCTTCGGTATGAATTTGAAAGGCATGGTTTAGCATAGTGGTGATGCCAACAGCATTATTGTTAACTGCTTCTGTCCAGATTGTCTATACTATGTCAGTTACCCTTTATTTACATAATTTGGATATAAAATATGACTTCATCACCAACTTCTTGTGGAGAACCCCATAGTGTCTGCATTACAGTTTCGAACATCTCCTTCATCTCATGTCATAAAGCTTGTGAGAATGAACAAGCATATTTGCAAATCAGTTTACAAACCAGTAAAATCTCAGTCCAATCTTCAGTGTCCTGCGTTTATAGTGGTAAATATGGCAAAACACATTTTCTGATTCAGACAGTGTATCTAATTTCCCCTTCAATTCTGAAGCTAATTTTAATCAGTATCTTTGATTTCTGATAGTCTGTCTCAGCACAAATGTGATCTCCAGGTATTCAAAGGCCTTGTGGTGTGTGACACATAATCTAAGTGATGTTATCCTCCTACATAGAGAATGATTCACGAATATATAGTTATCACCAAGTAAATGAAACCACATGAGAAGCACCAACAGCTGACAGTGGGTTGAAAAACAAGCTAGTATCATTGCTTTTGTTATAGTCCCCGAGACGTCTGTATTGAATGAGTTTCAAGCTTCAAGCAAAAAAAAAAAAACATGCAAGTTTGCAATAGAAAATGGTATGATTGTATGAATTAGGCATGGATGCATGAGTTTTTACCCAGCCATATGACACTGTTTTATTTTGAGGCACATACCCTCTCACTGGAGACACTACACAAACTTGGGAAAAAAACTGATTTCAGACACTATTATTCATTGAACCTGATTAATTTTGGCTTCAGAAAAACTTTGGAGATGTGAAAGGAATCAGTGGTCACATTTTCTGATGGCTCATGGGAGAAAAATACTGCTTGCTTTAAAGCTCTAAAATATTTTACCATATTACATTTTCAGAATGCCATTCAGGCCCAATGAAAGGGGACAATGGCAACATCCCTGTTCAGTAATAAAACCACAGAATAGGCCATTTTTTTGTCACTACACTGTAATAGGTGTTCCTATGCCTCAGACCCAATCTGCATTACTCAATATACATCCAAAGCCATTAGAAATATGTGCTAAGAGCTATTATGTCAGAATAATGTTGAGATGTGGTTTCAGCAAACACAATGCCTTATCTCTCCAAGTAGAACCCCTAAATCTTGGGGTGGTTTCTATCTATAATTGAATATAATCAAACATACTTAAATCTTGGAGCTTTTAAAGCTTTTATTTTTTTATTTTGGCTATTTATTTTATTATTTATGCTTCAATGGTCACACCCTTACTTGCAGCAGAGCAGTTATAGAGCAGAGGTTGGGTAATGCTTTTGTACTCTCGAGAAATGAAATTAATATCAATTACCTTAGTACATCTTCAGCTCAATAAATGGCCATGGAAAATCTTTTTCAGTTTTTTGGACTAATCTTAGGACCATCAGCATTCAAGTCAAGGCCATTAGATTAAGGTGGTGTTCCAAGTAAGTAAAGTCTGAGACACATGGCCTGAAAGTGAAGCTAGTTAGCTAGGTGGGATACCCAGTTAGGTCCCTTACTAGCTAAATGTAAATATAGCATTGTATTAGAATATCATGATACATCACTTAATGGCACCTAGCTAGCCATTAATGTACAGCTAACTACCTCAGTTATCTAGCTAGCAAGCTAGCTGTCTGTAGATCTAACAAAAGTCTAATCTGCAAACAGCCAGTACTTACTTTGTAGTAAATGTCAGATGTTGGTGTTAACAAATCTGGCCAAAATTCTCTCAGCGGCAATATGTAAACCTGTGGGAAAAGCAAATAAAGTAATGTTTAAAACGTAAAAAATTTGCTCATCTTTAAGGTCAAAACCTCCACCTCCCAGATTTCCTCCAATGTTTGTTTTACCCCCACAGTGTATAATCATAGTTCCCGAAGATCCACAGACATCCAGCCAAAACACCAACACCAAGGTGCCTCATGAAAGAAACAAGAAACAAACTTTCAGATGCTTTGATACCATAGCACATTATTGGCAGGGTGCAAATTCGTTGAGGTCAGTGTGTCTTTTTATTTGCTAATAAACATTTAATCTATATGATGTCTTCACTAGTTTTTCTTTCTTAACTTGCCAATTGTGCTTATCAGGTCTCCTGGAGAGGTTATGTCTCTCACTATTAACCTCTTCCTCCTTAGGTTTGTTTTGGGACAACTCCTCTTTTGACATGCATGCTGGGTCTTTGCTTGTCATAGTTTCTCCCATCATTTCAGGACAAATTATTTCCATTTGTGATTTCACCTGTATCTTAGGTTTCCAATGATATCTGATAATACTATACTATACTATACTATACTATACAATACTACTAATAATGGAAATTGCCCAGCTCCTTCTTACCATTGGAAATTTGAAATTTCCAGAGATGACTTCTCATTCCTTCCTACTGCTTCATACCCATATAATGGCCTCCATAAGGCTAAGGAATCTACCAGTTCCCTTCCCCTCCTGCTAAAAATTGAGTATCCCTTTGGTCTCTTCCATATCCTTCTATAAGATCTTTGATTTCTTGCTGCTTATTCTTATGTAGTATTTAAGTTAAATCCTGTCAAAAACATATTTTCTGAAATTGCACATCCAGACATTTGTACTTTTCTGCCTTGATGACTATAATTCTACACCTCTTTATCTACTATATCTAATTTCTTCCAACAGTCTCTCTCCCCCACAGAGACCATTATCTACCATCTCAAGACCACCTTTACATCTCTTTATTTTTCTATATCTAAATCTCAGACATCCTGTCCTAGGGCTCCCCACGTAGTAGAGCAAATTTCTTAGCGGTATCAATGTCATGTAATCTCTGGAGCCTCTCTCTTTTGATTTTGTTTGGTATTCAGTTTTTACTATAATTAATTACATACAAGTGCATTGTGTATGGGTACGGGCAAGAGTGGCTGCTAAGTGCCGTACCAATAATTGAATAAGAATATTGAAGACAGCGCTGTATTGGCAGTCTTTGGAGAGAAGACTGCACCACTACTAAAGGTAGCCTTTGACAGCTTGAAAATGGGGTATATTCACCACAGAGTATAATTAACTCCATGTGAGAACTAATATTCTTTTTAAAACACACTATTTTTGAAATTAAAAAGCATAGGAGGGACACAAAAACCTAAGCTATGATTACTTTAATTAAAAACCTTTTTGAAAAATTATCAATACATTAAATAAAAAGCCTAAGTTATGAATACATTAATTTTTTGGATTCATGTAACATTGATGGCACAGTTAGGACAGCAAGCAATAGTGATGGCAGGGTAATGGAGTGGTTGGGTCAGCAAAGCTATGATCTGGCGAATAATTATTATTATTTAGTTATTGATCACTCTCAATGCCAAACTTTACCTTTCTACAATGTTTATATCTTGTTAATTTATGCCGTGAAGGATCAAGCTCTCCAGAGACGTCAGCGACTCACACCCCTGCGTTATCACCCCGGGAACAGTGCCGGACTAAACCGGCATCCTTTTCCTTCCTGACCTCCCCTTGTGTCGTGACGTTCTAATTAGAGTGATGTTTGTGCATCCTTACACCTCTGACCGCCCCCACACTCCACATTCCAAACAGCTGGTTTCCTCCGGGAGGGGATGGGTCAAAGGAAACGTTCGGTGGCGGTGTTGTGGCAGAGGAGGCGATGCACATCCCCACCTGCACAGCAAAATCATTGATCCGCAGTGTCCAAGGATACAAGGGATGAGTCATTTCCACTTAGTTTTTAATTTGAATCCTTGACACATTTTGCCATGATTATTTCATGCTGAAGTGGGGGCTTTGATGTTTTTAGGCTCTCCCACAATTGATAATTGCAACACAGGCAGGTTTTAATTATACTTTAACTAAAACAAAATTCAAAACTTAACATTTCTGGCCTCCCCGTTGAGCCACTATGCTAAGCCTCAGCCCTGAAGCGTTAGCTAACTAAATTCTGCCATTTGGCTCTAATGGATAATTCGGCTAAATAAAAGCAGGGAAAGACCTGTAGTGTTAAACTCCCACTGGCAGCACAACAGACCATTGAGCATTACTCTCTTTTGCTGAGCATTTAAGGGAATATGCTGGTGCTGCCTTGACGCACCTTTTGGATACACACGAAAAAGCCTCCTCTGTAGATGCTGAACAAACCTCCCTTTTTGCTAATGTTTTTTGTCATTAGCTTTGCATCACACTGTTTGCTGTGAAGGTATTCTGCAGGGTTTGAGGGCAACAAAACCAACTTTTGGAGTTTTAATGGCCCAGAGAGATTGGTAACTTCCTCTAACAAAATTTCCTCATTGGTTTACTGTGCATGAATGCCATCAAGTGGCAGAGAAAACAGGAGTATTCCTCCCTCCTAATCTCTTACCTCTATTAAGCTAATGTGCAAATGATCTCCGTTTGCACTAAGCCATTCTGTTTGCCGACAACCATCCCAGTGGTAGGAAAGCAGCTGCTATTACCATGTAGTCACAAGGCATTGGGTAATTTTAGAAAGATAATCTCTTTCAATATGATGAGAGATTAAAACAGCAAAACCCAGTTTGGCTCGAAAGAAATGAATAAACAGAGAAGAACAATAGGTTGAATTTGCTGAACAATGACTCACATCATAACGCAAACCATAACGTAAAAAACTAAGTATAGATTTAATTGCAGTTCTGTATGAGTCTCTGTTCTGTGATCATGACTGCAGTGAAATTTGCTGGTCTTTAATTGCAGTTTTCACATCAAAATGGCACATGAACCGCATAGAACCGCATATGTGGTAATTTCAAGGGGAAGAGATATTCTTGGACGCATCTTTATTAGCCTTCGATACTGATGTCCTCAGGCAGAACACTCCTTGGCAACATACATCTCAGCTGCTCAAAATAAATGTGAGATGGGTGTCTTTTACCACGTCTGCTGAACGCCTACAATCTTACCTGGAGGGTAACCGGCTCTGCAGTCAGGAGACCCATCATCTCCCAGTGCGATTGGATCCATAGGACGATATTACACAGAAAACTGCAACTTGGGGGGAATGGTGCTTTATTGACCAGGGATACAAATGGCACTCCCACACATTTCTATAGCTCTGGGCATTATTCGCAGCCTTTTCTGTCACCAGACAAAAAGCTTTCCTTTCCATTAATTTGTGGCACTTCTCATTGTTTTGTCTCCCACCCTTAGATGGCGTGATGCTCCTGATTTGTGGCGATAATAATGAACAGGAACAAGATGGGAACGTGTCTCAACGGCACCTTTGTCCTGGGAGCACAGGACGAATGGGACTTTAATTCTGAAAGAGCGTTCCTCTCGAAGATGAAGAGCACAATTAACTGCAAAGAATTGATCAGCCATGGGCCCGCATGCCTGTGTTTTGTTTCCAATTCCTCCTAGAACCAATTGATTTATTCCTGAGCAGAGGAAACACAGGACCTGAAATACAGCTGTAATTAGACTGCACACTGCCCTCTCTCTTCCAAACCACTTGGAAATTGCCTCTTCTGTGAGAGCTCTCTCTCTCTCCTTGAATTTCTCTCCTGCTCAACCTGAAAGCAAAAAAAAAAAGCAAGGCCTTGAGCAGTCTGTGTCCTCACGTGATTTGATCACAAGGTGGTTGTATTCCTTATTTCTGTGCATGGGCTGCCCAACCCACAAGACTCCTCTAAACTGTGAAATCATGTGTAACGCAGAAGGCCGAAATGAAAACATGACTGCAGGAAAAACCATGTCATGTCAATGGGCTAAATGGCACATGGGAGGAATAGTGGGACTGGCAAGGGGGTCACGGATACCTCACAGCTCAGAATTTTGATGAAGGTGTGCTCCCCCTGTTTTATATTCCCATTTGGAAAACACTTGCATTTACACAGACTGCTTCAGGAGGAAGGGAAGGAGAATCACAGCTGAAATCCTGGAGAAAACACATTTTAATGTGTGATGTGAGTTTCACAGAAATATCATCTGTTGGAAGTTGCAATCCGTGGCCATCATGGCACAATTCTGCACTAATCCAGACAGTATTCAAAACCTGAGCAGATGATCTTTGACCATGACATTACCCTGATGCAGAGGAGCGAGCCACCACAAACACTATCCACCCCATCTGCCTGCCCATAAGGATTAACAATGTGCTCGGCTGTTGAACAATAGAACCAGTGAACCGAAACCACACCAGCACACAGACACAAGTGCAAAGGCAAGCCTCTCAAGTCCTCTGTAGTTCAGAGAGGGCTTATGCCATCAAAGGGACATACCTAATAAATTAAACCTAGTTGAGTGGTGGATACAGGGAGTATAATCAGCTGCTGTTCTGACAGTGTAACACCAGTACAGTGCCTGGCTCACATTGGATTCCTCTATTTCTGCTCCCTCATAATACCATGCTTCTTAATAGGATTGTGTAGCAATGGTCTGTTAAAAGCCATGGCCATCACCATTTCCCTTCTAGGTGTTTAGAGATGGGGAAGAGAATAGGACTGCAGACTCTTACAACTCAGCTTTATGCAAATCAAACCGAGGGAAATGTAAAACGGTAAAATATGGAAATGTACACTCCAGGCTGGGGTTTCAAAAGGATTATCATTCCCCTGCTTTTTTAAAGTCATTCTTCACTGCAAAACCTCTCACTCTCGTTTTTTTCAAAAAAGCAACAAATTTAACAGTTACACAGTATAGTGGTCAATGAAGGTGCACATAGTGAAGCTTGATCCACTTGTGAATTCAAACTTTGTAAGTGATGTCATTTATTTTATAAATTAGGCAAGCACATAATTATGTGCATTTAATTTTAAATAGGAAAATGTACTTTCTGCTTCATTGAAAATGGTTAAGTTCTGGCTATTGACCTCCAGTAAAAGAATTCACAAAAAGCCAACTCCACTATAGTTTCCATTATTAAGAAAAAGTGGGTATAGGAGGTTCAGGAGACAACTGTATATGCAAGGTCAACCAAGACCTCAGAAACAAACAGGCATCATCAGGGTACAAAGTTCCACAAGGTACCATGCAGCATCAAGGGCATAAAAAGAAGAAAACTTTCTTAAGAAAAGCCAGAGGGAAAACCAGAAGGAAAACTCAGTCAGCGGTAACCTGACTTTGCCAGACTGCATCTGAAGACATCTTTCGGTGAGAGGAAACAACTGAGGTCTTTGGACTGGTCATTAGTATGACGTTTGCCCTAAAAGGTGAAGCTTATGTTCAAAAAGAATTTGTGCTTACTGAAATATTGCAGGAGGTTTATTTATTAATTTATTTATTTATTTATTGGTTGATTGATTGATTGATTGACTGCTTTGTGTCAGGTCCTGGAGCCCTTGTTAAAATAGAGAGAGCAATGAACGCCAACATACACTAGGACATTTTGGTCATTAACCTGGTTCCCTTTGCCAACAAGTTCAGGCTCAGCTGAAAATAGATATTACAGGATCACAATGATCCAGAGTGCATTCATGGGAATCCACAAACAAATGGTGGTGTGAATTTTACCAAGATGAATAGTCAAAAAGCCTTCCACAAAAATGCATAAAAATATCCATTACATACATTATTTTTGTTATATCATGATTTGTTGCAATTTAATCAAGAGTGGGAATAAAATATATAATGAATATATAAAGGATGATCCATATATTCATTTTCGTTCTGAGAAGAGAAACACGATTGTCTAATATGGAAGAAGATTGCACTCTACAGGAAAAAGGAAAAAAAAAATAATGTTTTTGGACAGTCTATATAGCACTGCAGAGCTTAATCTACTCCATGCCATCCAGGCTCAGCCCCAGCTCACAGCGACCCTTGACAGGATAATGTGGTTACTCACAATAGATGGATGGATGGATATATCTTTCTTACTCAAAAGGATACCTCATGCCCCCAGCACCTTACCCATATAAGTGTAATTTCTCTATCGAACTGATTTAAAATTATGTTGTCTTCTTTGAAATTTTCTCCCCATCACCCTCCACTCTCCCTTTTCTGAGTCTCCTTTTGCAGGGTATGACCTCTCATAGTGGCCAGTTAGGTTTACCATGCACTGCCTCACATAACAGCTGTCCCTGCATTAGGCTGGCTCTTAAGGTATAGAAACATCTTCACTATTGTATACATGTATACATGTTACCATATTATGTACGAGATGTACGAAATGTACATACATACAGGACAAAGCCTGGAAAGGAATTTTTAAGGGATTTCAATCTTGAATATAAGCACTTGCTTTTCAGTATGTGTACACTGTGATCATATCTTATTGAATGCTTGAGCTCCACTGACACGAAACTATTGGAGCAGAAGGAAATTACTTAATGATGTGACTTTCTGATTAATGGCAGTAATAAAAAAAAGGAATATTACCACAGCTGTCCCTCTTTCATCTGTTTTGTTTTTCAGTTTGCTTCTGCCAAATACTGTACAACACTTATTTAATGATATGCCACATCACATGTATTACTTTACCAAATCTATTATACTATATATTTTAATTCAGTTTGTCTGTTGCTTGAAAAATATATACATTTATGAAGTGCATGTAATTTCTTTCGAGCTAGGTTAGATAGGACTGATATCTGACCACCCACCCATACTATGTACGATATATATTACCGAGACAGGAAATTATTCATTGTCTGCTTCCTCGATATTTCTTACTCATATTTTTAACCACTGAGAGAAATGACAGATTTTGGCTGTTCCTTTACAGGTGACAGTGGTGGCAAAAGCTCCTGTGAATAAGATTGATGATGCTTAGTCACAGACCTCAGCCTTGCTTTGAAGGTCCAGTGTGGAAGTGACAGATGGAGCCCCAGCTGAGTTGACCTTGCTGGACGTTGATATTTCATGCCGGATGCAGCCCTGCCTCCGAACATTAAGGGTCCAGGTGTTGTCTGATTTTGGAGATATGTCAGAGGAACTGTTTCAGAATGTGACAGGAAGTAATTATGCTGTGCTCCCACATGCCATTTGCAGGTGAACCCAAAGCCAGACCACAGCACGTGTATCACTATAAGGTAACTGTTTTTTTTTTTCCTCTCACCCCATAAAACCTGCAGGTGAAACTTTGAAACCCACGCGGTTCCACAGTAGAAAGGCTTTTGAATAAAAAAATCTGTGTAGCTTACAATATATCACTGACAATTTTGAAAGGGAACTGACTGAATATGCCACATTAAATTACTGGATGCATTAAATTTTGATTTAATTATTTTTAATGTGTACACTATAGATTTTGGGAATATTTGAAGATAGCTAGTTAATTAATAATACTGAATAAAGCAGAGTGAATTATTGAAGTCTATTGACACTGTATATTTCTTTTTAAAGTTTCACTTTCAGATACCAGACCAGACATTCATCTTCTGTGTTCAGTGCTGTGATGACCATTCAATCATAGCTCTACACATGGTTTCTAAGCGCAGATCTCCCAGTTCATTTGATTCTCACATTTTATTTACATTTACATTTATTCATTTAGCAGACGCTTTTATCCAAAGCGACGTACATAGGTTACGGTTCTTTACAATGTTATCCATTTATACAGCTGGATATGCAACTTCATATGGACACATTTCCAAACAACTACTAGATAATTAATTAGTTCACCTCACCAGGTATAGAATGGAACTCTTGTGATTAGCTGATGCCTTTTATGTGTTATCCCTATGTTAACATTTGATAACAGGGATATGTTAACAAATGTTAACACTGTTTCTCTTGAATCCCTTTCTCTGGTCAGGGAATAATTTTCCAGTAATTTCAGTAATCTCCCAGACTGGCCTGGGTTTTTCTGTTTTTTTTCTATTCCCTCTGGAAAATCCACTATGATTTTGGTATAGTGCTTTGTGACATTCTCATCTGTAAAAATGTACTAATACAAAAAATTTGATTTGATTTGGTCAATTAGAATGAGTTTCTTGCATAAATGCCTTTCAGATCAAATGCTGAGAAAAAGTTCCAGTTAAGGATAAGAATACTGCAAGAAAGTAATGTCTACAGCAGGGAACATTTTGAATCAAAGCATTAACTGTTCAATTATACCATTAAAGAGCCCAAAATATGTTTTAATTGTTCAGAAATGCTCCATGACAATACACAACGCAAAACTCTTTTACTTCCATGCTTAGTTCAACACGGCTTTCAAATAAGTGCCTGTGGTTATTGAGCTAAGAGTTACCCACCATGAGGATTCCATGGGTAAAGCAATACAGCAGCCTATATGCATTACAGATGTGTCATCTCATGTTGTTTATTTCCAGCTCCAAATGATACTGAGGTGAGGGTGGGGGGTGGGTGAACAAATGGCAGAAGAAAGCCTTCAAAAGATAGCCCAGGAAATATCTCTTAAGGTCACTGATATTTATCCCTAAAACCAGACAAGAAAAGTGATACTGTAGGGCCATAATGGAGGGAGGAGCGAAACGGGGCCATGTCAGATTGCTTCTGAAGCTGAGAGACGGATAGTCATCTTCACCTCAACACTGCAGGCCCTTCCTGGTTTCCCACACCTCCACCATTAGCTGATCAATCTCAGGCTGCATGCCCAGCGGCGCCGGCAGCAGTGTGTGTCCAAGTCATTACAGTTCCTCTTCCCTTTATCTGAACCCCTTCCACTGATCTCGAGAAGCCAGCTGCTGGCCAGCGAAGGCCTCTCCCCCATTAAAAGGACTGCTCTTCTCCAGTCTGCGCTTCAAAGCTTTACGCTGTATAATGTTGAGGAGTCCAGTGCACTAATGATTCCACATCATGGGCAAGGGCTTCTAGAGGTCAGCAGGTTGATGAATAAGGGGGTTTAGACAGATGGTTTCCTACTATGGGCACATACAGTGCACATACCGCTGTTGCAATTCATAAATCATATGTCCTGCTGTTGTATCTTATGTCTGTTAAAGAAGGCAATCTACCTGAAAGATATTCATAAATGCAAAGTTACTTAATTATGAACAGGGGGATATTAAAAGGAGTATCATATCAAAAAAACAAAAGCAGCAACAGTGATGAATGAAAAGCAGATTCAGTCTTCACTCGCTTTTTGACTTTGCCATAACAGTTTGGCAACGGCAAAACTCCACATCAGCTAGCGCTGAGTGAAGAAGCCCAAGGTCTGAACAGATGGGAGTGCCCGCCACAATTACCCAAGAAATACTTTTAATTGACTCAGATTATAAAGAACCGGCTTGAGCAGGCAGCGTGAATATTAAATATGAAATGTGCGCAGTCTACATTATTTAACAGCAATATGCACTCCCCACTAATGAGTTCTTCCTCTGGAGATGTGCAGGCATCTCTCGCCTTATTTATCTTCCCTTTTTACTTCCTCTCTTAAGCCTTTCTTCTGCATTGCAATCCATCTCGTCTGCTGGAGAGATCTGATATTTATTATCTAAAGACCAAAAGCATCTGCCTACAAGGTTTGACATTGAAGAAAAAACTGAATTAGATTTTGGCAGGTATTATCTGTTAGAGAGATGTATGGAGGTCCGAGGATATTGCCAAGAGGGTAAACAACAACAAAAGGCAAAAAAATAAATAATCCTCCTTGGCCGCACTTGAAAAATGACCCCCCTCAACCTAAAACTGGGGGGTTTGTTTGACCACGTAATGAAAGGAAGATAAACTATGCTTGGAAATCCTGATTGACTTGAGTTTCCCAAGCAGATGCAGGGATTGAGCTGTGTGTGAACATTCAGAAAGCACTGGAAATATATAACAAAAGGCACAGGCACACCCCCAAAAATGGATAAAGTATCAATCTGATTAAGACGACTCACAATGTTCCAGTAAAAGAATTGTGACTTTTTTATTAAATGCACTTACCGCATGTACCCTTGCTTTGCAAGTTGTTCTGGACAAGACCATCTGCCAAGTGAACAAAATGTAACGCAGATATACTCCACTGAGGGTAGTGTCTGCTGCTTGCATTTCGTGTGTCACAAATAAGCGGTTCTCTGTTGTGTAGCTTGTGTGTCATTTTTGTATCCCTGTACTAATCCATCAACACAAAGTTAAAGTCCCTTTTCTCAACTTGGCACCAGGTACTTCAAAGGAATGAGTCATGGTAGTGGAAGTTTAAAAAGTGAGAAAAATCTGCACTGAGTAAGCACTCAGAAGTGAAGGAACCAACAACTAGGTGAGACACGCAATGTGTAATGTCTTACTCATCAAACCGGAGCCTTGCACGTCAAACAGATGGTTTGACATGGACGCTGAAACTAGTACAATACTGTCCTCTAACTTACAGTACAGCTATACCAATAACATTATTTCACTTGATTTAAATGTAACATTAGGGATGCAATTAATATAACTAGTGACAAATTCAGGATTTTATAGACATTTGAAAGGAACGGTCAGTAGTGACACCCCTATATTGTTTTAGGTTAAACCATGCCCTTTGAGAATGTGCACATATTTGCACAATTGGCCTACCAGAACATGGTCGTTTTACAGCTCTACACTGGGTTCAGGTGCAGAATTGCATACCAGGCATCAAAAGATTCATGAGATGGGAGAGAGTGAACATCTGAATAAAATCGCATTTTGCATAATTTGAAAAAAAAAAATCCTGTCTCAAACATTTTATGACTGTGTTTGTTTTCTTTCCTTTCCCATTACATTCTTATTGACTATTGTGTTTCTGAATAGTATTGCAGTAGAAAAAAAATCAATTTTTTCCTTTACTTAGGCGCTCATTGTTTGACTGGCATACGTCCAGAAGGATTGGAAAATACTGAATTTGAGAGGAAGGAATATTCCAAAATATTCTTCTCTAAACCTATGAAAATATATTTTTGACACAAAAACACATGTTTGACATATAAGAAAGTACAAGTGAAGATGTTCATTCAATGTATTCATGTTAAGGACTGCCCCCTTGAACCAGAGGCAGCTGTGTCATTTAAGATTAATTAGCTTTTTAAATTCGTTGGTCAAAGCCTTAAAAGATTTCATATAAGAAACTGATTCATCCTCATCAACCGAGTTGAACAATTATGTCCTTAACCAGTTTATATCCTCACAGTAATCTATGACGGAGTCTTCCAAACTGAGCCCTGTACATCTAGACCTGATCTTCCCACCCAATGCAAGCCACCCTACCAGCTTGAAATTTTCATTAGAGTGAAATGAGAAATTCAAACCCCCGATGAAAAAAAGCTGCTTTTTCAACAGCTCTCTCTCACTTTCAGTTAAACAAAACCCAACATTCAATAAGCTTGCCATCTGGCAGAATTGCTGTTGCAAAAGGGTTTTTAATATAAGGTGCACTTTATAATTTTTTTTTTTTGTTATTCATTTCACACAAATCAAAAATTACAGATTTTTGCTCAAACAATGCAGTTTGGGTTCAAGCATCACAAAACAGTCCAGGCAGCAGAATATCACACCTGACTGCCAAGCATACAGCTGCACCAGGACAATTTTATTATTGGAAAAAAAAATTACAATAATAAAAAAAAATCAGGGGGGTGCGGGGGGGCACGCACAATGATAAACAAGCAGACTGTTGCACCAGGTGACCAGACAACATTCTATTGTAGGAATAATTAGTGATGAAAATGGTTGAATCCTAAAATCGTAGATGTGAGTGGTAAAAGTGATTTGATGTATTTTCTGCCATTGTTGTTGTTATATTAACAGAGCAAAGTGTCTTACGTATGTGGGCAGCAGACAGTAAAAACTGAAAACATACAGTATTTCCTATTGATTATCTACCCATACAAATGAGCCTTTGCCACATCTCTGCTCATATTTGTAAAATCCTGGACACCTCAAGGTTACTTTATGCTGTTAACACAGAATAACCATGTTATATTTGCATTTTGAACAGAGAGGACATAAGAACAGTGGATAAGGTTGTAGGCAAACCTTTAATTCACTACCCCTGCAGGAGATGTGGCCAGAATAAAAGAGTTGATTGCACTTGCCCTGCTTTTTCATAAGCTAATGATATGTTTGATTCCGCTCATTACCTTTGATTACACATTATCACTGCTGTTGAAACCTGCCAAAATGAATCAAATAAATACACACTAAAATCACTTAATCAATTAAAAACTATTTCAGTTTCGCAGTCTTGGTGCTGGGGACCCGCTGTGCACACTGGTTTTCCTTTCGAATAAACCCTTTAGTAATTATATTTCATTGAGCTGTTAAGAGAAATCTGGATTTCATATCTCTTGACCTGCTGCAAGCCATTTCACATAGAACTGGACTGTTTGAGCTGTGATTGTGCTAACACAAAGATCCAGGAAAGGGTTTTTCAACATTTTTTTTTGTTCATTTGTGCTACTCAAATAGAATATCTAAACAATAAGCCTGTCACCATGCACCAGCCACATATTGATATCCAAGCAATTAGGATAATTCTCTAACAACAGTGAAACAAACCCCAACATTGAATAACACACTCACACAAATACTGTCTGAAATCTGTTTTATAATTAGACACACATCATGAAATTCATTTGTAAAATTTCTTTAAAAAAATCACAAGAAATGTGAGAGAAAGTGGGAGTGGGAGTGGGAGGCTATCTTATTGGACACTTCACGTGAACATGCGAAACAAGGTTCATTTGCATTTGCTAGCTAACTATATATAGCTGACTGGCCACATAGCCAGTGCTCTTTATGATAGCAAGTGAACCATGAACACAACAAAACTGTTTACCTTTGTAATGCCCACCTAAGTAACTATCTTAGTCACCTTGTTTTTCAATTAGAGCTCCCAGTCAGATGATACAGTACCTGATTATTCATACTATATAACAGACATTGATTATATTCAAAAGCACAACAGTTCAAATTCCTTTGTAGTACCACTTGGCTACCGCATGCTTTTTTTCTTCACTGTTGAAATATTATGCCCACTGGATTCATGTAAAAGGAAAAACTTCTGATGGCCTGACTTCAAGGCTGCGAGCACATATTAAATCTCTAACACAGTGTGCCACAGCTAAGATCAAGTCAAAAGAGTGGGCAGCACAAACAGCAAGTGGGTAGGAGAACTGTGTTTAATGAGTTGTGGGTATGATCACATACTGGTCAATCAAGCTTTCAGAAGTTCACCATATGAAAGACATGAAAAAATTAGACAATTATTGAATGCTTTCTGTGAATATGTACACTGCACAAGAGGGTAAATCTGTAATGTTTGGCTGCCCTTTTTCACCAATTTTTCCCTGAGGCTTTTGCTGCAGGCTTCCTCAGTCAATCACAAAGATAAGGATTATCCAATAATACATTCGATTCCACCCATTGGCTTTGATTTGACATTTTCCATTAAAGTTATGGCTAAAACCTGCCAAAATGAAGTAAATAAATCCAGACAGAAATAAATAAATTGATGTGCAAATAAATAAGTACAGGTTAAATGAATGACTGGCCATCAAAATACACAAATGTGTGCATTTTAAGAAGTATCTATATCAATATTTTTTAATGAATTTATTTCAGGTATTTAATTATACATGTATTTATTCATTTGAATGTCTATTTATTGAGTTACGTATATGTATATATTTATTTAATATTTACAGGCTTCGACTTCCATACTTAGCAGGTGAATATTTCCATTGAGGATGCATATAGACTGTTCTTGAATTTCACAATATTATTCCCCGCTATACTAAGAAATTCAAGCAAGTCTCACAGTATTGATTAAAAATAAAACGACTTTGTTCTGCTGTTGCATGCAGAAAGCTATCCTCACAGAGGTCTAGAGGTTCAGTCAGCACTGCAGGTATATTGGCTGACAGCAAACACTAAATAATGAGGAGATTTAGATGTGGGTGCCAGCATCTGCGAAGTGAATTTCCAATCAGCTACAATGTTTTTTGGGAACATGTCACAGGGGAAGCAGAGATATCCTAAACAGTGACTTTACAACATTAATAATTCAATAGCAATTTAAAGAATAGTCTGGGGGCCAGAAGGACAGACCCTGGGTCTTCATCTGCGCTTTTATTTGCAATGCACTTACAGTCAGTGTCTTACTACTGTAAATGTGATTCAAAAATCATGCCGATGTCGTTTTATTTTATCAAGTATCCAGTTCAGCTCCACACACAGCTCACATTATACATCGATGAGCTAAAACATTATGACCACTTACAGGTGAACCGAATAACATTGACCATCTCCAAACAAGGGCCTGTGTCAAGGTTTGGGTAGATTAGATGGTAAGCGAACAATCACTTCTCATAGTCAACGTGCTGGATGCAGGAGAAATGGGCAGGAGTAAAGACCTGAGCGCCTTCGACAAGGGCCAGATTGTTATGGCCAGATGACTGGGTCAGAGCATCTCTGAAACAGCAAGGCTTGTGGGGTGCTCCCGGTCAGCAGTGGTGAGTACCTACTGACAGTGGTTCGAGGAGGGACAAACCACAAACCGGTGACAGGCTGTTGGGCACCCAAGGCTCATCGATGCCCGAGGGCAACAAAGGCTATCCCGTCTGGTCCGAACCGACAGAAGGTCTACTGTGGCACAAGTCAAAGAAAATTTTAATGATGGTTACAGGAGGAATGTGTGCACAACACTGCATCACACCCTACTGTGTATGGTGCTGCGTAGCCGCAGACCAGTCAGAGTGCCCATGATGACCCCTATCCACCATTGAAAGTGCCTACAATGGGCACGTGAGTGTCAGAGCTGGACCTTGGAGCAGTGGAAGAATGTTGCGTGGTCCAATGAGTCCCATTTTCTTTTAGATCATGTGGATGGCCGTGCACATGTCCGCTGTTTACCTGGGGAACTGATGGCACTAGGATGCACTGTGGGAAGACGACAAGCCAGTGGAAGGAGTGTGATGTTCTGGGCAATGTTCTGCTGGGAAACCCTGGATCCGGCCATTCATGTGGACGTCCATTTGTCACGTGCCACCTATCTAAACGTCGTTGCAGACCAGGTACACCCCTTCATGGCAATGGTATTCCCTGATGGCAGTGGTCTCTTGCAGCAGGATAATGCGCCCTGCCACACTGCACACATTGTTCGGGAATGGTTTGAAGAACATGATGAAGTGTCCAAGGTGTTGCCCTGGCCTCCAAATTCTCCTCATCTCAATCCGATTGAGCATCTGTGGGATGTGCTGGGCCGACAAGTCCGATCCACGGCAGCTCCACCTCACAACTTACAGGACTTGAAGGATCTGCTGCTAATGTTTTGGTGCCAGATACCACAGGACACCTTTGGGAGTCTTGTAGAGTCCATGCCTCGGCGGGTCGGTGCTGTTTTGGCAGCACACGGAGGACCAACAGCATATTAGGCAGGTGGTCATAATGTTTTGGCTCATCAGTCTAGATTCTATATTTGAATGTGAAGGAGAACATCTCTAGCTTCCAATAAAAAGAAAATATTCTTACAGAAAACTGAGCATAGATTTAAAAGGCATAATCATCACAGTCACACTTAGCAATAATAACTGAAATGTGCAAATCCAATTTTCCATGTATTTGACTGCAGATTAAATTAGTTAACTTACCCTGATCAGTCATGAAGTAAACAGAATTTCCAAAGAAAGTCCTATGAGACCTTAAACTTTTAGAGAGCCTACAGGCCAGTGTGAAATATTCACAGACAAAAATACGTATCTTGACGTATCTCTTTGCCGCAACTCAAATTGCAACAAAATAGTTTAAAATTGATATTTCTGAAATAATCAGACGATGCCGATGTTCTATTCCAAAAGGCATGAGAATCCATAAATACAGCATGAGGGGTCCCATGTCACCGGCGTGCGTAAGTAATTACTATGTTTGGGTTTCAAGTACAGACTGTGACTTTGCATAATTTAACATGCCCGTTGATTACATCCTACTTGCTCTCTGGCATTTTGTATTTTTTACCCTTATCAGTGTCAATGCTGGAAGCCTTTCACCTCTGTTATGGGGGTCACAGTCTTGATTGCAGTATCTTCATTAATGCACACATCCTTGTTATTAGTGATTAATGCATCCCAATGTTGGAAAAAAAAATGATGAAATTCCACTTATTTGTGTGATTTCTGATTGCAAACGCATTGGTCTTTGAGGAAAAATAGAACTATTTTCCCACAGATATGCCAAAGAGCAGTAATGTTACAATTTATCTAGATTATTTTATGAACTACAATTACATAGCAGCAAGACTGACGTGCTGCAGGTAGTTGGCCCCATCCCCCCAAAAAAGTTATGGTCTGCTAATGATCTCAAACATCATATCTTCCTGCAGTTGAAAGATTTGCAAATTCACTGCATTGATGTGTATCATTGCCAATGGAACGCCTCTCTCATTATGTTGGCTCTTCCACAGCAGTAATGTCAGACACAGGTCGTTTCACTAAACCCTAAAGCTGTTTTGCTCATCCAAATGTTCAAGCTCCTGTGAGCAGATGCTGGGAAAATTGTGCCTTCTCATTTATAGACTCATCTGAGGGATATTGCACCTAACTGTTTACCGACTCATTTCTGGAGCGTCACTGTACAGTGGTTTCAACTGGGGCAGTCTTTGCCCCCCATTAGAAGGCAGTGGACCACATCACCTGAGCCAAAAGTGTTAGGAAATTCTTCCATTGACTGGAAAGCACAATGAATGCTCTGACCGAGAAATATGACATGATGGAATAGAGGTGATTCTACCGCTAAGTGAAGTATGGCAAGACATACCGTCTCCTCCCAGTGTGCTATTTCCCGTAAATGATGATGGGTTTTCCACTGAGCAAGGAGAATGAGAGGGAAAAGGCATAAAATACTCAAATGATTCCTCCACATCTCATGGCCTCTTGCATTCAAGAAGTACCATGTTCCTATCAGTATGATCTGAAGGTAAATGCAATCGAGTAGTTTTATTTATATGGAAAAAAAACAGACAAATGCTAATCTATGGATGCACATTAGTTGAAAAAAAAGCAAAATGATATGAATGTTTGCGTTCTATTAGCAATGAAGAGCAGAAGCAGCAGCCGCCTTCTCAAAAGGCACCATTAATTGTTTAATCTTGTGAATATTCAGCAGCTGCAGTCCCCCAGGAGTTAGGTGAAGGGTTCCTCCATTTACACGCACTTCTCTGGGGGTGATGAAGAGGTAAAGGCAAGAGTCATATTTTTCAAGAGCAAACTCATGTTTCCATACACTGAACCGCTGGAGAGCATGGAACTGGAAAAGAGAGAAAAAGGATCATACAGGACTCTCAGTTAGCTGTGAAATTCCCCAGAGCATGCCTGGTAGACTGCCTTTAAAAAGTAGCAATTAGACCAAGTTTATGCAATTTTCTGTTTTAGGTCTGTTGACGCCTGGCACCACTTAACTGCTGTATGCCAGCAATGAAAAATTTGCATAGTGGTGTTTTATTTTTCTGCTAACAATCTACATGTACGATATCCACAACCCCGCTCTCTCTCTCTGGACTGGCTGATACCACCCTAGCCAGTAACTCAGTGTAAAAATAATAATTCAGTTATCTAAAAAAAAAGATTATATTCCTCCTTGCATTCTTTCTCTTCCCCCCTGTCTCTGCATTATACACTGCATTTAAAAATGCTGGTTTAGTTGGCCCAGTATCTCCTTTTGATATGTTAAAAATCAGTGGATCTCATATGAACACACTTTATAATTCAGCAGTCAGTACATTTTTTTAAAAGACAGCCAATTTCAAAGCCATTTCTGACATCGCTTGTTGTTTGCAGACTACTGGCCAGTATTTCTGAGTCATTTTAACCGCTTTCCACATGAATTTGAAGACTTCTACCCTTTCTTTTTTAAACGCACTAATCTTCAAAATGCAGAGTGATGGAAGATAAGCCCATTCTCCTGAAGAAGTGCCTTCGACTTACTTAAAAAAAAAAGAAAGAGAAAGAAAAATCAGATTCCACCCACTTAAAAGTGGCACCATTGATCTGTTCCCTGAATGAGGTCATCTGTAGACTGAGTCATGCTGTGGTCTGGAGTTTGGTACACAGATTGGAAAAGGCATCTGACAAGCCTGTCCCCCTGACAGTAGATCCCCAAAGTTTCATTTCCACACACTCAATCTGTTATAGACAAGGAACAATAAAAATACTGGTTCAGCTTTTCCTTTCTGCCCCCAATGTCTGTACTTAATATTCACAGCTATCTAAGCAATCTTTAGAGGATCTAAAACATGTCGTATACCAAACATGAACCTAAATCTTTAGCATGATTGACATGATGACAGGAATTTGATAAAACGTACCTTGCATTTTTTGCACCGTCAGGTTTTGGAAATTGAGTATATATGACTGTGAGAATGAGAAAATGTAAAAATGTGAGAATTTGCACTATTGAAATGATCCAAATAGTTCACAAATGAAACCTTTAAAATGACTTTTTGCCTGACACTGTCTTCAGATGATATGTTGCAAACATGCATACACACCCAAGACAAGCTCATCGACTGTTTTGAAAGAGTGATATGAGAATCTCACACTTGTCATGTGGAGTATGTCGTATAGTTTAGTGAATATGCTGTACAGTACCAGTATGTGTTAAATGTATGTATGCACTAAATGCAGCTATTTTGGTACCATAACTGCACATATAAATTGTGTCGTGTGCAATACGGTCCAGAGATGGTCGTGTGGAATCTGTGGAATCACTGAGTTTACTTGTGTGAATGATTCCCCTCTCTTAAAATTCCATTATTATCCGGTTGATTATACAGTGGTTTATATTCTATAACTTCTACATTGTGATTATTATGTTCTAGTCATTAGAGTTGGCCTTAAATGCATCTCCGGCCATATCTAGAGGTTGCGTGGGGTTAAATCCTGCCCGGCGGTAATACTTAGCGGGGTCTAATCCCAAACAGACAATATCAGATGGGCTATTTAAATGTCGGTAATAAAGAACAGCGAGTTCCCCTGAGCATCCCCTGCACAGTACAACACAACAATGCAGCCTCGTAATAATTGTGTAATCACTCAAACAACAGAGCAAATTCCAATTAAAGCATCCAGCCCCCTGCACCCGCTCGCCAGACCCGCCATCTCCCCGAAAATTGGTTGCATTCCGCTTATGATTTGTTTTGGGATTTGGGCAATAATGGAAATGCCTAGGCTTTGTTAGAGGGGCCCCATTTCGGCAGCACGTTGCACCTGGCATGAAAGAGGCTTCGCTCAGACTCCACAAATTGATGGCAGCCGTCTGATTGAAAACCCGATCGTGTCATTTTCCTCTTTTTTTTTTTTGGCGGGCTTAATAGCACTCCTGTGCGGGCCACAATCAGTGTGCTGTCTGGAGTGTCGCTCTGCGAGGAGCAGGATAAAACAGAGGAGCACCTGGGGTCTGCAGTCACTCCTCCACCTTCACCTCTCTTTTTTTTGTTCGTTGACATGAAAAGCCAGATATTGGAAGTAGAACAAATGTTACCGAGCTGGCTTCAGACAAAAGTGACAAATTCGAGATCTGAAACTGAAATTTTCTGATGGATGTTATGCCTCCTGCTCAAAATGTAGATGATCTTCAGGGCTGTTGTCATTTGGAAAGGGAAGACAGAGAAATATGCATGGTTTGTGACATTTGCGTGGTCCAGTGGTCCACTGAGTGAACCCCATCACTTTAGTGTAGAGGCCTGATATAAGTCTATGTGCTCTCACACTAATGAGAGCTTATGGTCCTACCAAGCCTCTGGATATAAGATTCTCACACCTGCCTCAGAGGATCCAGTAGTTTTAAAGGCACACACTGACAGCTTTGTCATATTTGTACCCTTGCAAAAACAGAGACACATTTTATCACTATTAATTATGGAATTATTAAGCTTGCATTATTTAACTTCTTAGTATTTACATTTTTTCCACGGTGCACTCGTTTAGACTGTTAAACAGAATTCGGAAAAGGTCACAGTTAATTAGATTTCAGAAGTTATCTTGTCTGGCCTCAGAATAATTAGGAAATAATAAGTGAGCGAGAGAAGATATTAGCATTAGAGACAATGAAATAATAAGCAGAGGTGCAGAGGTGACAAGGAGGACAAGAAGCTGTCCCCGCACCGGCTTTCAGTAGCCCTAGTACATTTGTGAGGCAAGCCCCTGCCCATGCCATTTTCAAAACCCCTTTTAATTACCCAATTCAAAAGAGATCAGATCCTTAGCACGTCCATATAGTCGCAAAGCGATTTCAGGTTACCACCTCTGCTAAATAAACCTGATAGCTATCATTTAAATGCACTGCTTCTACTTCAGCTGGGATTACTTGACATTTATATGCATTGTATACACAGTTATGCATTATCCAAAAGGGCAACTAATGCTGCTTTCTAAATAACAATCAGTAGTTTATCTTACAATAATTGTTTAACGCAGATATCTAATTCAAGATTAAAATTCAATTCCAGCTTTGACATAATTCCAGTTTATTGCAAAATGTCATTTAGTATTTGACAATAAACCCATAGGCACACACCAAGTCATTGACAGTTACTTGGTAAATTTATCAATGCCTGCTACATGCAACCAAACTGTTTCAGAGTGTTGAATTCTCTCATAGAACAGCTCTAGATAGCTTCTACTGGAAACAATACAGTCGTTTCTGTCTGCATCAAGTAGAACTACTTTGACCCTGATTTGGCTGAGAGATGTGGTGCACAGCGTGTTGATCTGCTCCATAGCACTCCGTGGATTACCACCCCAGTCAGTGGCCTTCAAAGGGAAAGATAAGGTGTCCTGCCAGCAGCTCCTCGCTGACTCAACCAGCAGCCAGGATCCATTGAGTACCCTCGCACACTCAAAGGAAGAATGCTCCTGGAGGCCGCTCGGTTTCCTAGCGCAAAGAGCAAAGCCCCAGCTTCACTGCACAGCATGACAGCGCAGTGCAGCCCAAAGCGCCTGCTCCAATGTGATTGCAATGCAGAGCAGAACGCCAGTTCCACCGCACATCAGGTTAGAATGATGAATCACAAAGTACCGGCTCAAATGCACCATCAAGTGAGCCTGATATAGCAAAAAGCACTGCACTCACAGTACATCACGCTTGCATGATGCGGCACAAAGCCCCAGCTCCAATGCACATCGCAGGAGCCCAATGCCGCCATCTCAGAGGAGAGTCTACACACAGGTGGGTGGATCTGAGACAAACTGGAGATGAGGCAGAAGCTGAACTCTAATGGGGCACTGTATTCACGCAAGAGAAGACTCAATATTTATATGTAAATGGTTTGAGTCAAGAAATGGGAAAGACAGGGTCGCCACTCTGCTGGCCTCGCTATCCCCTGGGCTGGCAGAGAGGAGTGTTTGGGGCAGTCATTCGAGTGGAAGCCGTGGGATAAAGCAAGGAGAAACTCCCCACGGTGGGAACAGATGGATGGGAGGTCACACCAGATGAAAAGTATTGGAGTCTGCACTGCCAGACACAGTCTGGGCGGGCGGGAGGGGGGGGGGGGGGGGGGGGGGGGGAATCAATTCTCAGCCATACCTGTCCAGAACGGAGTGGAGGCTTATTAGAGCAGCAACCGAGAGTTATCAACAAGGGATGTGAAACAGGGAAAAAAAAGAAGCCTGCCACCCTTGTATTGATCAAGGGTGACACGAAAGTCCAAAGAGAAGCAATTGATTATGTCAAGCTAGGACAGTTAAACTAGCAGATAGCCCTCTGCGACAGCGAGTACAGCATGTTTTGAATGGCAAAGGTAAACCCCTCTACTTCTTACAGAAGATTTCCTAAAACTTCAGTTACACTCTTCTGCGCTGTTTGTGCCTGTTGGCATCTCTGGGCCCTTTTTGTTTTATGTCCTGATGCATTATTACACACACTTTTCTTCACTGTTACTTTTCCCATCCTACCCACACTTTGCTTATCCTTCCCTGAGCTCTTGCCCCTATCTTTGATGAAACCTATCACTGAATGACTCTCCTCCCCAGTCCCCCAATAGGCTGTGGTTTTAACCCTACTACAGTTATATGTGACTAAGAGGGAATATTAGATTTTGAAAGTAGGGACTGATGTATGAAGGACCTTGCCTGCTGTAATGGTATATAATAGCTTGACAGTCATACATCTGCATGTGCTTTGGGTTTGATTGATCTTGGATCCATAGTCCTGTAAAGATGCACTAAAAAGCATTTAAAGGCTCCTAAGTGGCTCAGTCAGCTAAAGCACTTGTTACAAGTACAGGCTAACTTGGTTGACCCAGGTTTAATCCCTATCATCCCATTGGTCAATAAAATAACCTGGCTTCATTCCACAGGGGATAAAGGTGGCTATGTTTCTTTGCCCTTATGCCACAACACCCTGTAATGGCTCATAAGGTGCCCCTGTATTTGTGTGTGACAAGCAGTGTGAAAAATAGACACATTTAAACTACACAGACACTGTTTTTTTTTAAGATAAATCAATATAAGTTAATGCTAACATTCTTATTCTTATTAAATCTCACGATCGGACACATCAGGACAGAAAATCCTGCTCCTCAATGAATAACTATCCATAACATATTACAACTATGCATTATAGGTTTGCCCAAACCCTGGCAGTTCCAAAACCTTCACATTAAATCCTTTATTGTAGTCCTTTTTCCTCTGCAATGTTATAACCATTAGTGATCACTTTCATTTCTTAATAATATTTTAAGTCTTAAAAGTAAAGACCAATTATGGATGCATCACAAATCAAATTGGTTGCAGGAATTTTAAAAATCTAATTCACTTTCTTTCAGTAACACAAATGCTAAGGCATAATTTAATGCTATAGATAAAGTATGAAACCCAAGGGATATTCTTAGTTCATTGAAAACCATTGATTTTTTCCTTCTTTACTTGTTGAACATGTACCATTACTTTAACCTGTGGACCTGTCTTTTTCTCTGTCATTGCCAACTTCTCTAATTGGCTTAATGATGGTTTTCACATCACTGAAATACCTCCTCCTGTACATAATGTATTAGGTATGTTGGTTTTTTTTGAGCGTTTGTGAAGTGATGATAAAAAAAGGTTTCACCAGCAAAGAAAAGCATGTGACGAACCCAGCCATGCTGCAAAGCAATTGAGAGAAATAAAATGCATGTTATTTGAATAATCAGGCAATTCACACTGATCCTTTTACCTCCCATTTCTCATTTGCAAAATTATGGACACGCGGCTGACCTTACGAATACCCTGTCTCCTTTTACCGCAGATCTACCCAGGAGATACAAAACTGAAGAGAAAGGCTAATTTCGTGAGCACTGCGTGGTCCTTTAACCCAAAAAGACCATCAGCAATTAGTGAATTAAAATAAATGCATTTAAACCAATTGCCACAAATTGTCAGAGAAAGGGCACTGAACTGTACTGCACTCCTTCAAGTGCGGTGCACTTTCCCTAACAATTTTCTTATTCCTACTCCAGATACAGGGAGACAAAGTACATTATTTTTCTTCTTTCCAACACTTTCTCATTGTGTCTGTCTCCCAGTGGAGATTTTATTCAGTGCTGCTTTTCCTTTAATCAATAGAAGCTATATTTCTTTGTTTACCTCTAGTTGTCCACAGACCCCGAAATTTGGGATTAGTTTTTGGTGGGTTGGAGTCATATTACGGTTGAGAGCAGGTGTGTCATGTTTGTCAAAATTTGTGCTTATGCCTTTTGCAAATAGTTCAATTGTTCGTTTGGGTAACTGTGGGTTGTAAGATTTACAGACATAAATCTTGTATTGTCCTTGCAGAGTATTTTTCTCCTCTCTCCCTGTTCTGCTTGGTCCAGATTGCCATAAATATTTTCCAGCTTGCCTATGCACAAGTCACACTGTTTACAGCTGTCCAAGTGTATCAAATGAAAAACAAGCCTGAGCACTTACACAAATACACAAATGTACTCATGTGGCTACTTCAGGAAATGTGGAGTGGCGTACACACCGTGATACATCTGACAGTGATGTCACTTAAAACGACATTTACAAAACTTTTTCCAAGTCAAAAAATAGAATTCCATTAAATCTCAAGACTGATTTATCAGCTTTCAATTTTGGGCTTTGCTATCTGTGCAACAGTTATTGGGGGTGACATTGATTGAAAGAGAAGGAGAGAAGAAATCTTTGACCTGCATCTCTCAGGCTTTTTGGCAAGCTTCCATCAGGTGAAAAAGTCTTCCCTGGCAATATCCCGGCAATTTAAAAGGCATGGGCTGGTCCCGACATGCTCTGTAACTTCATTCAATGAACTGTGTGACTATCAGTGCTTGTACTTCTGGAAGGGGGGGGCGCAGCAAGGAAATTGAGCCGCCTGAAGAGTAATACTTTCATTTTCTCAAGACACCTTCAGAAATTCTTGATGGAAGGAGTGACAGGTCCCTCATTGCTGATGTCCACGCATGAGAGTGCTGGAGCCACGATGGCTGTGAGAAGTTCATTTCCACAAACCCATTAAAACGCCACCGTTATAAATGCCACTGTAGTTGAAATAACTGGAGAACGGGCCATCTTTAGTCCCATCTCCCTACACACACACACGCACGCACACACACACACACACACACACACACACACACACACACACACACACACACACACATACACACAGACCCTTAATTTAAGTACTTAATCACAGTGGCCACTTTAAAAACCTAGACAAAGTGACAAGAGCCTCTAATTGTAAACACACTGTCAGTATTGTACGGGCTCAACATTCAGTGATTCTCTGTTGGCATTCATTATCCAAACACACCTGGAACAATATGAAGAGACATCAGAAATGTGAGGCAGTATGTTGTCAGATGTGACACTAAGAGCTTTCACCAGAGAGAAGAATAAGCAGCTCTTAAGTGTCTCTTCACATAAACCCCGGGACTACGGTTTTCGATCACAGGGGAGGAGGGAAGGGAGGAAGTTATTCTTTTGACTACATAAAGTGAAAAAACAAGCACACTTTAGACTCTGTGCCTTCAAATTACCTGGATGTGTCAAGGAGCATTTAGGAGCAGCTTTTCATCTTGGCTTTTGATTTGAGAGCCGTCGTGTCAGTTAACTTTGTTTTATATCTTTCCTTCCCGGTTATGTTCTCTCAGATTGTGGAAAGTAATTCCCTTTGAAACAACACATCCGTCTGTGTTCCTGGAAGCCGTCAAATGTTTGCTTTGGGACAGCAACAAACAAAAAGGATAGGCGAGCCATTGTGAGTCCCTCATATTTTTCAAGGAATGATCAAATGGTTGCTGTCCAAGTTTGAAACCACAAACTTTGGTCCGGTAAGTCATCAAAGTGAACTAACAGTGGCTTCAAGAGACACATGCTTTACTGTGATATTTTACGATGCACACCTTGTGTCTGAGTGCCTTCTTGGAGGATGAAGAAGAAAAGATTATTCTTATAAAATGTATTTGAACAAAATGTTTTTCCTCTATAATATGTTCAGCCAGGAGTAGGACTTCTGACAAGTGTAAATGTGTTTCTGCTGAAACCAAGCGGTATCATTCATTGCTCCGACAGTGTCACCACAAAACATGGCCAGTCGGAGCACCCAATGTCACTTTGGTCAGAATGTCATTGAAGTCCCATTACAGTTGCCATTATTACAGGGAGACAGTAATCTTCTGTGAGTGATAGGCAATTGAACCAGTCCCTTTTCTGAAAGATGTTATCATCTCTCCTCCTTAATCTAAAATCCCTCACAACTTTCCAGTTAAGAAGCAAAAGATTTAGCATTTTACTCTGTGTGTATGTGTGTGTGTGTGTGTTAGAGAGAGTGCAGAAGGGAAAGACAGATACATCTATAGCAGCTCCAAAGCTATTGATGAGCACCTTGTAATTTCATTTTTTTAATGCTGTGAAGTTATTGGACTAGGAAAGTATAATCGGAGGAATTTATATTGAGTGAAAAAAAGACTTATGGTGCACTCATCGAATAGACACATTCAGTGATTTGAGACCAACTCAACTATCAGATTGTTACAATAATTCAGCACTGAACTAAGTGTCATTCAATTATTACAGGCCAAGTACAAGTGGCACTATCCCTTGGGTTGAAAAGAGTGAATAATTCATGCTATATCTGGAGGGATTAATGCCCACGAGTGCCAAGAAGACCTCAGGCAGCATCAAAGATCAAGAATCATCAGACACAATACAGAGTATTAGCTGAACTGGGTATAAAGAGAACATCCCCTTTACTGCCATCTTACATTGCATAAATTCATCAGTTGGGGGGCAGATACAGAACCTGTGGTGATTTCACATTTTTATTATAGTAGAGGTGTGGGGAGTCCTAATCTGATGCATACACATGTCATTTTTTTCTGCATACCTTTTATTTAGAATGCATTGTCAAAGGAGTCCATTTGCACAAGTGAAGCCTCATTATGTTTCAGCAAACCAATCTCATAACTAAAACATGAAAGAACTGCAGTGAATTCTGCTCCCATTTACTACATGGAACCTGTACATATGAGGCTCCTGACAAGATTAAGCACTGTGCAAAGGTTTAATTTTGTATTTTAATGGCAGTGTCTCCAACTTGACAGTCAGTGAGAGCCCAAAGGTGAAAAGTTCACTGTTGCTGGCTGGATTTCACATAGTATGTATGCACTTTTTGCCTCAGGGCCCCTGATGGGCAGATCATTTTCTGGCACAGTTAAATGACTACACATAAAAACAACACAAGATACACAACATTAAACCATTAAACATTAAAAACTGAAAAGCACATCCGTGCATGCAATTCAGTTTCAAACATAGTAGCTGCTCATATAAGACATTCAATGAACAGAGTTGTTGGGAACAGGACGATAGGCATAGTAAAAAGTAACTACAAAACAGATGAATAGTAATAATAGATGTGTTTGGAGGATTTGACCTCATGAGGTGAAGCAGGGAGGAGAAAAAGGCCACTCTAAAGAGCAATGTAAATATGCAAAGACTGGAGGGCAATCCTATAAGCAGACATTTATAGTATTTGGAACATTTATATAAACAACAAGGTGCTATTCAAATTAATAAGAGCAAAGACACTTGATTGTGCGGTACCCACCCACCAATACCAACCCTTGTTGTGGTCACACGTATCTACACAAACAAGACACAAACTGAGCATCACCACCTCACATCAGGCCCACAGTACCCTCAGCCTGCAGTGGACTGACCGGACCCTGTATAGAATGGAAAAGGCGGGCGGCAGTGTAGCATAGTGGTTAAGGAGCAGGACTCGTAACCGAAAGGTTGCTGGTTCGATCCCCGCTGGGACACTGCTGCTGTACCCTTGGGCAAGATACTTAACCCACAGTTGCCTCAGTAAATATCAAGCTGTATAAATGGATAACATTGTAAAGAACTGTAACCTATGTAAGTCGCTTTGGATAAAAGCGTCTGCCAAATGAATAAATGTAAATGCAAATGAAAAACATTAAGCAGTGTTAGACTGCAGACAGGAGGAGTGATGCAGAAGAAAAGTCATCATTTTCAAATTTGAACAGGACTAGCAACATTGTTGGAACTTGAAAAATACCTGACATTTTTGAACTCCATTTAGTTGGTTTGCTGTATTGATGGTATCGGTCATGACTCTGCTGCCAGTTTGCCCCACAAGGATATGAGCAAGGTTCTGTAAAAGGTGTATATCTGAGACCCACTGTGCTAATGAGATGAAACCAGAGTATTCAAAAGCAGTCTACTTCCTGGCAAAGTAAGGCTGGTAAAATATTTAATGCTGTTTTATAACAACAAAGCCAAACTTTTGGGGAATGTCACATTAAGAGTACACTCTGAACTTTCTGATGAACTTTATGCGTTGAGATTAAGCTGTCTGTACGATGACAGTTCCTCGTACTTCCAACACAGGGAGAGCACCGACAGAGGGATTAATAAAGACAGTGCAGTGTCTCAAACAGGTCATTTCTGTGGATCTATTATTACATAAAGTTATAGGCACAGTATAGATTCCACATTAACTGCAGTCCATACTTTAATCATAAAAACTTTGCATAAAACAATTGCAAATGATGTGTTGCATCGAAATAGTTGGTCTGTTACAGTTGGACCTGAAGGCATGTGATTGGAAGATTGACTGTACGGATTGTGAGCACTCAATAATCATTCCTGTTGTAATCGCGGTGAACACTGTTGGGTTGATTAACAGCTGAGAGGGGATCTACACAAGGATGATTCTCATCAGTTATAATGTTAGCACCTTTCGTTTTAAAGCTGAAGATAATACCACGTTCTTGACCTGTAGTAGTACCATTTGGCCTCTATTTTATTATCTCTGCTGTACAAGTGTGCTCTACAAGTGATGTATGTGTCTCCTTGTTGGTAATACATATATACAGTGTGTGTGTGTGTATGTGTGTGTATGTGTGTGTTTGTATGTATGTTTGTGTATAAATATGTGTATAAATAGGAAATAAATATTTCAATATTTTTATACTTCAATTTAATATACATCAGCCTGCAAGGTGAAAGCTGCTGTGCTGAGTGCTCCACATGAAATCACATTCATAGAAGTTCATACTTTTTTCCTTTCTTGTCATAATCCAGTACGAATACCGCAACCTGAAGTCTAAAACCTTGCGCCCTTAGCAACTCATCAACTGACCAACCACGAATCCACACCCCTCCGCATTCCTTCAGCTCTCCGAGGAGCAAAGCTATGCCTGCAAGATACCATCAGAGCAGTGTTCAGGGCAGATTAGCTCCCCCAGCCACTCAGCATTGATTGCAAACTCAGCAAAGAGGAAGAGAGGGAGAGCAGGTCTGATTGACCTAATCAGGCCCAATCGCCTTGCCTGATATAAGGAAGAAGGGGTCTAAAAGAGAAAGGGGCTGTCTGGGCAGATAAGTTTTATCTCCTCTGAGAATCCAAACCAGTCCGGCGTATTCATTTCCCACATTCCCCCCTCAATATCCATTCCACAGTTTGAAAAAAAAGAAAAACTGAAAAGGTTTAAGACCTCCGTGTTGAGTTATCATTGAACTTTTATGCCTTTAATCTCCATCACCGATACAGAAGGAATTTAGCCCTCTGATACCATGAGGACCCCCGGTTTCGTTCCCATTGGTCCAGCGGCGTTGAAAAACAGATTCAGAGAATATGAGTGGGAAAGAACGAAAAACACCAAGGGGCCAAGTTCTTTCTTGCAGCTTTCCATCTTTGCAGTCTTTCCCAGAGCAGTACATGAGGTTCTGTTTAAACAGGCATCTCCGATTCACTAAACCCATTTCCAGGTTCTAATGGTGGTGCCTGCCTCTCACCAGAGCTGATTTGCGGAATTGATTTATCATTTGATATTGATACTGGCTTCCACAATTTCTCCATGTTTCTCTCTGGTGATTTACAGTGAGATAATGGTGTGAAACCTTCAATGTATCAAAAATGTGCCTAAGGTCCACTTAGCCCAATCAGCTAGGGCAGATGATACTTATGGCCACCTGAAAACACCACTCAGGCACTTACAACTCCTTTCTCTGTAAACACCAACTACAAAGCAAATGTGTTTGGCAAGAGTTTGCTCATTGCTGGTGAAAATGGAAATGAAAACATGCAGCCTGAATATCCAGCTGTTTTAAATACATACACATTGAGTATCATAATGATGCAACAAGTGGTAATCAAGTGGCAACATCTGGTAAAGGGAGATTCATTCTATATATGCATAAAAATAAAACAGATTAAATCACTTAAACAAAAGACTGAGAATACTTCACAGTTATTTATGAAAAACCAGAAGAAGACTTTTGTGGGCAATCACAAATATAATATATAAAACATATAACCATAGCTAACTATGGAAACTGTTCATAAATATCTTGCTTGTTAGCTAATTATCAACATGATCAATCATTACACCATTCTAACACACTGTTACTTTTGTATTCAACTGGCTGTATGAAGTGACAAGTTAGCGAAACAGTTAACCTTGCTTTCCAGTCACACAACTCTGACTTTATTTACATGGAAGACCACCTTGACTTTCCAGTATAGATCACCACCTTGCCTTGAAGCTAAACCTTCAGTGGTCTGCAACTCTGCAAGTGAACTCTGAACCCCTGCTCTCATTGCACAACTGTACCAACTTATCAACAACATTGTAACCAGTTGAGCTAAAGGCAATTTGTCCCTAGCTCCTCTGGCAATGAAACTGTCTGAGTCTCAGAGATTCACCTCAACATCACAGCTGATAATGCTCTGCAGGCTGTGAGGCTACCAGTTTAACAAAGGACTCACACAAGCCACACTTTCAGCTCTGCTACATTCACCTACCTTTGGCATGCTCCTTCTCCACAGCAGCAAAGCCGAGCTTTAGTCATTTATCCAGGTCATGGCACCATAGTAATGAACATGAAAGAGGTCCACAACTTTGCAAGTGAGCTCCAAACCTGTTCTAATCATACAACTAACTCAAGTCATGAAGTTCATACCAATTCATAAATTTTCTGCTAGCTCCACAGGTAACAAAGCTAGCTAACTACATCTCTGCTACACATGCACAAAAAATGTTACCAGTAATATTTTGGTAATTAATTTATAATTATGGTACTTTTGTTTGTTTGTGTCTTTCACTGTTGTATCAACCACTCATGCTTTGAGTGCATGTAAATCTTGACTTGTCACTGATAAAAAAGAATATATTTTAGTCTTCAAAATGGTCTAATTTCAGGTCTGTTGGAAAGGCATTTTAATTTGTAGTACTAGACAGATTTCCTTAACAAGAAAAGTTCACTTATAACTGCAAAGTCATTATCTGTACAGGACACATTGCGTGTACACATTTATGCTTATCAAAGTACATATATTTTTCTTTTTTAATAAATTGGATTTCCTTCCCTTTCAACCTCACTGCTTGATAACCTTTAGAACAATTCCCTGTGGTTTCAAGCTAATTAAAGGTGCTGCAGCAATTAAGCTGAAACCAGTGTTCAGTACAACAGCTTTTGTCTCTAACACTATCACAACGTGCTTGAAATAGTTCATAATTTTGAAGTTTTGTCAGTAAACAAAAAAAAAATGTTGTAAGAAAGTGTCCACTCTCTGGGTTAAATGTTTTCATGATTTAGACAGATAGATGACATATAATCCCTTTCAGTAATAAACATGCCTCTGCCCAAAGGGTTGTTACATCTCATGGGTGTTTTGGTACTGTTTTTCTCTCTCTTTCTGTGTGTGTGTGAGAATCCTTCCAGTATCTGTTACTATTCGAGTATCAATTATTTCACTGTTGAATTGTTTTTTTTTTTTTTTTTTTGTTACTTCCTTGACCATAGACAGAGACGTGACAGATGATTTGGATTCATCTATTTTATGTTTTCATTCAAAAAAAAATCTTATGAATGGAAAACAAAACTCTAAAACATTACACCTTTATATTCCATTTGTCATTATATTTGACTGACATAATTTCAAGTGTTGTGAATACTATGCTCGAGGTATTTTGATGATTATCAAATGCATCGTACCTTTAGATATGCCAGCCAATTATAAATTTATCTGTTGTGGTGAATCCAATAAGATCTCCTGTCAAAACCATTGTATGGATTGCAATGAAATCTTTGCCAGTCTTAAGCAAACATCAACTATTACCAGGTAATGTCAGGTAAGGCTGGAAGAAATATCTGTCTAGATCCTTTAAATTGAGTTAAAACTCGTAATTAACTAAAAGAATCATGTCTCAAAAAATACCTCAGAATCCATGCACTGTATATTGTATAATTGCACAGTTATCATGATGCGTTTCACTGCCCAACATGAGGATCATGTGAAATGATTCATAATAATGCATATACTACCCAAACAAGGCCATTACCACAACTACAGAACCAAATCAGGGTGGTTGTGGATATGATTTTCTTCACGCTGCATCAAATTATTGTCACCATAGAGGCAGATTAAAAAAAAGAAAGAGGGAAAAAAAGACAAAGAAAGAGAGCATCAGACAGAACAGCTTTGTCAGTCCTGAAAACTCTGAACAGTCCACAGATCAACTTCATCCTGTGACGGCACATTAGGTTTTTCAGTAAGGCCCAATGTTCCAATATCCATCCTGCCGCTGAGCAGATGACTCCCGCGAAGAATACCAAATTACTGGCACGGAAGCAGTTAAAAGAAAAAGCCCACTTAAAAGCAAGAAATACAGCTTTAGCCCCTGAGACAATAATTGTATTTCTTCTCTCACCGTAAATACCCAGGTACGTAAAATCGATGCAAGAGGACCCAATAACAATCCATCTCAGGTTCTCTGCCTGAGTGCTAGCTCTCCACCCTCCCTCTGGCTCTTATTATTGCAGAGCAGTGTGAGAAATCCACACTACAGCGGCGCTTACCAAATCAATGTAGCATTTATTTGTTGCATTTAAGTGATTTCACTCAGCCAAAACAGAAGCACACCGAAAATGCACAGCCCTCTATTTGGATTCGGTAAGAATCAATAAAGATGGCCCAACCGTCTGATTTCCTTTCATCAGAAGAGAGGTAGGGTCCCACAAGGACTCCTCTTGTCTGTTTACGTAAACATGACATGACATCATACAGGTATTATGGGTATTACAGGTAAGCGCTACAGATTAAAACATGGGGCACCAAAGCAACTGACATATTCTGCTTTGTTTCTAATAAAGTACAACCTTTTGGGAGCAACAATGATTTGTTCCAAAGTTCCAAGCGTTTCAGAAGTTTTTTCCCCATACTCATCATTCCTCTAAATCCTACTGTGAAACCTTTCAGATAGGTTTTCAACGTTACATTCAACCTGAAAACTATTTCCATTCTATGCGGATACACATTTATAGCCAGCGATCCTCTGGGACCAGACATTTAGTGTTCGCTGGCAACACAGAGCGCAACTGAGGCCAGTGAAGGTAACGTTAGAGGACAACTGCCCGGAGTATAAATAAATAACAACTTTCTATTCTCTTAAAGCTCCCTATTAAAATTTAAAATGTGCTTTCTGCAAGAGTTGAAGCTCACATTTTTGGAAGGTAATCTGCAGGCTAGATAGCCCCTTTATGAATATTTGTTTTCTGCGAGGTGAGCTGATACTACTTAGGGTCTGCTCTGAAGGGGAAGACAGGACACTGTCTGGAAGTGAGGAAGGCATGGTGAAAAATGTGACCATGGATGCCAGACACCTACAATCTGGAAAAAAAAAGTAGATGAGAGTGTTAGCATGGAGCTATATTGTTTTGCTCTGGAAAATCCCTGTTAGGAGAAGAGTTCTGTCAACTCATTGACGGAAACTTACAGCCTGAGCTGCAGTGTCCCTGACCACCTGCCATTGCATTGCAAAGACTCACCTGTGTAGGCAACACTTGCACTTTCCAGGTCTCCACCGTACTGGATGATTTTTCTACTTGCAGACTTTGATCTTCGATCTTTGTAGGCACAATGCCCTCTGTAGTTTCCCGCACCCATTCTGCAGCCTCCAGCATCTGTTCAAGCATCCTTAAAGATACACTCTGAAAAACAAATGCATATTTAATAAAAATCATTTTGGATTCGCCAACTGGACATTAATTAGACAGCCAATGGTTAAAACCAGACTAAGATGCTAAGGCTCAACACAAAAACGAGCAATCCTCTGAGAAGGAACCACTGGAAGGTGTTGACTCCTTCACTCACCCGGGCAGCATTACTAGCAAGCAACAGCAAGTGCCTAGCAAGTGCCTAATTATTGGGGAAAAAAGTATATGTTGTAGAGTAGGAAGATTCAACAGCTGACCTTGAGTGCTAAGTTATACAAGCACTCTCATGAGTTGCTTTGAATTCAAGACTAAGAATTAAACATATAGCTGACAAAATAAATGTTAGCAAAATGCTTCATATACTAAATTTTGTGAGTCCTCTTTCTTCCTCTCTCATGCCCTCCCTGCATCCTTCTCTCTCATACACTCTCGCTCTCCCGCTATCTCTCATCTCCTGATGAAGTGTTTAGGCATTTATGTGTCCAATACTCCATAATACCTTTGGTGATCTGGAAAGCAAAGAACAGCATCCTTGGCATAGCTGAGAAGCCATTGAGCTCAGTTAATGGACCACTTTGAATGCTAGTGCACTTTGTCATGTGTCTATATTGATTATGCATTAGAAGCAATTGGAATTATTACAATGGATGCATCGCAAGCTAATGAATACTTGGGTAGAGTTCTCACTTCAACTTCAGTCCAGTCAGAAGCAAACACACCCAGATGCCTTTCTTATTGACTTACCTAATGTGACAATATTGTAATTAATAGACAAAGATCAATGGCTTCCACTTTTCATTTGAGATCAATGACAGCATCCAATTTTATTCAGTGTACTGTAACATGCTCTCTTTATTTTGGTTTCTATTGCTAGGCAGCCTTTTGGTTCTGCAGGGGGTTTTTTTTGCCTGTGTTTCGCGCTCCCATATCAAACTGGATAAAACTTGACATGATTATCATATGTACTATACAAATTGGTGTAAAAATTTGATGTGTGAAATATGCTTCCTGGTATGGTCTGGTGGTCATGTTGCATACATTGAACATACACAAAACAGGCAATTTTCTCTTGTATTTGTACAGCCTTCAGATGTTATGTATGCATTCATATTTTGACATCCATTTGATATATCAATTCAAATATGTTTCATCATATGCTGCAGCAGCCATACTGCACTGAGTGAATGTAGGCAGATTTGTGTGAAAGCCAGTTTCAGTGATCAGTGCCTTAGATAATCCCCTTATGTTGCAAGTAGGTGACACACAAATCCATGCCTAAAAAACACATTCTTTGATATAACTATTACATGAAACACTTCTAGCCCACACATTTAGGCTTGAGAACCTATGACGATGTTTGCAACCTCCAGTCTCTCATTTTCATGTTTCGGTTTGAAATTCAGACATGAAACCGAAAGTCTACAGACAAGATTGATAGACAATGTACACCTTTGCTCAGGCAGTGAACATTCTTCAGATGCATAACCACAAACATTTCGTAACCCTAAATCTAAAAGCAAATTTTAGACAACCGGTGTCTAATACATTACTTTATGAGTATCTGTGCATGTGCGTGCGGCTGGGGTGATTGCGTGTATGCGCTGGCCTGCTCAGGTGCAGCCGAGCTGCTGTGCGTGTGCGCGTTTGTGCCTCAGGTCGATGCCACAGTAGCGTGAGGGTCTCCTCCTCTGTGAATTGAGCGGACAACGCGACGCTCAGCAGTGGTCAGGGCTACAGTCCAGAGATGTCTTCCGCTGTGTGACCTGCCTGCATCTGCCACACCGGGCACACGTCAGCTCCGCGCAATCTAGCCATCCATCATCCCGCTGCCCCACACCACACCGGCCTCGGCGGCGCTGGATGTTTGTCCCCAAAACAGGAGCAGGGGGAGAGGGATGGACTGATTTAACCCTCCCTCATCCTCAAAAAAAAAAAAAAAAAGGAATAAAACACCCTGAGTATTGAACCCTGTAGGAGTCATGCATCAAGGCCCTACAGCTCACTGAGTAGTCTGGTGGTATCCTTGAGAACCCCGCTGACACTCGTTCCTCCTCCATGAATTAGCTGCTGACACGACCTTGGCCAGCTGAGCAACACATCACCGGTGGCAAATCAGGTGCGAGCGCTCCGAGGAGCCGCAGAACATGCAGAGCAGACCGAGGAAGGACAGAGGGCCTATTCCCCAAACCCTGTGCAGTGAGACGCCGGCCCTATTACCTTAGAGTAGAAAGACAAGAAAATCAAAAAATCCGTTCAAAATCGCCAGCCGGCATGACCAGTACGGTTTGTTCAGGGCCCTGCTGAAAAATAACAAATACCAAAGAGGAATGATGACCCTTAAATGAATCTGTTTGCTGCAGAAAATAATTCACAAAACTAAAAAAAAAAAAAGTATACATTTGAAGCTGTCAGTGAGCTTGATTATTACGGCTACCTCAAGATATTTGATGATACGTTTAGTCAGAATCAATCCTTTTCAAAATATGTTATGGTACAACTTAAATTTAAGATGGTGGCATTCATCTTGTGCCTTTAGTGTGTGAAGAATAAGAAGAAAACTCATTTAGACAGTGGAAATAAATTGCAGTAGAATACCACATTTACAAGATATATTGATGAAAAATGTACTTACACATGACTAAACACAAACATAAGACAATGGATATTAAGATCACTGTAAGCTATGCTCCTCCTGTATATATACCAACCTTAGTGTGTGAATAATTCCTCTACAGCACTATGATGAGAGATGTGGGATTTTTGAGTTTTAGTTGATCATTTCCTCATGAAATATATTCAGGCAGCATGTACAGTGGGCATGTTCAATATTATATAAAGCAAGACGGCTTTAATTAAATCCTTTCTAGAACTGGCTGTCTACATTTATAAGATTTGTCTTGAAAGTGACTCTTGGAAAGCTGAGAGATGGACAACAGCGAGCATCTTGTTAACACTGCAAATTATTATTCCTACATATATATCCATGTAATAGTGAAGTATACACACTTCTGCACAAATAAGTAAGCACTCTTCTATCTGCCCGACGTTCGGTTAAAGTACAGTCTGCGGAGTATATCATAGGTCTTCCCTATGCATTTTGCATTCCTGTTGTTAATATTCCTTTTTCCAACTCCACAAGATTTTAGTGGTGAGATGCACTATCATGAGAAGTAAGATACAAAGCAGGATGTTCCAATATACATTGCTGGACTCTTCCCCGCCTTTAGTCTATTACAGATGTTTTCATTGTAACTGCATATTCAGAGCAAAGCCGTTCTACCTCATCTTTGGATACATATATTTTCATACCATTAATGCTTACTGTTCTCACTGAAAACAAAGAAAATTTGTATTTTAAAAAACTCATTTGGGCAGTGTAAATCAGTTGCAGAAAAATACATTTATAAGATACATTGATGAAAAAATGTACTTACACGTGACTAAACATGAACATAAGACAATGAATATTGAGATCACAAGCTCTGTTGCTCCTGTGTATATATACCAGTCTTCTACACTGTAGAGAAGCTGGCTGCCACTTCTCTCATAAATGAGCCAAAAACAAAAGGTTAAAAACCAATAATTCATATTAAACCCAAACAGACAACAAAACCAGCTTATGAAAGCCCACAACAGGGACAAAGTGAGCCTCCCTCCTCCTATGCAGCCACACCTGTATTGAGTCTGGCCTCAATCAGGAAGGTGTGACTCATTATCCAATAGGCTGGTCCTCATACAAAGTAACACAGCTGCACACAATCAATTAACAATCAGAATTTGGATACTAAGGGATAGGTGGTGAAGGCTCTTCTTCACATACACACTTGCCCAAGCTTAATCATAAAAAGACAAATATATATCCGCCTCCAATGTAATTAAAGACGTGGCGACCCCTTGCAGACAGCAGTGTTATGGCCTGCAATAGGCTTAGACACATGGTAGGCAGAGAGTGAGGTATTCCTTTTTATTGAAGCACAACATCACCACCTGCTGACAGCACTACTCCAGCAATAACAAGGACCTGTGCCTTTTACCCCTCTTTTTTTACATTGGTTTTATTTTATATTGGTTTTTGTTTTATGCTGTCTGATATCCAGAGGCTATAAGATTGGAACAGTACTAAAATTTGCAGGGGACCGCAAACATGTATTTGGTGATACATGCATTTAATATGGGCATAAATAATATCGTGCGCATCCTCTGAGGGAAAAAAGGCGCTGGAACATTTATGTCAGGCTGCAAAGCCAGCCCCAGTGGTAAGAGCACCTAGGTGATGCTGAGAGCTTGTGGCAGTTTTGTCATACCCACGCTTTTAAACCCCTCCAAAACACTATCTTAACACTAAAAATTTGAATTCATATTTAATGTCATATTTTGGTGGGATTGCAAAAGTAGCTTGTTTTTTTGGCTTGTTGGATTTGAGTAGTTAAGGTTACATTCAGATATAAATTTAAAGCTCAGTTGAACATGCAGTAAGTGTTCTTTTTGTTATAATTCGATTGCATTGCACTGTTTGTATCTCGACAAAAATGTTTTTTGACAAACAGGCCAAGTTATTCACATACAAAGACTTGGTCTCCCCATTAAATGTATTGATAGCAAAATGAAGCCAAGTTACAGCAACCAATTTGGCCAGCATTACTTCACTCAAATAAATAAGCTCTATTCCAAATGCTGCCAAATGTTTCCCAATATCTTTTGCGTAACTTGGCCCTGTGTTTTCTCATCATCATCTGAAGAGAATGTAGTCAGGTAGATGTGTCAGATGCCCCAATGTGTAAATGGAAAGCACCTGCCATTAAGACCCCCCTACACTTTCTCTGCCACACAGCATGATATCTATAAATATTTAATTTTTTAGTCAATTTATAACATTCTTCACTTCCTCCTGTTATGTAGCACATTTGGATTTTGTATTAAAAATAAAAGCAATAATATTGCCATTGCAGCAATGGAAATATTTGTGTTCATATTCTATGTATACTATGGTCATACAGTACATAGTAATTTATGGGTACTATGAACAGCAATACCACACATGCTAAGAAAGTGATATAAAATGAGATGTGGAAAACAAGAAGTATTTGGATAGTAAACAGCTGTGGTTCCTGAAGGCCTACTGGATCTTGGTTTTATTCCAGTTTTTGTATTTATTGCATGTATTACAGGTGTATGAAGCATATGCAGCATATGTAACATTTAAAACATGTAGTACACAAATGGAGCATTCATATGTCCTGTTTAAGATTTATTATTCCCTGATGCATTTGCGTACTTGACTTCTATACCACAAAGGTTTAAAGAAAACATTCTCTTCAGATGATAAGATGCAACACAGGACCAAGTAACATGAAAAGATTTAGAGAAACATTTGTTAGCACTGGTTTGCAATAGTGCTTATTTAGTTTGTGTGAGGAAATAGTGCCCAGATGATTGGTTGTTGTGCTGTAAATTGACCTCATTATGATGTCCATACTTTTATTGGCAGACAGTTTTTGTACATATTGGTAGCTCAGCATTTCTGTGCATTGGATTTTTTGTGTTTTGTTTTAGATAAAATAGTTATCTACGATAAAGCAATAACAGCACAGCACACAAACACAGATGCAGTGCAGATAATGGTGAGTGTGCCCTGTGTTCTTTATCAGCTCCACAGCACAAATAAAATGGTGGAAAGCATCTTTTAGACATACTGTGACCGAATCCTGGCGGTCTGTGCAGATGAGAGAAAGGATTTGCGCATGCCATTCAAACAATGCAGATACGAATCATGAAGGCACTGTGTTTTCAAATATATGAGCAATGCTATATCTCAGGCAATATCAATATTTAAAACTTGGCTTTCAAATATGGATATGATGTATTGAAATACACAGCAGTATCAGAAGTGCGTCAATCTCTCATATATCACTGTATAACATGGCGGTGAAATTAGGGTTACATTTCTCGAACTTGCGTATCTGCTGTAGAGTTGACATAAAACAGCAAACACTACCTCTTTGTGCCATACCTGGGATAATAGAGGTTGGTTGGGGGTCATGGCAGTGGCGGTCTGTGCATCAGGCATACCAACATCTCAAGCGTATTCAGCCCACAGAAAGCTGTGGCCCTGGGAGCCATCCAGACTGGCCCATAGCTTCATTACCTGTAGTTAGGCTGCTTTGTGTGTAGGCAGTCAGTCATATTTTACCACCACTGTACTGTATGCCTTGTCAATATCAGCCAGACTCACTGTAGGCGTCAGTAACCTGTGGCTTCCTGAAAGCTTCTATTGAGTTAATCATCTAGCAGAATCTGAACTGGGTGAACTTCATGTTTTTCACATCATGAAAAGGCCATACATTTGTTTCTTTTAACATGTGCAGAAAGTGTCAACAGAGTCACAGTACTCTACAATTTAAAAGGTTAGTCAAAGATGTGCACTACAATAAAAAAAACCACAGTATAAGGGAGATACTCAAGCCTACTACATACCAGTTTACCTTTAACTTTAATTTAAGCCAAGGGTTTTTGTTATTATTTACACACCAATTTTGGTAATTCCAGAAATCCACAAACTCACTGTTGCAAAAGTAACTGAAACGGAATTTACGCTTTAAATTCCACATTAACAATTAAGGACAAACTGTGAGGCAGGAGATTTTGGAAAGCCCCCTTAACTAGTCATCCAATGTCATCCTGCCGACCAGTGATCTCTCAGAATGCGCAAACCAGGCCAAGCCTACCAAGCCTAACAGTGATGAGCTGTGCCGCCAGACGTTCCCGGGTACAACACACCGTGATTTACAGTCTCAATAACTCTAATCATCCTTCCCACTCTCACTGTGTCTGTAAAGCAAGCGGCAATGAAAGCCGTTATAATCTGCCTAGCTGTAATGCCTGCCCATAAAAATCACTTAAGCTGGCGAAACCCCAATGCCCTCCCAACCTCCTGCCTCCGCCTTCCCTGCTAACCTGTTGTAAAGAGCTGTTAACTCTGGCAGGATGACATCACTATGGTCTCAAAGCCTTTCCTGAGGCCTAGCTTTAATCCCCTCCTGCAGTGTTTGTTCAGTCTTTTTTTCTTGTCGGTCCAAGCTATTCGGAAGCAAATTTGCCAGCATGACCACGGCATCATCACAACAGTCTCCTGTCATACAATGAGCTGTCGGCTCCGCTGGCGGTATGTGTGTTTCTCATATCCCGGCACCATATGACCATCAATAACACAGCCAATCTGCATGTGTTTCTGGGCACTCTCCACAGCAAGGGAACCTGTCTAACAGTTGACATTTGGAGTTGATAAAAGTGGACATCATCCATTTGGAATGCTTCTGCTACCATCTGAATAGTCTGCCACCGGTAGAAGGTCTTCAAACGCTGAATTAATTGGAAGTTTGCGGAATTTAACACAGAAGCTAGCACCTTTCTACATACACTTCATCCAATAAATCATGCCTTTTTTGAACATTCCCAACAATTCTGCATGATGTGAAGGTAATTGTATGGGTCAATTTTGCAGTAAAAATCCACTTCAGATTCTAATCTACTTCGATTCCCTCTGGGCAATACTATTGACACACATAATTGATTCCATTTTTGCTTTCAATGGCAATTCTGCAACTGACAATCCAATGCTGCACTTTCGGTCAATCAATTCAATCCACCCACAACATGGGTGAAGGCAAAGGAGAGACAGGAGTGTTTGCCTCTTTTATACAGAGGCAGGAACAGAGCTACAACTGAGAGTTTATAGCAGATAACTCCAGAAAAGTCCTCTTTTATTCTAAAACATGATGTCTCCCCTGAGTCAAATGCACCTGCTGGAAGTTCAGACCAGACTTGAAACCCAATCTCAGGCCTTTTCTTTATTGACTCTCAAGGGCTCATTTAAATTCTAGGAGAGTAAGACAGCAATATAACAAGAACTGAGGGTACAAATCACCACCAATTTTCTAGTGCTAATGACAAGCTATGCCAAGAGTTAGCTGGTGCCCCCTAACTGTTCCTGATCTTTTCAAGTCTTTGAAATGCTGCCATGAATGGAGAATTAAAAGTGGAAAAGGAAATCAATTATTCTGAATGGCTTTATTCCTTCTTTTAAAAAGCTGACGGGTGGTCACCGTGCATATCCACAGTTATTGTTCACTCTTACCTCTTTTAAATACTTGTTTTTATCTAGAAAAAAACAATGCAATTTCAAACCACTAACACCCATGCATAAACAAGGGGTTAATCTGCAGTATACTGATTAAAAACAGTTTTATGATGGCTCATTTTACTATAGACAACTAAATAGAAATATAAGGATCTATGACTGAGAAGAGGGTTATTAAAGATACTGTAATAACAAGACTGGGCTTTTTAGATCAATTGGCTATCCGGACTTTTAGCTGTATCAAACTATATTAAACAAGCATCTTGAATTTTGTTTTTCTGCAGTTTTTTTTCTCTGTAGTTAAATGTGACCTTCATGCCAGAGTTATGTAATCAAAAGACTATTTTCTGTCATCTACAATGTTTAATCTTCAGTCTTTCACATATGGCCTTGAATATAATTCCAATCCATTGCAATTCTATTAGTGTATTTTACGGGAGGAGCCTAAACTAACTGAAAATTCCCACTTCTTTTAGGAAAATACCTGTAGTTTCTGATCATCAAAGGAACCTTCTTATTTTCCATGTCCCCTGCATGCTACCTATTACAATTTCATTACAAAAAAAACCCTAAAAGAATTAAGACACAGAACCTGTAATTCTACCAGTGCTATCAGCTTGTTAATGTGTCCATGCAGGATGATTATATGCAGAAAATGTTAAGGGCACTTGAGTGTGGGATGTATAAGAGATCATACAAGTTCACTCAGTAGAGATAGACCTCAATTCATCTGTTTCAATTTGCCAACAAACAGAATATCCAAGCCCAGAGGGTGCAGGCATAGATGTTTCGCTTTGAAGAAAGGGTGGTAATATCAATGAGAGAACCTTCAAAAGGGAGGACATTTGGATATATACGGTATATACTAAATGTCACACCTGATAGTTGGAGAATTCATTCTGACATCATGATGAGGATAAGAAACAGATGTCTGAACTCTATATTGCATTTAAACATGAATAACATAATAATTTTATATTTTGCAGGATTCCTCAAAATATTGTGTACAGTTATTTTAAAGTAATATATCACCTTTTTGTGTGTATTTTTGTGGAACTCACAGGTAAGCTTGTGACTTCGTTATTAATGCTACGTACCCCCCTGGTGGTAGATCATTTACTGACTCAGCTGAGCCATATGTACAACTCTGAGCTTAGTACAACTCTTGAACTGTATTTAAAGTAAAGAACGCCATTAACAAGGGGAAAAAGAGGATGTCTTTGGCTGAAACTCCCCCCTTTGAATTGGAACACACCACAACATTCACGTGTGTGGAATCATTTACATACACGCAGTAAATTAGTCTGTTTGATGAACAGGAGCTGTACGTACACTGACGTGATGTTAGATATCATCTCGTACTGCACAATTTTTTTTCTTTTTTTTAGGGTGCCTCGCAGAAATTCAAACAGCATGAGCAATGTTTGCGAGACAAGCTGTATGCAGGAACTGGATCCCTGGTGTGCTGCAATCCTGCATATTTCAAGATCTCTCTGAAACATTCCCTAAAGTACAATGTGTTTTGAGTACATGATCACTTTGATTAGCTGTTTGCACTGCATCCTTACATGTGATCACTGTATTTATCTGTAATCTATGTTGGAATCATTTTACTACATAGACCAGGGCTGAATATCCCATTGTGTTTTAAACTGTGGATGACACTTGCTTTCACAAACACTTCCCAGCTTCTTTTATTTCCTTATTTAGAATGCATTGTGTGTCTAAGGTGTACTTGTTTTTAATAGCCAATACATTCAAACAGTTAACACTCAAACAGTTTTTGAATTTATGATAGACTACAATAATTGAAAAATAATTTAAAATATTGTGAACTAGGATATTCACAATAACAAAGATATTCTATGAATTAGGTATATCCAGCATCAACAAGGTAAACACTCACACTAATGCCATCCATGTCAAAGTTACCAACACAGACCAATTGTGTAATGGCAGTAAATTTACCCCACAGTAAGGTAAACATCTATGCACAAGTGCTTTATGGACTTTATAACTCAACTGTTTTCACCACTAGATGGGGAGCTTGGTTAGATTTTTATTTTCATCTATTTTTTTTTTACCCAAGTTCCCATGTACTTTTCTGATGACTGTTTCTATCCACTAGATGGCATATTTGGGTTGACAAACTATGTGGTCTTTGTACGAGTGTTGTGACACACCACCTATCTCTGTGTTCCTTCCTACCTTCACCACATGATTAATTTTACAGTGACAGGGACAGAGATCTATATGGGAAGTATACAGGCTTTGCTATGTTGTTATCATAGAAAATCCTTTCATTGTGGAAACCACTGTGGAATCAAATGTATTGTGGGTGATGATGAACAAGGATGGACAGCCTTACTTGTGCAGGACAGTATATGAAATACAAATTCTGATATTTTTTAATTTTATTTCTCACTTTCACAGTCTTTCTTGGAGGTACATTATTTAACAATGCACAAAAAAACAGAATACACATTTTAAATTTTAAGCACGGTAATGTCCTTCTCTGATAGTAAACATGAATTCATCAAGACACCTTTAAAAGTCTAAAGTGTTTCAAGCATCTCGGAGACCCAAATAATCTAGGTTTTCATACACAAAGGTAAACACCTTATGCCAAACCCATAAATGTGAATGGCAGCAGTGAATTTTGAACTGTGCGTAGGGACAAGTGTGCCAAATCAGTTTTCAGAGACTTGAATGGACATCTTTCTCTATGCATTGTGGAGTGAATACTGCTGTAATAACTCTGCTTTTGCATTCTCTAGCCAGGTAAGCACTGTGTCGAGTGCCGGTCATAGCAGAGCATTGCTGCAAAGGCCAGAACTTTGGAAGAACTTTTCATTCATCCACTTCATCATGGCTGACACACTAGGTGAGGCAAGGACAGTCTAGCGTTTGGTTCATTTGGTGTTCAACTCATCTTTCTAGAGTCTTTGTATTTCGAAACAGAAATCTTTATGAAGGTATTAACATGTTTCAAAATGGTGTTATTAGAAGAGTAATTTGGTTTAAGGCATGCAGTTTTTTGAAACTGAAATGGATTATCAATGAAACATACTGTACAATGAAGTGAAAGAAACCAGCAGTGGGGTATTCTCAGGTTCCAAACACATTCTGTTTCAACTCGGTGCAGCTCTCTGGAATCCCTGCCATTTTTTCCCTGGACTGGATCAGTGTTAACACACACTATGAAATACCGCTGTTATAAATTTCAGACAAGGGTATTTATAATGCCAAATGACTTGTTGGTACAATGTTTCAAATGAGAATGCTTCCAAGCACACCCATATATCTCTGCTTTGCGCAAGACAGTTTGTCTCCAGCAATCCTTTACCGAGGCGACACATTGTAAGACTTCATCCTCTACCCTTGGGCGGCGTGAGGGGAAGAGCTCTCTCCTGAACGGTGTGGACAGGTCATGTCAAGTCCTCGTAGCTATTGATCAGGGAGCAGGATGGCTCTTGTTCCTCTATAAATACACGCAAAGCGCTATCAGTGCCCCGCAGGGGGAGGATTAACTTGTGCTGGCCTCCCCTCCCCTCCCTCTGTCCCTCTCCCCTTTCTTCGGGGTGGCTATTTCTGTAGGCGATCTATAAAACCCCACAGCACTATGCCTGGGGTTCTGTTTCTGTGCGCCGGATCAATGGTGAACGGGGGCCTCGCTCCTCACCCGGCTGGAGGGGCGTGATGAGGGAGGGTGGGAGGAGAAGGAGGTGGTGCAAGGGACACTGGGAGGACAGATATAAAAACTGCCGCTACTATGCCTTTCCTTCATGACTGCTGCCAACCTGGACAGCGTACACAAGGACAGGCAGGGAGAGCTGGCCGCAGGGCTGGGACCTAGACACAGATGAAATGGAAGATCCAAAGGCGCGGCGCCTTTCAGGAGGATACGGGTTTATCACTAATTTAGCAAAGATGGGAGACCATCCTGTCATTATGCTGTGGTTGCCAGCGGGCCTGTGCTCAAGATGGGCTCAAAGGGTCAGCCTACAGGTTTGTTATAATGAAGGCCACTGAGGATGCAAGCTGTAGCTCAGTATTAGAAGTAACCAACGTCAACTCACATTTATTGGCATACAAGAATTACAATAGTTGAAAAATACAACGTAGTGGTATGACCTTTCCCTTTTCATGGACCAGTTGTACTCCAGCATTTTTTGTTCTGTGGCTCAGATGAGTGAGGCTTTCAAATGGATGAATCCAGCGTATTCTCAAAGCACTTTATCCAGCTCAGTCCTCAGTGAAGTCTACCTCTGTCCCTTTGCGAATCACTCCCCTGCAAAGCCTCTGCTCTCTGCCTCATGCCAAAAAAACTACAGCAGTCAAACAGCTTAGGATAAATAATTTAATGCTGTTACACCATCAATATATGTGCACTCTCACAAAGGGAAAATAAAAAGCAATAAACCACTCCCCTCCAAAAAAAAAAAAAAAAGAAAAAAAAGAAAACAAAAGCCATCAACAGTCCACTTAGTATTGCTTATACAACCTACAGCTCTCTCGGCCAGCAAAGCAAAAACCTGAGGCTGGGGACCCTTGACTTTCATAGAAATCTCAGCAACATCACACACCACACACATGCACACACACACGCACACACACATGTACACACACACACCTGTGTTCACATACAGGTATACTGTCTGTGTCAGGGGTTCCCAAACTGATCACGTCACACAACCCCCGAACCCCACCCTACATTATCCCCAAACCCTCTTGTCACTGGTTCACTTCTATTATCCCCCAGTCCATTTGACCAGACGCCACAACCCTTGCTATTCCCAAATCATCGATCCCAATGAGTGTAACAGCCCCTCAGAACAACACTAAGTCTTTTTGTTTTTTTTTTTGGTGTATAAAAGCATACATCAGTGCTGCACCAATCACTCTCTAAAAAGGGATTGGCGATTCAGTGGATGTGCGCTGAGTTTTACTTGTGTTTACTTCACTAACGCGTATCAAGCAAGCTTCCGTTCCAGTGGGCACACTCCCCCAGGGACCCCAGGTGGTGCAGCCCCCCACCCCCCACCCCCCGGCCTCGCCCCCACCCCCACCCCCTGCCATTACCTCAGAGAGGAGCGGCTTTCGGGCAGGAGGGCGGGTGAGAAATCACACGGACGTAATTTTATTACCGGTAACAACGACGATAGGTTCAAATAAGTCTAAAAGCACTTTGCTCACTGTGAGGGCGTGCTGAGTGACATTTCTCATCGGAAAAATGGACGAATTTGCCGTGAATCATGACAAACGGGGGTGACAGCAGGTTAAAATGTGAAAGCATGGCGAAAGGTGAAATATAATTCATACCCAATATAGCGGGTTGCAGAGGGCAGGGCGGGAGACGAGGTGACTTCATGAGGATGTGCAACACAGTCTTTACACAGCAAACGATGCGTACCGAAGGAAAATATGAGGATATACGTACAACAGAGATATTCACCAGCATTCTGGTCTCCCTCCCAATATTCCGGTCCCCACAAAACATGAGCTTAGACTCGTTCAAAACAAAACTGAACGGGTGAGGATGGTGACGCTGAGAGCTACTGGAAATAAGAAACTGCCGGTTGGAAGGGGCCCTGTTCATTTCAGACAACAGTTTGCCTGTGAAAAGACGGGGCAGGGTGATGATTGATGCCCGGAGAGAGACTAATTGAAAAGAGTGGTCATGGGAAGAGGTGAAGGGGGGCAGCTGCAGCGGAGAAGGGGGGGGCCGTAATGATGGATAATCTCTCTCCGCCTCTCCTCCGTCACTCCTGCCCGGCTCACCGAGCAGGTGTCACTCCCCCAGCTCCTCATATCCCGCTCCTTTCGCCCCGCTGTGGAGACACGGTCAAACTGGGCTTTCGTTCATGTAAGAAAAAAAAAAACCCGCCTGTTGCTGCCAATTATTTCATCCCAGCACCAACCCTGAGCAGCCCACAGAGAACCTGAAGGAAAGAGGGTTTTGTTTGCTTTTATTTCTGTTTTTTTTTTTTTTTTAACATTATTTTATTTTTCCCCTCACTGTACATAGCAATGACAGGCACTGAAGGGCGCTGTACCTGTGATCCTCTGGTACATTATGCTGCTGCACACACACACACACACACACACACATGCACACACACGCACGCACACGCACACGCACACGCACACGCACACACACGCACGCACACACACTCATACACACACACACACACACTCATACACACTCACATACACACACACACTCGTGCGCATGCGTACGCACACACACACACATAGACACACACCAGGGCTCTGGGCTTTGGGACCCCGACAGCAGGTGGGCCCTGAGGGAGGAGTGAGTGTGGAAGGTGACCAGGGAAGTGTGTGTATGTGTGAGGGAGAGGTGTTGTATGTGTATGTATATATGTGCGTGTGCGTGTGTGTGTCTGTGTGTGTGTGTGTGTGTGTGTGTGTGTGTGTGTGTGAGAGACAGAAGGAAAGGTGTGATATATGGGTGTGTGTATGTGCATGTGTTTGTATGCGAGTGTGAGGGAGAGGTGCGGTGTGTATGCTGCATGTGTGTGAGGCAGCCCCTCCGTCTGGTGTATGCTCTCGGGAGGGGTGCTAAGAGGAGGCCGGCTTGCTGTAGTCTTCCACGCCAGTGATGGTGGCCTTGCAGAAGAAGCAGTCCTTGTTGTTCATCAGATGCTGGTTAATACAGGCTCTGTGAGAGATGCAAGAAAATTTATGACTTTAATCATATCTCAGTTCCAAAAAAGCCAAAATCACCTGGCCAATTATCTTACAAATATTTCTTAGATGTCTATATGCTTAAAATATGAATGAACCACATATTAAATTGTCATAAATTCAGTTTTACTTGGTTTTTTTCTTTTTGGGTGTCTGAATTCGTGTGAAGAAATCAAGGATTTCTTCAAGGATCCTTTCTTTCAAGGATCAAGGCACTAAGCTAAACACATGGTTTTACTTACGTCAAAGATTTAACTTTGCAGAGGTATTAGTCTATAGGACAATATATCAATACGTTAACAGAAACCCTTACCAAAGGAAACTTAAGATGCCTACCATTTAAAACTTTATACAGTTTCTGATCTATGTGTACTTCACAATTTAAAAATGTACACAATCTCTGACTTATGTGTACAGTTTGTTTTAGGCTGGAAAATCTGAGCAAAAGTACCTTGCCCGTGTGTACATTAGCAATGTTCAGCATGTTCCAGAGTTCACTGTTATCACCACTATATCACACAGTGCCCAATCATGGATATGGAACTGACGTCAGATAGATTTATTAAATGTTACTTGCATTCCCCAATAAAGCATTTACGCTAATATGTGCTAAGTAACCACAAACATCCATTAATATTACAAGTAGATGACTGCCACATATTAATTTCCTAAGTAAGTAACAATAACCCAGATCTAATCAAACAGCTGCGGCATTTGAGTAAAATATGGGAAGGGTCGCCACGAGGCTGGCATGTAAAGTGCTGATAACTCACTTGCAGGACTTGTGGGAGCAGGGCTTGAAGATGGCAGAGATTGGATGTGCATAGCAGATAGGACAAAGGTCCTCCTCGCTGGTGGGCTGGGAAGACAAGCATTACATTAGGTTATTTATCTGCTTGGCAGCAGCCCATACGCGGAGAGAGTCACGCAGCTTAAATTTTATCCCTTTACACAGATGGATATTTACTGAAGCACTGCCCGTCAGGAGGCTCGCTCAAGGTTAAAGCAACAGCTTCCCTAGCTGGGAATCAAACCTGCAACGTTCTGGCCCTAACCACTGTGTTACACCGTTGCCCAAGCAAAGCCGCTAGTACAGCTGCACCGACAGTGTTAATGACTGAAACGCATCCAAACAAATAAGCTCGTGACACTACATGACAATGCTTTCAATGGCAATGCGATTAACCCTGTAATGCGTGGTGAAAAGAAGATGTGCCAACAGGATGTCTGTCTGCCTCCTGGCATCTCTGCGGGATGCCCCCCCCCCCCATGCCTCTAACCCTGGCATTAGCCCTGTCAGTCCGCCACTGGGGCAGTACTGCTGCAGATATGTTCTGGTTCTGCACACGTTTTGCCCCCTGCCGGAGATGATCCGAACGCCCACCCCCCCTCCTCCTGTGCCCTGCTACCTCCGCTGATCGGCCATCCCCGACCTCGCGGCGGCCCTGCCCTCTCTCTCTCCGCGACTCGGCATCTGCCAGCGTCTCCCGCCGCCACTTCGACGGGGGCCTCGGCGCACTGCTGTCAGCTCATTAACGCCTGACCCGCGCTCTCAGCGGATTCATCACAAATCAATCACCGCGGCCAAACAAACACCCCGCCGTAAATAAACCGTCATGGCGAGACGCTGCGGCTCCGTGGAGCGGGACCCAACGAGCAGCTGGAGCCATCGCACAGACCCGCACACACCTGGCCAGCTGGCCAAGACAAACACTAATAATATTAAGACTACAGAATACCCTTGAGAGGCCTTTTCTTTAGCTGATCTTGTAGTTTAGACACACAAGACCCATCCATGACATGTCGGTAATAAAGCTGAGAAACATACTGCTAGTAGGATGTAAGCCCTGCCATCTGATACATGACAGACAGTAACATATATTTTATATTCATAAATAAATCAAAAGTAGATCATTTTTCTTGTGACATCTTGAAACTATGCTTTTTATGCGGGCCCACAATAACCCCAGGCAATAATAACTCCGGGCTACAGTTCCCCATTTCAGCAAAACAGATGTACAGAATGTCACTACACAAACAGACATCTGTACAAAAACGCCTGGAGCTCAGCAAAGGAAATAACATATATATACGCTGTGCACCAATAAAGCTGTGCTTCATTTCCAACGTCCACACAGCTATAGAACTGAGACCACACTGTGTAAAAAAAAAAACAGCAGGTTTGTTACTGAAAATCCTTCATTGCTGCACGACAGAGCCATGGCACTGAGTGGGAGTGAGGGTCAGCAGACAGCTATAGTGGTGCAGGGCAGGTGCTGCAAACACACACCAGAGTCTACATGACCCCTGCAACCTCCTGCCTGTTTCATCACCACCCTGCCTTAGTCCCCTCAAATCCACTTCCACTGCAGAGCTGTACCAGGACTGACTCACTCAGTCCAGGTTCCATGTGGTTTTCCATTATCCCTCTTATTCTGCTGAACTGCATCAGTTCAGCCTGGTGGTGTTCCTGGCACTGGCCTGTTTACTGACTGAGCTGTGGGCGAGTCAGTGAGCTGAGGAGATGAACACAGAAGTAAGGATGGAGCCGGCTGCTGTCGCCGGTCACAGACTGCAAGCAGAGGTAGACAGAGGTAACGCGGTGTCTATGGTATATCTTTTTTTTCCTGGGAAAACTTCAGCCATAGACTGCAGAATAAGTCCAGACAGTCGTTGTGATCTCGCCAGACAAGCACATTCAGGATGTTTTAAGGTAATGCAATGGACAATGCTGTAGCACCAGGCCTGCTTTAGCTCCATCTTATCCTAGCCTGGTTCCAGCTCTAGAGTGGAAAATGTCTATAAACTGTATCAAAATTGAACACTGAGCTGTGGGTCTTAAATATAGGTCTGAGGCTTAGTGTCAGGTCAGAGGATCGCTTTACTGGAACAGCCATTTTCCCGATGCTGAAAACGACAGATAAAAATGCTACTTGAGATCGTCTCTGCCCTCCAATATCAACTCTTCCCCTTAATCCTCAGAGATTCTTTTAATCTGCACACTTTAAGCGAGATGTCCTCTGCAGCCTAAGGGGGGGAGAGAGCACTGCAAAGTGTTAATTGAGTCCTCTGTGCCGATTCCACAGGGAGAGGAGATGAAAGCGGGGCCTGACAGAGGTCTGACAGGAACAGGTCCTGAGAACCCGCCTCAGGTCCTCCATTTCCCCAATCTCTTCTTCTCTGCAACACTGCCAATTAGAGCCTCCGGTCTCCTCACCCCCCTGCTGCTGGATCTCAGAGACGGCGCTTCAAACACGCAAGGCTACAGCACATAGCCACACGGTTTGACACAGACACTGACACACATTCCCTACTAGCACTTACAGCATTGTAAGAAACAATCCTTAAAATGTGTTCAATCTATTACGCTTTAAATCAATTTGGCCATGACAAGAAATAACAGGGAAAAAGAAGGCGAGTCTCAGGGAATATAAAAACCAGGGATGCCCGATTTGCTTAATCACTTCTGAGATGAAGACCTCTAGGGGCAAGTATTGGCTTAAGGTAACTCCTACTTCGGAAACCCAGCTGCGGAGAGGAAGACAGAGAGAAAGAAGGTAGGGGAGAGTGCTTCATTTTTGAGTGTATCGCTTGAATAAAGTCTTTGCCCTTTGAATTATTGTCACTGGGACAAAAGGCAACAGAGCTACAACAGTTTCTTTTAAAAAAAAAATAATAATAAAAAAAACTCCTGTGCTGGGCAAAATGACCTGTTTTTTTAAAGTAATTTCTTTTTCTTTTGTTAAGGAAAAGTTTGTCAGATAAGTTCTAGGTCTGGACAGGGGATAAGGTGTTTTTGTCAGTGTTTATGTGCATCTGTGTGTCCTTCCGTTCTCAAAGCTGACCCATTCCCAGTGGCTCAGAGATTGGGTTTCTATCTGGAGTCAGTGTGGAGGTGAAGGAAATACAAACCCCCAAATCTCCCTGCCTCTCTTCTGTCCTCCCCCCTCCTTCCCTGCAGATGTCTAGACACATCCATTCTGTCAGAATGTCCTGAGTTACCATTATCTCCCCCCAGCCAGGAAAAAGACAGGACTTCAGATTTAAATGAAATCACCAAGGACTGCACTGACAACTAGAGCTCTGTCCCACAGATCATGAGAGTGTCTGCCTTACACTGCAGTATATCATATCGTTCTGATGACAACATTACTACACATTTAAAAAAAGTAACATAACTGGAAAAGAACTCCTTAGGAGGAAACAACTATGTTGTGTGGAACAATGGTAAAGACAAAAGTGAAAAAGTACAATTTGTGTGGTGGCTGAGTAGGCAGCATGTGGGTGTGGCTAAAATACTGCCATCTCCTGGCCACTTTTACACTTTACCTGTTAGTGGGAAAAGAAATTACTGCCATCTGTTGCCAATTGACAAGCAATAATTTCTGGCATTAAAGGGCTCTCTGCTTACACTCAGAAGTGAAGGAAGGAGAAGCTATGGGTTCTATTACAAAAAAGATCTGAGGTCAGACAGTAGCTTTCCCAACGTTGAACTTTTGTCTTTGAGATTATTTACTTTTGATTCATTTTGCTGGGGTTTGTACTGGAGATTTTTTCCCTCTGTAATTCTTCTGTTTTGAGCCTTTTTCTTATCTAATCATTTTTGTTGCTTTAAAACAGTGACTGGCTCTTAGGCTGCGCTGCTCCATGTAAAACACCGACCCCAGATTGTCACAGCACACGCATATCCATAAAATCATTCATCTGTCCACAGTCCTAATTCTCTGCCTGCTTTCAATGTTCTTGTCTGTAAACAGAGAATATGTGTCTATATCATTTTGTCCCCATCTGTGCAAACAAGTGTTTAGCTTAAGGAACATGGGAACAGATGGGGAGCTTTCATCAAGCTACCGTTTGCTGATTTTAAGCATCAAGTTTCGGATTTAAGCACATCTTTATCCATCTAGCTCCATGCATTGATGGTGCTTGAAAGATTATTGTTAGTGGCAGATTACTTCCTTAATTGCACATAGTGGAATACAAAGATAGCTCACTGGTCAGTGATTGGTACAAGATTGGTAACTAAGAAGGTCAGGAATATTTCACAAGAGAGTTCCATTTTTTTTCAATCCACAGACCTGTGGGGACCTGTGTCAAAAGCTCCAGGCCCAGAGACAGTCCCTGCAGCAGCCTGAACTGGAACTGCTCGGTGCTGATCTGCATACACACAGCTGTCTCCACTCAGCTCATCAACCAGCTGCAATGCAGTTTAAGATTAATACAGGGGAAACCCAGCAATTGGAGAGAAGAGACAGATGACCAGACCTCCCTGATTTGAGCACTTGGCCCTTGCCACCTCTTCTTTCTCCCCATTTTCCCAAAAGTCGCCCTGACAAAGGCCAGCCTTTCAATGCCCTTGCATCAAGACAAAGCCCTGTCCTTCCTCCTCCTAGCCTGTTCTCTGCTGCTGACAGAGCTGACAGCCTCGGCTAACTTGCTGTGGACTCTAATGTTAATTTCCTCATATTGCTTATTCACTCAAATCACTCTCTTAAAAAGCACCGAAGCACCGCAGCACAGATCTTTAACCTTAGCCTTGGGCCATTAAAGTCAAATTAGGCCTTGTTTACTGGCAAATCTGATTTTTTGAGATCCAGAATTTCTCACTGTCACACTCATTCTCTCATGGGCCACACGTCCAGTTCTGTGTGTCCAGACTAAGATCACTGTCTCACCTCATGTTCAGACATTATACGACCTATTAAAAATGTTTGGAATCCATGCAATACAGCTGCATTTATTGTTTTAGTCCTGCAAATGTTGTGCGACAGGGAAGACACAAAGTATGATGAGCAGACAACGTCACCTAAGGTGGCTGCTGTTGGCAGCCTTCACTGCGACAGCATGATAGTGATCAATGACAGAAGGCTAATAATCTCTACAGTGTCATGCCAGGACTACAAAACCTTGTCAAATGTCACAGGAATCTGCATTCAGGACAGAGTGGCAGATTGGAATGTTTTGACTGAAATTCAGTCCCAGAAAAATCCAAAAATTACCACCAGAGGTGGTTTGGAACAGATTTTGACTGAGCCATTCAGCAAGAGCTTTCACGGGTCAAAAAAGAACAGATGTGTCAAAAAATCAGATATATTCCCAGTATAAACAAAGTCTCATTGTCTCATAAACCTCTCGCTTCCTGTCTTGCCATTCCTCACCCACAGCCACTGGAAACAGGAGGAAACAAACTCATTGAAGAATTTATAGTCCGCTGACTACCACCAGTGAATTCCACCCCCCCCCCCCATGAAAATATGCTAATTATTTTCTGAACATAAATCTCGGAGTCTTAGCTAATGACCAGCTCCAGGAGAATTCTATTTGCTGTAATATATCCTCTGGTGGCTGTTGGTTTGGAGAAGACAATGAAATGCATTGCGGCATCCTGAACTCTATGAGATGAAAAGGTACATCTGACCTACAGCTGAACTCCGCCCCTGGAAACCTCGCGGCACAGGCAGGGCTTATGGGTTAGGTAACCCCTAGAGAGAGATCAGAATTAAGGTCTCATTTCATTATCCAGAAATGAATTTGCAGCAGGACTGCGTGCCACTCATCCAAGACAGTATGAGATGACTGCTCTGATTCCCCTTAGAGACTACCATGAAAATGAACTTTTCTTTCTATAATTAACACTGTCAAGAACTTTTTGTTTCTTGACAGTTCCTGTGGGATACCTTTTTTTTTCTTTTCAATGATTTCCTTCATCTTTGTCATCTAAGTTGAAATTAAATTCCTTATCATCCACCTCCCCAGCTCCATTTGTTCACTAGGATGGACTGTTTGCACTGCCAGCAATATTCTCCGGCACTAAGCTTTTTCTTATAGCTGAAGTTCAGGGCTTTTATGATCTGAGAGACTGTCAAACACTCACCTCACCACGGTCACCATGACACGGCTCTATATAAAATAAAAGCAGCTGGACTGATTTATGGTAAGGCAAACCACAGGAAAAATTTCAGGAGAGCAAAGTGAATGGCTGACTGTGACCTTTTCCTGGTCACTGCAGTTTGTATAACAGTCACTGAGAGTGAGTGAGGTAGCGTGGAGTAGTGAGGCAGATCTGTCCAATGAGGGCTGGCTACATTTAAAAGTAAATCATTAAAAATCCTGGAATATCCTCTTCTCCAGGGGTCTCTGCTTCCAAAAATAACAGCAAGACGTGGCAGCTGAGGGATGGGGCTCGATCATGGAATCACTTCCATTTGCATTAGTTTTTTTTTTTTTTCCCCTCTTCCCCTCCTCTTATCAGGTTTCTGGTGCAGGGGAAGTGGCGTTTTCCATCATGTTTCCAGAGCGAAGGTCATTCTGCATTATGCAGGCACCTCAGTGCAGCCACAGTCGTCGGGGCCATGTGCACTACTGTGCTGCACTGCACAAACTATAACGAAAATGAGGACTAAAATGGTCTAGAAATCTCCCCCCCTCTCCTTCCACATTGCCTTCCCTACCTCCCACACACACTCCGTCCATCTGGTATCCACGACAAAACATCCCTCCCAAGACCACGCTGCATTTACAGTCAGAGTCTTGCACTATAATAAGAGACACACCGCTTTAACAAATTACAGCGACCCAATTTTCACACTTATTCCACACTTGGCTTCTTCACATTTGAGAAGCTCTGTTATGAGGATAGTTGTATAAAAACTGGTGTAGAAACAAAGCTTAATATTGCCCATGCAAAGCAAGATCCTTTGTTCATAGCAAACGTCAACAGGAAAAGCCTCTGAAAACAAGTTCTCCACTACATAAAGTGCTACAGTATTATGCTGAGGCATAGCTTAGTCTGTGAGGGCAAAATGTACACCTACACACATGTGTTCTCAAAAACATCCCACTATATCAGATAATGTATGGAGAAAAATCCCCATATTCAGGTAAAAGATGTTCTGTCCCACAGTTTAGATCCTGGTTTATTCTTACTATGTGTGCAGTTTCCATTCAACATAATCGTTGCCCACCAGAATGAAAATTTTCCCTATAGCTTTACATGCACAACATATATAGCCCGATAAATAAGCATCTCCTCTCAGAACCTCATTGTTACAGAATGACAAATTATCAAATGAGATTTTTCTATGAGATTCAGTGCTTTCATACACTCATTCATCTGCTTCATTTTGACAATTTAGCCAGATATATTTGTTGCTATTCAGGAGGTGTTGTTTTCCAGCACTGTTTTCTAACAGACAACTGGGACAGCCCAGGGAGGTCTGATTGGACAGTTTTTAATTGAGACATTAGAATACCCCGCTGCACTGTTCTCGCATCGTTAGCTTTGGATTATTATAGCACAAGGAGGTAACAGCACTGGGAATAGGGAAGGACCGTGCTTGTGCTCGGGAACATGGAAGTGTAATACACCTGACAGGTTCGAGACATTGGTTACACTTGGAAAAGACATGAGAACATATTAAAATCACAATGCACTGAGATCATGAACAGAAAAGGAGCTAATGAATTAAAAAACATACACACAAGCACACACACGCATACACACATGCACCCATGCACAAATACACACACTCACGCGCACATAGTATATATACTCGCAGGGATTAAACTTTCATTTGATCTTTTTTCATGTGAAGATCTTAAATATCCCGTTAACACAAAGATGGACTCAGCAAATTATGATGGTGTCCCTTTTAAATGGAATTTAGAGTTATGTGCAGTGGAAGTGCAGATATGATTCAGAGGGCCCGGGGCGGCTGGCAAAATCCTCCCATCCTTTCTGCGATGGTTGTGATAGCTTTCTCCCTGACTGAGCTGAATGTGCTGATCTGGCACAACCGAGAGGTATTTCACAAAGAAGCTCAGCAGGGCCTGGCTTTCCGACTGATTGTGCAAGTTGTTCAAGGGCCTAGACAATAAACTTTTAACATATTGCACAGGAGTGCAAGGCTTCATTAAGCTGAGCTGAGGAAACAAACCTCAGTATCACATCAGAGGGAGAAGACAGATCGTACTTGTTGGGACCCCAGTTAAGTTCAGCTTAATGCAAGGTATTTTACTGTCTTTGCTGGTATGTTTCCAAATGACAGGCATCTCTCAGTCAATGAACTTCTGTTCTGATCCTATCTACTCCACCACCTGTGCTCTGACACTTCCCTAAGACAGAAAGCCTATTGATTTCCGGTTTAGGAGAATGTAGTCTCAAGCGATGACAAAACAGTGATGAATTTTTCATATTGAATTTGCTAATCTTTGATCTGCTCAAGATGAAGAACAAGCTTTCGGCAGATTCTGGTTCTGGTTCATGCAAGAGCCTGCAGTATTTGAAATGCTAAATTCAAATGCAAGCAGAAATGCGTGGTGAGGCTCACCTCTGCTGTCTGTTCTGTGCAGAAGTAAGGTTGCTCGTTCATGCATGTCTAATGCTTCCTTACACCATGACACTGCAGTCGACCACAGCTGTTTCCAGCTCCTCTGCAGGCTGTGAATAGTGGCCACGGCGCAAGATCATTCCAGTTAACAAGCTCATGCCTCTGCCCCTCACTCCCAACTGAATTAGTACAAAAACAGGAGCCAGTTGTATAAGTAGATTACGTAGAACTGATGGCATCCTTTACAACAGAAAGCAATAGCGCCTAAATGGTCCTTCCTAACAAGAGACACTCAACATTTTCAATAAGGCAGCCATCCATTCCTGCAGTATAGCTTTCTGGAAGTGTAATTTTATTTATTATTCATTTCATAAAGACCGAACATATGATCGTCTTCTCTTTTGCATATGAGTGTTAAAGTACATTTTGACTATGCTTTGGTGTAGCTGGTTTGTTGGCATGCACATTACCATGTTGTGGGAATCTCTGTAAGCCTGTCTCACTATAAAACCGTCTCATTGCTTTGTGCTCCTATGACTGCACTATGAGTGAGTCAGGTAAATAAGGTGAGCGCTTTCCGTAATTAAAATTCAGCCTCCTAAGTTAGCAGAACATCCCTCTTGCTGACTCCTCTGTCTTTTTTGCTGTTTTTTTGTTTTTCTTTTCTTTTTTTTTACCCCTTGCAATGCCCGCAATCTAGGTTCATGTACTTCACAAGGTTCAATTTAGTGCTGCTGCCAGTCCAGGCCCATTACTCTAACAGCACACAGCAGCTGCGTCAGCACCACATATTCAGTCTCGATTCCACAGGGACCTGGCAGCAGGACTTTCCAGGTGAAAAACACAAAGACCTTCAGGGGCTTCATGCAGCTGTAGGACAGAGGCCCATGTGCACCTTGAAACCCGAGCCAGATGTCAATGGGTGACCTTTTCTGATGCATGTGCATATTGATGGCTGGTAATTTAACGATTTAACAGGGGATGGTGGCGGTGGGTCTATCCCTCAGACTCCTACCCCATAGAAAAGTGCGCGAGATCCTGGACCAGGGGTCAGATTCACATATGGAGCTGCTCTTTCAGCACAGATACCATATAACCACTGGGAGGAAGGCTTTTCAGGGAGGAGGTGTGGTGAAAATTGTCTAATAATTTCATTTGGGAGCAAATCAGAGAAGATCTGCATTTGTAATTCTTAATTAACCACTTTAAAAATGGCTGCATTTTAAAAAGAATAACGTGAGTAATACATATAAATGATCTAAAAATATGAGGCCAAACCCATTTTGTCTCGGATTATTCAAGCTGCCATACATTTTCATTCATATCCAGGTATCGGCATGGTATGAAAAGATGTTTAATCATTATATTTCTGCAGACGGCAGATACAATGAAAAACACAAAAAATATAAAAATAATCCCCCAGAAAAAAAAAACAACATAAAGAGGATGCTTTATCAGTAGGATGGCACAGGGTCTGACTGCCTAAAAATATGAGGCCATTTCTAGCAGCGGCTTTATCTCAGGCATCTTCTATCGAAACGCAAATCTGATGAGGCTGCACAGGGAGTAATGGGACACTGCCGCAGCTCAGGGGCTGTGTTCCGAGCTAAAGCACTCAGCCATTAGGCTGAGAGAAGGCTTCTGTTTGGATATTTGCCAGTCAGTCACAGTGACAGAAGCCCGCTGTAGACCTTTAAGTCAAAGTCCTACATCTTATAAATTGCTGGTTCATTTCATAAAATGGAAATTCTTGGGTTATTTCTCATTTTTACTTTTTTTTTCCCAGATACACAAACTGAAAATTGCTTCATTGCTACAGAGGTTGGGGAACTTGCAAAATGACTATTATTCTGTTGTTTTTCAATTGGCAGTAGACTAAACATTTGTTATTTTGAATTTAGCCCATTGCGTTTTCCCCAGAATCCAGGTCTGATTAAAGAACTACAGTACATGAACCTGATTGCCTTTTTTCATACATGTGACAGAACTGTTCTTGTATGCTGGTTCCATATATCTTTATCTCAAAAGATATTTGTCTTTGTCACACAAATGCAAATAAATGTCCCTTCTGAATCTCTTCCAAGTCTCTCTATGTTGAATGCACTGAGAGGGAATTTGTTTGCCATCAAGAGGATAATTGCAACTCTCCTGAAGGCAAGAACTTCTCAGTGAAAAGGCCAGGTAATTGCGGTGGGCTTTCCCAGGGAGCTGTAGTTCAAACTCATTTTTTTTCCCCGGACACATTCACCTTGATATTCTATCTTTTTCCAGAGGCAGAGAGAGCTGTTCATTCTTTTACGTTCTATGTTTGGGTTTGTACGGATGCCACAAATCTGGTGAGGGCACCACCTACTGTATGTAATTATTCCAGCTGTTTCAGAGACATATGGACAGAAGAGTAAACAACAATATCTCAGCAATTAAAATTATTGAAATTGTCTGTGCAGATAGCTAGGTAGATAACTATACATTGACAAATAGACTACAGGCAAACATGTATATAAAACAGAGAGACAGGTGTGAAAGGACAAAAGATTTTTTTTTTTTTTTTTTACACAGCAAGAGTAAACAGCACTGCTTGACAAATGGGAAGGGACAGCTAATGGAACAGCAATAAGCAGTGATGAAAGCTCTGTTCTTTGCATGGCGGAGAGAAAGGTCAGCTCAGGCAGAACAATTACTGGTAATCAGATGCTACTTTACCACATCCCTCAGACGCCGAGATAGCCGCACTGCCGCCTCCCTTCCATCCCTGCCCACTCACAGCGAGAGAAAAACAACAGTGGCCTCTCTCAGATTGGGCACAAATCAGGTTTGGCACAGAGCGGTATGCCTGGGTGGACTTCAAAAGCTGTTGTTCTTGGCAAACCTACATAAACGAATGTAGGGGACCGTGGAAAAAAAAAAAAAAAAAAACCAAAGACCTAACTAGATGTTAAGCTCCTGGGCAGTCTGACAGCTTTTCAAACACTATAATGATTTAATAAACAGGCTATGGAGCGGTGCATCCCTGTATCGCCTCCAACCGTTCTGGCTCCCTGTCAGTGGAGATGGGTGACGTGTCCCAGGAGGGCACTGACTGAGACTGCAGGACCGGCTCATTAGCATAGGAGGTTACGCTGTCAAAACCTGCTCACAGGTTAATATACCGGCACCAGCTGCCATCTTCCTTCTGTGTCCTGTGTTGTGCTAAGACACCTCTGATCTAGTCCTAAATGGTTCATACTGAAGGTGATTCTCTTGCTTATAGATTTAACTATTGGGGATGTAACGATACCAAAAACTCACGGTACGATAATACCACGATAAAAAGTCCACGATACGATATTTATCACAATATTAAAAACCGATGAAGAATGATGACTTCAAAAAATGCCCTTTACTAAATAATAAATCAGCATTTATTATTCGTATAAAATTTGTTTTTCCTTTTAACTTAAAGTGCTTCTGCTTTCCATCTTTAATAAAATAAAATAAAAGTAACCAGCCATAACCTAAGCATGTGCAAAAAAATTGGCATGAATTGTCTTTGGCAAAGAATGACTGAACTATGTATGTACAACTCCAAAGCAAAAACAATAAAAATTTCGACAAGGAGAGACAGCAGGACACAGCTACACTAGCGAAATAACCATGTAATATCCTGGTAGATTTTGTCACAGTCCCACGACGGCATCGAGACATTTTATCACGAAATTAGATATATATCGTTACATCCCTATTAACTACAGAATGGAAAAATTCGGACAGCGGTTATCATCAATGGTTGCTTACACCACCTGAAAAGCAGAGGCAATGCCGGTGGCGCCGGTCACCTCGTTCAAACGGCATTCATTATGTGTGCAGTACACCGACAGATAAAATGCTTTACACAATAGTAAATCGCACTTGTCATGTTTATCTTCATTTTGTAAATACAGCTAGTGAAGCAGCGAGCTCGCAGACAGCTATGTTGAACGGGTATGGTACGTTAGTGTTAGGAGATCAACAAACGAAGAAAACATGAAAAACCTTCGGCCTTCAAATGAGAAAATAGAACAGCTTGAAGTCCTTTCAAGGAAATACTGATGTAGTGCTCATTTGGAAAATATTCAAAATCAAATGACTCTCAACATCAATGGTTATGGTGATTAAAGTCAAAAAGGGTATGGAATGAAATTCAAATATCATAGAAATATATTTTATATATTTATATATTCAGGATTATTTTAGGATACAATCAGAATTTATGCTGTAATTGTACGTCATAACTCACTAAGTCCCAACTAGGAAGCACAGAATCAAGACTTGATAGGAAAGATAAGTTCTAAAGAGTCTACAAGTTGTCTATTGAGTGCAATCCCATTGTGTTGTAGAGCTTTAACCCCATTTTTTGTTGTGGGTCAGAACTGTGGAATGCCCTGCACAATGTCCACATTTAGAAATCATTTTCAAGTCAGGCAATTCCTCTGTGAGTAAGGTATTCCCTCCTCTCGGTCTTTAGCTCTGCCTCTACCTCTCTCTCCCTTCTCTCTCTATCTCTCTCCCTCTACAAACATCTTACTCGTGTAGGTTGCGTTGGTGGGCAAGTTTCAACCTAGACAAAGTACACATCAATGCCCAGTTATATGATGGGGATGCTGTGAGGTACTGTAGGAGGCATCCTCCTTTTGATGACAGCTAAAAAAAAAGGTCCCTGTGATAAATAAAAAAAAATCCCATGATGATTACTGCAAAGCCTAGTGCCCTGGCCTAATTCCCAAAACAGCAATCCCAAACTAGCCATCCAATGAGGGCCTAGTCTGCTTGCCTAACTGGGGTGGCAGTGTAGTGTAGTGGTAAGGAGCAGGGCTCATAAACAAAAGGTTGCTGGTTCTATTCCCCGCTGGGGCACTGTTGCTGTACCCTTGGGCAAGGTACCTAACCCAGAATTGCCTCAGTAAATATCCAGCTGTATAAATGGACAACATGTATAAACTGTAACCTTACAGTCCGATGCTCTTATCACTCCGGATAAGAGCATTGGCTAAATGGCAATAATGTAATGTAATTAAAAACCCATGTCTGTCCACTTCCATTGATGCATGCTCACATCTGAGCGCAAATATCTACCATTTATTGCCCCCGGGTGAGTGCGTAAATGATGGTGACAGTTACCCACCACACTGGAGAGGACTTCGGGATGAAACCTGCCAACTGTATGAAAGTCACTATTAATATTAGCTTGCCGGGGGACAAACTAATTTTCAAATAGGAACACCCTCATCCCGCAGAAGTGTCACTTGCTTTCAGCATTTGTCGTGAACAAGCACAATTTTGTCCCTAAGCAAAGAGCACATTGGACACAGATGCAGATGCAGGAATGCAGGAATTTTCATAAAATCCCCCTGAGTGAAGTACACTAGCTAAATGATGGTATATTAGTACATGGTTCTTAGATGCTCATCTACATATTTTTCAATTTCTTGTTGAATCATTGTCAAAATCAGTGCATGCACATGTGCAGTTGTGGTTGTCAAGGGCAACTGATGCATGGGGAGGAACATTCATATTTGGACGCGTTTCCAAAATGTGCTTTGTGCTGCTAAATGTACCAGATTGCCAGTGTAAATGTAAAAAATTTAAATTGTGGTGAGGCAACAGTGGAAATGAAAACAACATAAGAGTCAAGACAAGAGAATAAAACATCGGGCATTTGTTCACACATTTTTCTTGATATGAGTACTTTCAAGACAAACTGCATTACTGTAAGGGGCAGAGAAACCACTGCATTAAGGGAACCATATCCACAACAGAGCACTCAACACATGAATGAGAATCACTTTGGCCTGGCACCATACCATCCTGTCAGCCTCTCTTTTAAAATGGCTGAGGCTAAATGGGGTTGGGCTTGAATAATGCCTAGATGGGAATGGTGCTGGTAGACAAATACAGAGCAGTCTTCCCTCTCAAACAAGAGGAAACCCAGTGTCACAGTACAGTGATGGGGACAATGTGCTGTAGGAGATGCTATACTTGAGATGAGATGTCAAACCATGGTCTCAAATCGCTGTAGTAACCATGGTATTTAACGCCCGGTATCTCAGTCTGGCTATCTGATCAATCCCTATGTAGTTGGTTAAACACTGTAAATCTTTACTTTTAGCATTCTGGCACAAAATGGTTGGTATGCATCAGCCAGGTGAATGTCTGTGGTGGGTCAGGGACAAGGTATGAAAAGAAATATATTAATACTCTTCACTCCAAAACATACTAAATTCAGCCAAGTCTCCTCAAAAACAAGTTTCAACTTCAGGCTCTGAATTGCATCAGATATTGCCTGGTACACAGAGAGGACAACCCAGTAGGCTCAGGAAGATAACACCAACACACTAGTTTACCACAATAACACTTATACACACACGTACATTTACAAAAGATGTAGGAAGGACATTAAAAATTGCACAAATGCATTATTCTTGATAGCTTTAAAGTGCACCATAAAAGAAAATTAGTGGTTTCTGCGTAATCCTAGCCTCCCTGCTCAAATGGGTCTCTCATCAGACAAGGGCCTTCATGGCGGGCAGGAGGAGGTATCATATTGCGCACTGCAGAGGAGGAAGCATTGAGATTGTTCTCCAGGCTACCTCTGCGGTACGCACAGAGCACTCCCCAAGGGCACAAGGTCTGGACACACCAAAGAGACGGATGTGCAGCCATTACTTTGAGACAAAACCACAGGTTCCTCATGGAGCACTCTGCCTGGCCTGAACATAAAGCCACGGAAATCACTCAGAGGCATTCCTGCAAGCCACAGTGCAGTATGGCCCATAACAGATTGGACACAGAAGTGACCCAACTGGTCAGTCATATTATGCAGCACGTTAGGAGTCATCTTGAATTGCTCGCAATGTGCCGGCACAGTTCCCATTCGCTTGTAAGGAATTTTGATAAGACAAGATTTATTACACTGTGCAAAGTACCATGAACTTCTTTTAAAAACCGTGACAGTTTTGTACAAACACAACAGCAGTCATCTGCCAGGTATGTGCCTGAAAGTTCCTGCACACTGAAGCGGTACAGGAGCCGTTCCTAATGTAATTAATGTAGCATCATATCCAATATTTTTCATGTCAGATATACAAAATAAATGGACTGGGAACTCCATTCTGCATGCCTCAGAAAGCCAGTCCTTAGTGACAGTGAACTGATAAAATGGGAGGCGCCCCCCCACCAACCAACCATCTACATCTCAGTTATATCCTGGGTCAACTTTTATCATAAAATTAATTTGGTATGTCACAATGTTTGGATAGCGTTACATACCTAATTCTACTGGTCTAATTTCTACTGGTCAATGTTGCTTTGAACAACGAGCTGGGCAAACTCTATTAGCCAATCAGATCCCATGGACCACCCCCCTCCCCCAAAAAGCCCAACCCCTGCCCAACTCACTGCTGCACTGGCCGCTGCCTGCTTGGATTCCTCTGTCAAGAAGGTCAACATCTGCTCCACCTTCTGCTCCTCCTCTGCGCTGATGTAATCAGTGTCTGTAAAACACACCACATATACACATTACAAAGGAGCACCACACTCTTACACAACATGACCCAACACAGTAATTACACCACAACACAACACAAAACACAGGGCTAGTATCTGACCATGCTCTACATAGATATATTCGGGCGGTGTTGTGGAATGGTGGTAAGAAGCAGTACTCTCAACCCAAAAGATTGCCAGTTCAGCTCTCAGGTGGGGCACTGCTGCTGTACCCTTTGGAAAGGTGCTTATCCTGAATGTCCAGCTGTAAAAATGGATAAGATGTACAACAATAAGTTTTGTATGTTGTTCCAGACAGCATCTGCTAAACAAATAAAAGTAAGTGTAATGTAAAGAAGTATATTCCATTTTGTTTACAGCAGTCCAATCACAGTAAATCCATACTGTTTTATCAGTCATAACCGTGAAACAACAGCACTGACAAAGTGTGACTGTGTGCCGAGATTGAAGCAGGTGGAGGAGGCTTTGACCTTTATGCATTTCCTGCAAAAGAATGGAGATGTGCACTTGGACACTGAAAAGTTACTCATAAATGATTCATGCAAACGCACAGAAATAATAAAAGAAGGCCAGACTGCATACCGAACTCTGTATTGCAGAGGAAGACTGTGATTATTTCATTACAGATATAATTGGAATTCCAGTCTTCTTTCAGAACACAGAGCAGGCGAGACTGATAATAAGAGCGCCCAATGCCCTGAGAAATACATTCACAGTTTGCCTTTATTACACTTATTACATCCCATCTATCAATAACCCGATCTCCCTCCAGGCACTGCTGGCTAATTGCAGCATGGTGGACCGTGGCTAAGGACCCTGGTCCACCCCGTTTGGATGGGGAATTCAGATTTGTTTGATAATTAATATACAGCTTGTGGGGCTAAAAGGCACTCCATTCCTCTGCAATCCATTCCTCTACTGTTCCGCTCCCTCCCTTTGCAATTTCATGCTTGTCCAGTTCGAAAACTACTAAATTGGCCTTGACACTGTCAATCACTGCAGAAACATCCCAAGTATGAGGCTCAAGGGATCAAAAATGGCCGAATCGAACTGAGATACACAGCAGCGAGAGATGATTGATCCGATCACAAAATGAGCTCTGTCAACTCGGCCGTGTCACGGCTTCTGAAAGAGCGTGGTACAGTAAAGTTTGGGTGCAGAGGTCTGACCAATTCATCTCCCCACACACAGGCACAACCAGCCAGACCCTACCCCATCCCTGACAGGTGTGCTGTGCTGTTCAGCCAGGGCTATGCTGGCTCGTTGCTGCTGTATTAAGATTAACAAAATTGTGATTAGCAGACTACAGCTAACACCAGTCATACAGTGGTGGGGGGAGTAACGACTGGCTTGATTAATCCTCATTAGAGTGACCTGGGTTGTCCTTCCATTTGAATTTTTATTTTTCTTTCCTTTTTTTTAATTACCCCCAAACCCACCCCCCACCCCACTCCTCCACTTACTGAGTTTTTCGAACATCAAAGTTGCTTCCCAGGAGCCACGTTTTAATCACCTTCTCTGCTCCCTCCATTTTTTGATTTCTAGTTTATGCTGACAGTCAATGACCACTATTGTGGCAGCCTGGAGGTCACCGACAGTTATGTGGGACTGAGAGATTTCAGAAAGTCACACCTCAAGTGTCTTCTTTTGAGGCAGACCAAATAGCACACAGTGCATGTGCCATCTGTAATGAAACAGCTGGAGTGACACATCTGCTCACTTTCATATGAAATGACATTTACAAAGCATCTCTCAGGGACACATTCAAAAGGCCACGTGTGTGATGGGCCACTTTTTTTTCTCCAGAAAGTGAAAAAGCGGGTCAGAAAAAAACATCCTCCGTTATTTTGGGAACTCCTAAATTAGCATCCTGAGAATAAATTTGTTATGAATAAAGTTCTGTTGACCTCATCAAGAGAGATGAAATAAGTCCAATCCTGCTTGATTTGACAACCCAGAATGTAGCTCCTGTATTGCATGTAAATAAACTTCAAAAACGTCAAACACTTTCTCTATGTATAGCAATTCAATTGAAATTGAAGATTTCATCCGTAAACAGAACAAGCCTTTTTTTGTCCACACACCATTATGAAAGTTCGGGCTTTTTTGTTTTGTTTTTTTTTTTTTTTGGTATTCATGTATTTACCCAGCTCTACTGGGTACTGGGTAGTACTGCTGTACTGTAACATGAATACTGATCTCACTGTCACATGTCACTTTCACCAATCTATTTCAGGTCTGCTTCTGGAAATACAGCTTCCACTAATCAGTACTAATTTCCTCTCAACCTTTTTGTTAATAGATGCATTTTATAACCACAAGGAGGTCAATAAATACAGGGCCCAGTAAATAAAGACCATAGACAAGAACAATAAATAACACTAACAATACTGCTACTACTAATAACAATTATATTAACAATAATGACCCGACAATAAATAAGGACAGGCTTGTAATAACAGGTTCTTAAGGGATTATTGCCAGTCAGGAAAAACCTATGCAGTGATTAATAAACAGCCATAAAAGCTTCAGGAAAGGAGTGCTGATCTCCAGGGACATGTGGAGTGCACCTCACACCCCACGGAAAATAGTGTTCCCATTCTCTCTAAGGAAGAGGGCTGGTGGTCACAGGGGCATTATGCTAGGGCATAAGATGGGGGGGGGGGGGGCATTTGAAGTGGGATAGGGTGGGAAACCTTGACACTGCGCCTTGTATTTGTTCTAAATTTTTATTCTTCGTTCTTCTACCGAGTGTCTGTTTTGAGAGAGCTTGTTTCTGAGTGCAGTGAGCTTTACGCTAGCTCAGATACTCATCTATAATGCATTGCTGGCCTCCCTGCCCTGGTCCACATCACACAAGCACCCTTTCAAATGGACATGTAGCACCCTTCCATGCTTTCTGACCGTGCTACACGCCTACTTGTGAATCTCTGTGATTGATTTCAGCAAGAGACATTTAAATAAAACCTTAATAAAAACATAATGAATATGATCGCCCTCAAAGCAACTGTGGCCATTGCTTTTATTACTATTTCTACTGGCATCATTTATTCATGTGTTCACTAATATCACTTATAAAACAGTGGAGAGATGTGGCTCTGTTTTCACTCACCAAACTATTTCAAAGAGAAATAAGAGGACCATGACAAAATGAAAAAAAAACATCTCTGAAACAGACTACAATATAATCAATTCACTATCAAAGAAACTAAGGGAAAAATTTTATTCAATCCCCAAATAAGTGTCACAATTTGGCTGGGCCTGCGAGTCAATAGATTGCTAGAATCATTTGCACCCTTTGATTAATGCAGATAGTGCAACACCTGCCCTGCATGTGTAAGCTCTTAATGAAGAGCTACATCAGGGGAGAGGCACAAACATGCCCTGGAAGTCCAGCTGTCAGCACCGGGGAAACCGAGAGGAACTCGTTCATTATGTGACTTTCCTTTCTTTCCACTGCATAAAATACACTGCAAACGAGCAATCCAATTAGATCAAATGGTGGCTTTGTTGGCCCACTTATTCCTGTTAAAATCCTGACATCTACTCAAATCGCTTTCTGAATGCACCACTCTGCCAGAAGCTTAACTATTTCTGTGCGCTGTGGCCAACACGTAGCAATGTATTTATAAACAGGATCTATAAAGGTGAATCAATAAATACCACATGATGAGCGAGGAGACGCAAGCAACCTAATACAAGGAGCCTGAGAGCAAACGACATCGTGGCAGGGGAAAGCACTGCAGCCGACCCGGGTGTCCATGGAGACTCCTCGGTCCCCATGGGAACAGAGGAGAATGGCAACCTCCTCCGAGCGGAGCATGTCAGAGGAACAGGCTCCTTGTGGCGAGGAGCACGCAGCCGTGTTGAAAAGGTTTCACCAGACGTCACCGATGTGTATCAAGTGTCACAGAGAATCCATTTCAGCCATGACTGCAAATGAGCATGTTTACAAATCCTCAATCAGCCCTTTGGTGTCCACTGTGTACCCTTTTTCTGATGTGTGATGTGTTTACGGAAAGGCTGAATTTATAGTCATGATCTACATATATAGCACGGTCAAAGTGATGTGCACCAAATTGTTTAGTGCATCCTGGCTTCATTTTGCTATCAATGGCAGGCCTTTTATTTTTCTCATTTGTACTTTATGTTTGGGTTTGAATGATATGATGCATATGAGCTGGTGTAATGGAGAGGAATGGTGGTGGTATCACTGGACTGCATCATCAGCAGCACTGTTTGTCAATGGGTGTTTAGTCATGACACATTCATAGTCTCTCTTAAGTTGAGAATTTAGGGATAGAGACAGGAATGTGGTACAGCTTTTACATTTTATAGTACCAAAAATAAGATAAGCTAACAGCGACTTCTCTGGTTAAATAGTATCAGTGATTTTTAGCCTTCTTAATGTCGTCTTTTGTCTTTCTGACACTTGAATTAGCTCTAATGAGTATGTACATGATGTTCTATTTGGTGGGTGCCGCAGATATCCATAGTGAGAAGCCTTATTAGTGCTACTGGCAAAACTGTGACAATGTAGTGGCAGAGAGAGTAGCGTCAGAGACCTGACTCATGTCTGCTTTCAGGTTTTACAGAGCACATCAGAATGAGCTTTTGTCTTGCAATTGATAGGAGAATGCTTAAGTTTTTTCCATAAAACTCTTACTTTCACGCTGTTCAAAGCTTGGAAGTTATTCTGACCAAGTGAATGATGAGGCAGAATGTGTCCTGCACATAATGAACTGAAAATATTAACTTGATAGTCAGCCAATACTTAAAAAACTGGTGCTTGCCATCTCTGTTGGCGCAATCAACAATTTCCATTGAAAATGCCATTAGCAGGAGATTTTGCCGCTATAGAATTTAGTTTCTTTTTGTTCTAAAATGTGCCAGAAAAATTAAGATGGAGAAGAAGCAGAATAAGAAAAAGAAGAAAAAGAAAAACATGCAAAATGGTCCAAGTTAGGCCATGTATTGTGTGGTTGTCTGAATTCTTTGCTCAAATGAAGGCAGATGGTAAAGAAGCAAATTTCTGCAGAGACACCAAGGTCTTTGTGGCTGTTTCTGAAGGAAACCCCAAAAGGGACATACACAGTGATGGGGTTTGGAGGATTGCATACCTGACAGACGGGCAGGCAGGCAGGCAGGCAGGCAGGCAGGCAGACAGGCAGACAGGCAGACAGATAGGCAGATAGGCAGATAGATAGATAGATAAATAGATAGATAGATAGATAGATACTAAAGCAGTTTCATTGTACCAAGTAAAAAACTTCTGACCTTAACTGGAATTAAAAAGACAGCATTAAGAGCAGAACTGAGAAAGAAATGTTTTAGATGTATGTCTACAGCACTGCCGGGCAGCTGGTCATCAGGGGAGCCCCTTCACAGATGGGAGGGAGTTAGAGTCGAGGAAATCTAACAGTGCAGGCACACGGCTTTTTCCAGTCACAATAAAAAGTTCCTGTTATGCAAACTCACACACAGGCCTACTGTGTGTGTGTGTGTGTGTGTGTGTGTGTGTGTGTGTGTGTGTGTGTGTGTGTGTGGGTTGGGTTGGGTTTGGTTGGGGTGCACAGAGCAGATCCTATAACAAATATCATATTGGCAGTGCGTGCGCTTGGTCCTGGCAGAGAACAGTGGATGCGGTAGGTACGGCAAACACGCTAAACTAAAACAGATCTGATCTAAACCCTGTGTCCTACACAGTAAGCCGAACTGCGTGAGAGGAAATGCTGAATGAACGGAACACTGCACGCTGCACTTTACTGCTGGAGAGGTACGGTGGCCTCAATGAGACAAACAGACACGCCAAGGCTTTCATTTACACTGCATGAAATCCAAAAGAGTCGACATCATCCTATTGATTTTCTCCACTGTTACAAAAAATTTGGAGGCAAACTAGTTTCTTTTTTTTTTTTACATGGTGAAAAAAACAACCAGACAGAAAGATGAGATTGAGAGAGATAAATGCAGGGCTGATGCAGACAGTCACAGGAAGTGGGGATCAGGTGAAAGTCCCAAAGTCAAAAACTTTAGGAAAGAAAAGTCGAGGACTTTGCTTCCAGGCACTGTGTGTGTGTGTGTGTGCGTGCGTGCGTGCGTGTGTGTGTGTGTGTGTGTGTGTGTGTGTGTGCGCGTGTGTGTGTGTGTGTGTGCTCATGCTTGTGAGGACTGTGAGATGATGTGTCTCTCTGTTTTTGTTTGTGTGTGTGTGTGCATGCGTGCGTGCGTGCGTGTGTGTCTGTTGGTCGGCAGGAGAGGAAGACAGGCTAAAGTCATAGAAGCTCAGGTATCTTTGTGTATGATACCGAAAATAAAATACAGAAATATGGATCTCACTGTGGAGATACTAATAAAATATTAATAAAGACAATGTATAAAACAATAAATTTAACACCGATTCAGCTCTTTTTGTCTCCAAGAAACCAGATGGGGCCAAATCAGGTGGGGGTGGGGGTGGGGGTGGGGTAAATATTATTTTTCTCATAATGATTTATCAATACTTTACTCAGTGGGTTGAATGAAGCATTCATACTACCTCTGTCAGCTCTAAGTAATGGTCATAACCCTTCTTCGTCATAAGTATACATAATCATAAGTATACACAGTTAATCATTATGGCACCTCTGACATTTTGAATGTTATGAATCAACCAATCAGCTACATTCTCTGCTGTCAGTGTTTTAATTTCTGTCCATCTCATTCAAAACTGCAGATTAAATAAAGAAGAATCCCCTATCAAACTGTGCTTACAATCACACATCATAGTGTTACACCCTTGTAGTCGTCTTTGGGCAAAACGCATTAAGCAATGTTCAATCAAAAAAAGAAATACAGGGGCAGAGATGGTAAGACATGCCTGTACTTTCTGTTCCTGGAACCACCCCAACAGTACACTGCATCTACTACTTTCTTCTGCTGTGTGCAGTATTCTAATGCACAGGTGTGACCCCGGGAGCTGCCGTGCACAGGGGCGAATGTCACTCACAGGCATGCAGGGAAAAGTGCTTGCGATCGGAGGGCGGTGGGGGACCCCCTCCAGTAGCCGTCTCGCTCTTGCCCAGGAGGTGCTGTATGGAGTGCAGCTGGAAGCAGGGGTCAGACAGCAGGACCGCAGCTGCCCTGGACACCCTGGAACACACAGGTGACAAGAAATACAGTCAAATACACTCAAAGTGTACATACAAAGTCACTCAAAAATCCTCCTCACCAGTCCTCACGGTGCACACTTGACCTTTCCATCACAGGCAGCACTAAACAGGCACTTCCCCTGCAAATTCGCTGAACCACAAAGGCAGACCAGATATCTCTAACTGTATTAGGCTGGGAAAGTCTGAAGGGAATTCCACTGTGCCCTCAGACAGGCTTGTCACTACCCATAAAAGAAAGCCCTCAAAATGATAACCAGTGCAAATACTCAACATACGCAGATGTGAATATTTTTAAAAATCTGTTTCTTTTCAACCCAAAGCCTCACACACACACACACACACACACACACATACACACACACACGCAAAGCATTCTGCCACGGGGATATGGTTTGATGACACCGTATAAATTGTACATTATACAGATTTTTTTCTATGGAGCGTAAAAAAGCCCAGTGTTTTCTCTATTAAGACGCTGTCAAGAGTCAGGCAGCCGTGCTGGGAGGAGAGGAGGCTGGCAGAGAGCATGAAACAGCCCATCAAATGCAGCCCGCGCTGGGGAGGACAGCGGAGAGCGCTGGGCTACATCTCCCTCTGAGAAGCCCGACACAGCAAGAGTTAAAGATGCGTCTGCCTCTTCCACAAACATCATATGCATCAGTGGAAGACAGCTCTGCACAAGCCTTAAGGTAGAGAGGCTGGTTTTCCAGTATTAATGTGACTGAGGCAGCTCCCTGTATGACACACCGCAAGGACAGACACAGCGCAGGCAAGAAGAAAGCAACATCGCTGTCATTCGGGATTTTATCTGCTTCCCAGTGCTTCAGGCGGGTCACTCCTCCCTCAATCAAGCCTGGTAATCCATAGTCCAGAGATGCAGCATCAGAACGACTGCTTACTTAACCTTTGCACTGGTTCTCTGTTCCTCTCCTGTTGTAGTAATTCAGTTTCTGCCCACTTTAACTGTCAGTTTTTAAAATTGGATTCCGTCTGGCCATTCCATGTTCATGCTCCACACCTACTCACGCTATTTACTGGATAATTAAAGTGTATTATTACCGTGCTGGTCAGTTATTTATTCATTTGTTTGCCATATTAGCTTTACTGCCTTTGTTCTACCCTACTGTGTCATTTGGTGGTAAGCACTAGCCACCCTTTCCCTGTCAGAAAGGAATTACGAAGTGGGGAAACAGCAGGATTACAGTGACAGAATGAGGGTCTCAGGTGAGGTTAGGCTTCTTTACTCTCCCGCTGCAGCCTGTTTGCTCCCTTAAGGGCTCTTTTTTCTTGCAAAAAAATGTTTATCTCAGGTCAGAGAAGAACAAACTCATAACTCCTGCAGCCAAAAAAAAATTAAATGCCTGAATGATAACTGCTTGATCAAGGAAGAGGTGATAAATGAAACCAATCAAAAAAAAAAAAAGAATCCAACAATAAACCACTGGTGTAACATCTTTTAGATCCCCCTTCAGCTTTAATGAAGGCCTCACACCTGCTTGGCATGCTGTTGAATGAAATCTAGAGGTGTTGCTGTGGCGGTGCATCCCCTGTGGTGCTCAGAGCAGTCCAGTGCTCCCACTAGGTGCTGTAACTTGGCTGCAGTTTTGTCCAAATGGATCTCATTGTACTGTAGTTTAAGCCAGGTGACTGGGATGGCCAACTCATGACCTCAAATCTAGCCTCAAACCTGCAGGCACAGTGACAAGCGATGTTATACTATTATCTTATGCCTTCAGAAGGACTCAGATCAATGGTGCAGTTCAGGTCAAAAAGCATGGCTGAGTATGCATATCCATTTCTACGGCTCTTTGGCAAGAAATTCACTTTGACAGCTACTGCAATGTGTTAGAAATGAGAAACTAACAACTGCTTCAATTTCATTACGCTAAGTTAACGGCAAAAAGCACTGCGGTTACATGGAACAATCCCTTACAGTCCTTTACTGGAGTGCTGTGGATAGCCGAAGAGAGCTCGCGGCGCTCAGTGATAGAGACATCAGCACGCAATGTAACAGCAGTGTCTGACAGAGCAGCTAAAGGGTGAGGCTGTCACATTGACTTAGGAACAAAGGACACAGGGACCAACTGGCCCGGAGAGTGAATATGGCGGTGGCGGTGAGGTGGCGGGGGGAACTAATACTTGTATAAATCACCACGGTGTCCTGCGACTCAACAGCACACATTCATTATCGCGCCGCGGCTGCTCCGCGGAGGCACTCACTCGGCCTTTCCCCCGGAGCGGTCAGGGACTTCGGCTCATTGGGAGGAGGCGGTGCCGGCAGCGCAGGTGGGCGGGGCATGAAAGGCGCATTACACGGCTGACGGCCCAGCGGAGCGGGGCGCCCTGTCCGCCCACTCCCTCGCTGCCGCCGCACACAGCGCACCACACGTCCCTCACAAAGTCAGACGGACCTGATAAACTCAGAACAGCACCTGATAGCGGACCACATTTTAAACAGCAGAGCAGGTCTCCTGGCTTCCACAGCAGCGGTTCTCTCAGAGATAAATACACTAGGTTTGGGAGGGAATAGATTGGTATTTAGGCTAAATATAGGTACTTAAAAGCAGAGATGAATGAAAACAGTAAGACTCGGGAATTAAATATTAAAAAAAAAAAATCAAAAAAAGGAAACTGCTACACCTTCGGCGCAGAAGCTGAGCATTACAAATGATCAAATAAAGCTTCCCTGACTGCTCGTTGCTGGTGCCTCTGAGACAGAGCGACAGCTCGTAGCCTATTTCTATTCTATTTCTCTCCCTATTTCTGGGAGTCAGCGGCCCCACTGCTCCCACCAGAACCAGCAGAGCAGCAGACCCTGGCTGACTCACCATCATCGTGCTGGGCCTGGGCCCCATCCAGAGCCTGCCTGTCAAAACCAACAGCTGAGTGTGGGAGAGCCAGAGAGTCCTGTGTGACACCAGACCACACGCAGGGTTCCTTTTTTTTTTTTTAAATATAAATGTTTAATTTGCCATATAATCACACTGTACTGACACACAAGGTTTGGCAGCAACATTCCATTCAGCTACAATACAATCTGAAATGTTTTCCCTTCTGAAATGAAATGCGCGTGGCCACATTCTAAATGCTTAAATGCTACCCCAGCAGACACCATTAGGACGGGATCATTATAAGCGGTGGCTTACAGCTTGCAATAGCCGAGTCTCTGCCTCACTAATGCCAGGTCACGACATGAAGAGAGAAAGCACACTCTCAACAGACCCACACGCCCCTCTCTCTTCATCCCACGAGTGATTCTGTCAGGTGGTAAACACGTCCTTTTTCATTAGCGAAAAAGAAAGACAGGTCATTTGCTTGGTGGATCAATGGGGTAGTGACAGGAGGGAAGCTCAGTGATCTCGAAAAAGAAAGCTTATACATCTTCTGTAGGGGTCAATACAGGAGATAACATGAGCGTCCTTTCCTCAGCCCCCCCCCCCCCCCCCCCCCTCCCACTTGACAGCCAGGCCCAGCTGACTGGTCCATGTGGTTTGGTGGAAATGAGACACTGAGGATAATGAACCACTACACGAGCTGCTTCCATAGAGTTCAAGTGCAGGGCAATTTCCTTTAGTCTTAACTATCACACCAAGAGAAGAAATCAACTTTCTTACTTGTCTCTTTTCTGGCACACTGATCTTATATCTTACGGTAAAAAATGACAGTCGAGTGTTTCATCAGCCTCAGGGAGTTAGTCCTTGCAAAAGAGACTTTAAAATTACATTTCAGTACTGATCTCTCCAGCTCTTCTCTTCCTTTTTTCCCCCCACCACAGTCATGTTAAAATACCAGCTTAATCACAACAGCCAGCCAGTGTTCTTCAGATCTGTGAAAGCCATCTCTCCCGTGCATGTAGACATTGTGTTCGCTGTATGCATATTTCATTTTCACCGACAACGATTCATTTCAGATAAGAAAAGGCATTGTTTTCCAAATGTTTCGCAATTCTTGCGCCGCAGAGATAGGCCGTCACATTCAAGGAAAATGACAACAGCTCAAGAGGGATGGTGTGACATTTTCCATCAAAAGTAATACATTCTGACCTCATTT